>NC_138187.1:19179250-19574250 GCF_964194105.1 Spermophilus citellus | reverse complement strand
GCTGTGTATGTTAACATGCATGCCAATTTCAGGGTCAAATGTGAAAAAATTGTTTAGTATCAAGGACAAGAGTTCATAAGCAACTATAAGACTAAAACAAATTAGAAATGAAGCAATGAGAAGTAATTAAATTCAAATTAGCGTTCTTATTTTTTAAGGTGATAGACAATGTTGGTTTGCTAAAACTTAACTGCCACTTACTCCAAGTGCATCGCTGCTCTAGCCCAGGGTGGCGCTCCATTGCCTTTGTTTCTGAGGTGGTGGGGAACCTCAGTTTCCCACTTCCTTTCTGAGAACTGTAACTGGCCTTGTTAGCCATGAATCAACTGGCTTTGGTGTGGCACAGACACATCGTCATGTCTTCCATGTACCTACCATTACCACCACCATGGCACTGTCCCCACCACCGCCATCTTGTTTTCCCCCTGTCCTGGGACAATTGACACATTTCCTCTAGATCCCAAAGTGATTGCCAAGATGAACATCACATGGATTCCATTGCTGCTGGTCAGAGAAACGATCCAGAATGTGCCATTTATTTAGCGAGCACGCCCACATTTACTCAGTTCTTGCTAACTCATGAGTTCCTAAGTGTAGCTCAGCAAATTCTCAGGGTCCTTTAGTGCCAACGGGACTATGGTCTTCAACCCAGGAATCATCTCCAGCCCGACCTGTTTCTGGTCCTGTACTGTCTCAAGGCAGCTTCAACCCAGCTCCATGACGTCCCTAAACTCTGCCCACTCTCTTAGCTTCCCACGTCCTTGCACGGGCCGCCCCCTTTGTCTAGAATTCCTCCCCCCCAGGTCCACACGGGGAAGTGTTGCTCCCTCTCGGTCCCCCACCCACAGCTGGATGAAGACCCATCTGATGTCCAGGGGACCTTGGATCCTCCACATCAGAGCATTGATTCTGTGTCATTTAACAGCCGCTCATGTACATGCCTGAGAGGTCTTATTTCAGTTGTGCCATGTTTGGTACAGAGGTGGGGCAGATTAGGAACCGAGTTCATCTAACAAAGCAGTTTAACGTTTCCTTCTACCTTAAGTCACGCATCTTCACACCCCAGGTGCCTCCTTCCCTCTTCCTCTGTCTCCCTTGCCATGGCGACCCCGCCCTTTCCCCCTCTCTCCCCTGTTCCGTCTAAGTCCTCCTGGTTTCTCTGAGTCCCCCGTCTCTGTGCCTTCTCTTTACCGCTGCGAAGCCTGGAGGCACGATTGGAGCCCATTCGTCTCTGCTCTGGGATGGGAGCCTCTTTGAGAGTCCTGGAGCGTGCCCAGACTCTGCTGCCTGGGAAATGAAGGGCAGGCTCCGCAGTGTCTCCTGAGAGTCGGGGTGACAGTGTGATGGGGAGGCTCACCATCCCTGCTGAGCGGGGAGCTCAACTCCTGGAGAAGAGCCAGGCTCCTCCTTATGCTGAACCTCTTCAGAGAGTCCAGCTGGAACTGAGACCGAGGGAAATGTGCCTCACCTTTTTACACATCCATTTCTCTCCTACTAAAGTAGGGCGATATCACAGCAGCCCCATGGAACTTGGGGGGGATTGAACAAGTTGTTACCTGTGCCAGGGCTGAGCACCATGCCTGGCCATAATAAGTGTGCAATAAACATAAATTCCTATCTCTTTTTGACTACTGTTTTTGCGAACAAAAGGCCTTTGTGAAAATAGCAGGTGTGGGAAGTATGGGGAAGCAGGAAGTCTGAGCTGTAAGTCCTCGTTCCACCATAATGTAACCTTGGGTATGTGTTAGTCCGTGTTTTGATGCTACAACAAAATACCCGAGGCTGAGTGCTTTATAAAGAAAAAAGTTTTATGTAGTTCATAGTTTGGGGGGATGAAAGTCCAAGATTGGGTGGCATCATCTGTCTGGACTCTGGTTACATCACAACATGGCGGATAAGTGGGAGGGAAAAGGTCATGGGCAGAGGAGGCCACACATGTAGGGTGGGCTCTCTTTACAACAAGCCACTCTTGTGAGAACTGACAGGGGTCCCGAGAGACTGCATTAATCTCTTCCAATGGCAGCATCCACAGTGACGTAATCACCTCCCACTGAGCCCTCACTCAAAACCATCACACGGGGGACAAAGCCTCCTGCAAAGGAACATGTGGGGGACAAACCATAGCAAAACATATTAACTTTCTGAACCTTTATTTTTTAAAAATAATAATGTGGGAATGAAAAGCAATGCTATCTGTCTCACAGGATTTCTGAAAGAACTGAATTACATGCAAGCTTTCTTTGAGCAGAAGATGATCATGCTACCTGGAAAGAAGCAACCGCAACAGCATTTACTACATACCAGAAATGGTTCCCAGGAGCTCGTGACCCTGGTCTTCATCTATGAGTCCACAAACTTGAAGTGTCAATAAAGCTGAAGTCCTTCCGTTTTTCTGATCAATTGCTTTGGCACCTCCTGCCTTACTAGGCCATTGATTACCTGTCTCCCAAGGCTCTCCCCTCGCACCCTGGGGTGATCTGTGGAGCTTGAATTGTCTATGAGGCTTTCTGAGTCAGGAGGGAGTCTGTCTACCCAGAGCCCAGATACAGCCGAGAGGTGGAGTCTGTGGCGTCCACGGCTGCAGTGGCTTCTTGTTGCCAAAGGGGTCGCTGTGGAAGCTCAGTTCTGCACAGTCTTGTGAACGCCTGATTCTGTGCTGGTCCAGTTTCTGGCTCTCTGTTGAGAGAGGCTGTGCCGGCTCCTTCAGGGCTGAGCTTGGCCAGAGGGATGCACATTTGGCCTCCGATCTAAGTTTCCTCAATTTGCTCTGTCAGTCTACAAGCAAAGTCACTCCCTGGCTGTGAGCGGCACCCAGGAGCACGGGTCTGGGGTCAGTTCCAAGGTCAGGCTACATGACAGGCTGATACCTACTGCTTCCTGCCTTCCTTGTGGCCCAGTTTTTTGACAATGCGACAAATTATTCCACAAACCTGAAAGCACTTGTGACTTCCGTCAGCCATCATGGAGTAAATCCCGGGTCACTTGCTTTGACCTGTCCTGAGGCTACCCCCAGTGATTACAAAATGCCATCTGTCCCTAGTTATGTGCTGCTGTGGTTGACAGATCCTTTTAATAAAGCTGAGGGAGGAACCCACAAGTTTGATATTCCACAGGGGAATTGTATGATCCTATTCTACTCTCAACAATGGGGCACAGAGGGCCTTGCTGTACCCACAAGTCTAAGAATGGGGTCAGGAGATGATGTGGGGAGAACAGGTCCTGGAAACAGGCAGAAGGCCTTCCTATCTGTGGCGGATATTGACCTGATTTTTCATTCAGCTCTAACAGAACCTAGATCATTTTGGGGGGATCACCTCACCCCACCTCTCAGTCTTACTCTTTGGGTAGGGATTGTCCTGTTATAAAGGGGAGGGTCTCTGATCCAGGTCTAGCCAATCAGTGGATTGAAACACCCTGGCTACAGTGATTGGTTCAAGGATCAGCACATGACCTGAGCAGGGCCAATGAAAGGCTGGCCTGAGATGTTTGCTAGAACTATGACAGAAGAATTACTTCCTTTCTGTTGGGAATGCTAATCTGGTAGAGTGTAAGCAGCTAGGATTCTGTCTGAGGAACTGGGTAGAGAAAGTGTTACTAGAAACAGAGTCAACTCTGTGGATATCAGAGCCAAGTGACAGAGATTCTACTTGATATTGAGCACCTGGATACAACTGTGCCTGAAGCTAGCGCTATTGATGACCAGAACTGACCCATTTTACACTTAAGTCAGTTTGAGTTGGGTTGAGTGTGGGTCTCTTGTTGTAATATGAGGACAAGAAGTTCTCACTGGAGAAAGATGTCAAACAAAAAGACAGATGTTCGGGGCTGGGGCTGTAGCTCAGCGGTAGAGCACTTGCCTAGCATGTGTGAGGCCCTGGGTTTGATCCTCAGCACCGCATAAAAATAAATAAAGAAACTGTGTCCATCTACAACTAAAAATAAAATAAAATAAAAGACTGATGCTCTCTGAGAGTTGGGAACTTTGTGCCACCTCTTCACAGGGCCCAGCCACCTACCCCTCCCCTCCGGATGTGCCCAGGCAGGGTGCCAGTAAAGACAGGCTGTGAATGTCACCAAACAGTGTTGTCTGGGGAAGCAGCCTTTTCCCGATTTATGATTTTGCTCTCCCTCACGTCCTCTGCATTCTCCTTTATATTTAAGGCCGTGCTCAACGTTGTGATTACTTTTTTAATTGGTGGCGTCTGTGTCTGGGGCATGCGGTCCCCCCCGCCGCGATGGGCTTGGCACATCAACGAGCCCTGGCACTTTAGCTGGGAGGCTACTGCTGAAATATTGCCCCAAATAAATAAGAGGCAAATTAGATATCGGAAAATAACTTTTTTTTTTTTTAAAGAGAGAGTGAGAGAGGGGAGAGAGAGAGAGAGAGAGAGAGAGAGAGAGAGAGAGAGAGAGAGAGAGAGATTTTTTAATATTTATTTTTTAGTTCTCGGTGGACACAACATCTTTGTTGGTATGTGGTGCTGAGGATCGAACCCGGGCCGCACGCATGCCAGGCGAGCGCGCTACCGCTTGAGCCACATCCCCAGCCCCGGAAAATAACTTTCAATTACATTTGAATTCTCGGGGAATGACATCGGCGTTAGGGACAAATGAGTTGTCTGTGGATGATGTCTCTGGAGTGAGCGCCAAGGGACAATGGAGGAGTCGGGCAGCGGCTGGGAGGAGGGACAGGGCTGGGTCTGTCCAGGGGGAGCGAGAAACAGGGGCACTTTTAAGGCAGAACCACGGGAGTGAGTCAGGGTGGGGACAGGGGTAACTCTGTCTGCTGGTTGACTGGGGACACCTGCAAGGAAACGTCAGTTGACTTGGCTCATTTTCCTGGGGACAGAGGATGTGTTGCCATGACCATGTCCCTACCATGTACCAGGTGCCTGGAAAACACAGAGGCCACGTCATTGCCAGCTTTGGTGAGGGGGACCTGGGCACAGATGTTGGTGTTGTTCCTACAACTGCTGACCAGCCGGTGGACAGGGGATGTCGGGGGCCTCCAGCTGTGTCACTTTGCTGTGAGTAGGCAGGTATCTTTGTCCCTTTCTGTGGCTAAAATGGGGCGTTTCTGTGGGCCAGTCATGTACCTCTCTGACCCTCAGTATCTTCATCTGTAACATGGAGATCATAACCACACTGACTTTTCTCTAAGAGTCGCCATGGAGATCACATGCGATCATGAGCATTATTTTCCTAGCACAGTGTAATGCATGAGATGATAATTAATATGATTCAATCTCATTATCAGCACAACAGTCTTGTGCAACAGGATGTTTAAATTAAAGTTTCAATTAAGTGCCAAGATAAGAGATGTGAAATTTCAGAGGAGGATGCCAATTCACCCACTGGATGTGGATTTTTAAATGAAGTACTTGGAAACATGTACCACCTCTCTCACTGCCCTTCCACCGGCTGCAGATACAAAACGTTAAGATAAAGAGGAGGACAGAAGATTTGTGAGGAAGGCATCTTTACAAAATGACTGTCCTGAGAGCCTTATCCTCTCTCTCTGTCTTCGAGAACCAAGAGTGTCTGCTTTCTTCAGCTCAAATCTAAAGATGAGGGTGGAGCTCAACCTTAGGACTGGAATATGGAGTGTATTAGTTAGGATAAGACAGTCTTTGCTTCAGTAACAGATAAACCCAGAAACTTCAGTGGCTTAATCCAACAATGAAGGATTTCCTGCTCAAGTTGATGTCTGGGTGTCCTCTTCTATCTCAGAATCATACTTCCGTGGAATACATTACCTTCATGGGTGATGGGATCAAGAACTTGATATACATGGCCTCATTCTAACTGCAAGGGAAATTGGGAAACAGAGGACCACATAGATATTTGGTGAGCGTGATCAATTCAATTCCTAGCAACTCTTCTGCTCGGTGAACTTTGAGTTGAGTGGTTTTCTGGGTCCATTGGGAGACATAGAACACCAGTGTCCGACTCATCTCCTCCTGGAGGAAGCAGCCCTGGATGAGTCTGCACTCCTAGAGTTCCTCAGAGCCCATGAGGCGTGCATGTTTCCCAGGGGACAGCCAGAGGAGGGAAAGCCGGGGTGGGATCACTGCGGGTCCATCCCAGAGGCCTCCTGAGCATGGAAGGGGACACACAGCGTGCAGAGAGGCACCCTGAGCCAGAGATGCATGCAGTAGGGTCTGGGGAAACCATTTCAGGTGGAGAGACCCCACCAGGGAACTCCAAAGAGCTAACGAGTCCCCCACGAGAGAGTCAGTGTCCAGCACCTGCCAGCCCCGGAACAGGTGATTCTATGTAACAGATTTACCGAGGGGCTGGGGGGATAGCTCAGTGGTAGGACGGCAGGCCCAGCAGAGGTGGGACCCTGGGTTCCATCCCCAGTAACACCAAAAAGTTTCTGGAGCATCACTGTGCTCCGGTCCCTGGTTGGATCATCAGACCAGACAGACGCCTTCTCTTCTGGGCTGGCGTTTCCAATGTGGGTGTCCTCGGGGGATCTGGAGCCATAGAGCCTTGGGGGTCCAGGGGGAGTTTTCAACCAGAGCAGGAGAAGAGGGCTTCCATGAAGGAAGCTCAAAGGCCCAGGGAAGCTTCAGCCTCATCCTGAGCCATTGGAGCTGCTGGTACCAATTTCACTTGTTAGGAGGCCTCAGAGGAGAGAACGAGGTCCCTCAAGGTCACAAAGCCAGAAAGTGGCAGAGCCAGGATTTCAGGTCCAGGCCTGCCTGGTTCCCACCACAGCACAAGCTAACGGCTTGCAGAGGCAAAGTTCCATGTGGTCTATGGTGGCTGCTGCCTTGGGAGTGCGGAGACCCCAGACCACACTCTTCCCTGCAGCACAGTTCCCAGGGTGGCCGTGGACTGACCCAGGTCTCTTCCCTTCTCCCTGGCAGGTCTCAAGAAATAATGGTGGAATGTGTTTGGGAAAGCCATCCCCCTGAGATAAGGAGGGACTGGCCCGGATAGTCGGGGCTCTGTTCCTGCCCTTTCTAGAATAGGGTGTCCGTCAATGCTTTGGTCCAGGGGGGTCTGTGATAGCCAGGACATAAAATCTAGGGTGGACTGCCTTCTAGGGTCCCTCCGCTGTGGTGTAAGTCTGCTGGGACAAGATCCCACCCACATTCCTGGCAGCTTTCCTTGGGGACCTGTAAGTAATAAACTGTTTTGTATAATTTTCAGTGACAGGAACTGGCACAGCCACGATACAGTGGGTGACAGCTTCAGAGTCCTCCCCTGGGGCAATACTGCTGCACAGTGACCCTGTTTGGCACCACCCCCATCACAGAGTCTTAGAACTTGAGGACAGGGGACAGGTGTGTCTGCTGGACACAGACAGGCATCTGAGTGACAGGCCCTGTGAGATCTTTCCCCTGACTTAGAGCTGGCGGAGGGTCCCGGGCACCACAGAGGGGCTCCGGAGAGGGCAGCGTCTCCCCATCTCCTGGCTGGGTAGACCCAGAGTCCTGAACCCCCGCCTTCCATTCACATTCATCTCTGTGAGTGGCGCCATGTCATCCGCCTGGATAGGATAAGTTCTGCTGCTGTAACAAATGTTCCCAAATCTCAGTCCTCCATGAGGAAAAGACTCTGAATGTTCCCTGTGTTTTGTGGCCACTGTGGGTTGGCTGTGACTCTGCTTGTGTCCTTCCCACTTGGGGACCCAGGCTGAAGGGATGGCCTCTATCTGAACAATCCTGGAAGAGAGAAGACAGGAAACAGTGAGCCATGTGCCCATCTTTACGCCCCTCTGCCCAGCTGGCTGTCAGGGACAGCACTGTGTCCTCCACCCCCAGGGGAGGGCAGCCAGGGGGCTCCAGTGCTAATGCTGCCTGCCACACTGCGTTGTGGAAAGGGACTTCCTCTTTTACTTCAATAAGTTCTTATAAATGTTAAGCCTGG
Organism: Spermophilus citellus; assembly: GCF_964194105.1. NCBI lineage: Eukaryota > Metazoa > Chordata > Mammalia > Rodentia > Sciuridae > Spermophilus > Spermophilus citellus. Next base: position 19,566,369 of record NC_138187.1, on the reverse strand, counting down.
GCCCACTTGCCGGGAACAGAAGGGAAACATGACAATAAATGAATACTGTCACACAACAAACGTCACCGATGACCCAACAGCAGCCCGAGTGTCACAGGATGTCCTGGAAGGGCATCGTGATCAAAATCAAAGGCTTTTCCGGGATAGCCACCTGGTGTCGGAATCCAGCTTCCTCTCGCGGCCGCCTGTGTGGCGTTGGGCACGTCAACGAACATTCCTGAGCCGTTTCCTCATCTATAAATTACCAATAACAGGGCCAGGTGTGGTGGCACACGCCTGTAATCCTGGTGACTCAGGAGACTGAGGCAGGAGGATCGCGAGTAGGAGGCCAGCCTCAGCAATTTAGCGAGATCCTGTCTTAAAATACAAAGGGCTGGGGATGTAGCTCAGTGGCAGAGGACTCTGGGTTCAATCCTCAGTACCCCTCCCCCAAGTACTTGTCATGAGACCCACCCCCCAGGTTCTTGTAACACCTTTGTGCTATTTAAAAGAAAGATGTAAACGCAGCCCAAATAGAAAGTAGGGTGATACTATTTTCCTTTCTCTGTGGCACTGGGGACAGAACCAGAGTCCTGTGCATGCGGGGTGTGCTCTACCTCTGAGCCACATCTGCGGTCCCCAGGGCAATGCTAGTGAGGCCTCACGTCTGTTGAGCTTTCCTACCCACCTGCTCACCATCTAAGTGTTCACTCGTCTGATCTTCAGAAGAACTCGGAGAAGTGGGCCTCATTTTTGGTTCTTATTTATAGAGAAGGAAGCTGAGGAGAGAGAGAGAGAGAGAGAGAGAGAGAGAGAGAGAGAGAGAGAGAGAGAGAGGGAGGATTAATAGATTGATTGCTTATTCGTCACTGGTCTAAAGCCACTCAAGGTCATAGCCAGGGAGGGACAGAGCTGGATGAAGCAGGCGGTCTCCACGCTTCTAAACATTCTGTCCTTCACCTGCCGCTCTGTGAACGGGAGCTGTGATGGACATAGACGAGGAAAACATGGATATCCGCAGGCCAAAGAAGGAAGCCGGACCCCGGACATAACACCAGATACAAAAGTGAACTCCAGACAGGTGCGGTGGCTCACGCCTATCATCCCAGGGGCTCGGGAGGCTGAGACAGGAGGATGGCGAGTTCAAAGCCAGCCTCAGCAAAAGTGAGGTGTGGTAAGCAACTCAGTGAGACCCTGTCTCTGAATAAAATACAAAATAGGGCTGGGGATGGGGCTCAGTGGTAGAGTGCCCCTGAGTTCAATCCCTGGTACCCACCCCCCAAAAAAAACCTCAAAATGGTTTAAAGACTTAATATTAAGATCTGAAAACAGGGCTGGGGGTGTGGCTCAGTGGTAGAGCGCTCACCTGGAATGCATGAGGCCCTGGGTTTGATCCTCAGCACAACACAAAAGAAACAAAGTTAAAAAAAAAACTGAAAACATAAAAGTCCTAGAAGAAATCAGCAGAAAGCTCCTTGATGTTGGTCTCGGGAGTGACTTTCACATACGATACCAAGAGCCCAGGCGACCAAAGCAAAAATAAACGAGTCAGAGGACATGCAGCAAAAAAAAAAAAAAAAAAAAAAAGAAAGAAAAAAAAAACCTTTTGCACAGTGAAGGAAACAATCCGTGGAATGAAATGGGAGAAATATCTGCAAACCATATCTCCAGCAAGGAGCCAGCTGCCCAATACGTGACGAACTCTCGCAGCCCAACAGCAGAAAGCAAGACAAAGCTCAAATCCCCAATCAAAACCCAATGACCCCATTCAAACTATCTAAGAATATGGATAAACTTTTTTTTTTTCCCCCAAAGAAGAGACACCCTGGCTGAGGGGTGTGTGAAAGGTGCCGGCCTCCCTGATCCCAGAGGAGCGCAGATCAAGGCTGCAGCCTCACACCTGCTGGGACGGTCACTGGCCAAGAGATGGAGTTGGCAGGGGCTGGGCAAGGGCCTGGGGACAGTGGAGTTAGAGGAAAGCAGGACGGGGCCACTCAAAGGGTCACCGTGCAAGGGTCGTACACACTGACACACACACCACAGCACTCACACACACACACACACACACACACAATGACAACTTTTGTCTTTTTGCTGTGATAGGCATTGAACCCAGGACCTGGGACAGGCAGTCAAGGGCTTTACCACTGAGCTGCACCCCCAGACCCTTTTTTTTAAGTCAGTCTCCCCAAGTTGCCCAGGCTGGTCTGCAACTCCTGGGCTCAAGGGACCCTCCTGCTGGGGCCTCCCTAGAACCTGGGGTACAGGCCTCTGGAGCTGGGCCCAGCTCACAGGTGAGCTTGTGTGACGAACATCACCAGCCACGGAAAGAAGGAGATCCTGTTGGGGCTGGGGATGTGGCTCAAGCGGTAGTGCGCTCGCCTGGCATGCGTGCGGCCCGGGTTCGATCCTCAGCACCACATACCAACAAAGATGTTGTGTCCGCCGAGAACTAGAAATAAATATTAAAAAAAAAAAAAAAAAGAAGGAGATCCTGCCACTTGTGACAGGCCTGGAGCCCAGCAGGCCAAGTGGAACGGGCCAGGCCCAGAAAGACGGGCTCTGTGTGATCTGGCGTTTAGGTGGGATCTAAAGAAGTCTACTCCGCAGAGATAGAGGCTTCCAGAGGCCGAGGAGTGGGGCACAGCGTCTGGGGTGGGGACAGAGGTAGTGATTAATCCGATTGTGGCCATCATGATACAATACATGTTGTGTGTATCAGCTGATCACATTGTGTATTTTAAACACACGTGATCGCTTTTGGCAATTGAATATCAGACAAACGAACAAACGATCCCAATATACGTGAGGCAGTTTGACTTGGAGCGGAATTTCCCAGGCTCAGTCCTTCACACTCCCTTCCCAACATTTTGTTATGTGCGTGGGTCACCTATACTATTATTAACATTCTTCTTAAAATAAATTCCATTTAATTAAACAAATAGATGGATTTAAAAGGAAACTTTGCCATCCTGTCTAGAAAGCTGGTGTCATATGCCCTAAAGAGGAGGTGATCCAGAAAATTAAATCCCAGTGTGGTGGCTCACCCCTGTAAACCTAGCGACTCGGGAGGCTGAGGCAGGAGGATGGCAAGTTGGAGGCCAGTCTGGGCATCTTAGTGAGACACTGTCTTCAAATAAAATAAAAAGGGGCTAAGGGTGTATCTCAGTGGTGCCACACCCCTGGGCTCAGTCCCTAGTATTAGAAAGAGGGAAGAAAAAAGACTGATGGGAACAAGGAGAGTTTGTAGGCTTAGCAAGACACTGATTCTTCTCTTGAAAGTTCTGGATCTAAGACCAACTGTGTATCTCTTTATCTGCTGATAAAGGAGATGAGTGATATTAGAAGGCTGGGTGTTAAAGACGTCACCAAGCTGAGACTTTCTCATTGTTATAAGGCTTTTGAGATAAGGGATTTGGGAACACTTTTCTCATTATGCAAATCAATGTCCTTAATTGCCCCTCCCACATTCACCAAAATTATTCAGGAAGCCATCTACAAGTACTCTTCTGTTCCCTTATTGGTCTGTGTCACTGGTAGAAAAACATGAGTGCTCTCCAAATATCTGTGCACCCCTCCACATTTCCCAGCTTTCTCTGCAGACGGTTGGGATTGTGGAACCAGTTCTGGGCAGTGGCCTGGAGCAGGCGTGCTGTGTGTCCCTTGGGGGCTGTGGCAGTCAGTGCTGGGGTCCTTGGTCCATTTCCCTTCTCTCTGGAGGCCATGCATTCCAGCTACCATGGCTCGGGCACGTCCAGGCGTTGTAGGAGTGGGAACTAAGCCGATTGTCAAGGCACTGAGATTCCAGGGTTCTTTTGTCACTGAAGCATAGCTTAGGCTGTACTGACTGTGGTGGCCATGGGGCTCATCCCTGGGGAAATGCAGATGCCTGCTGACTTAGGATGGTATGGCTTACAATTTTTCAGCTTCACCATGGTGCTTAAGTGATAAGTACTCAGTAGAGACTGTACATTGAATTTTGAGTTTGGGTCTTGCACTACCCTTTGGGGTACACCCTGGCATCCTGTTGTCCGAAAGATGTGGTGCTTTGTGTTTTGGCATCCCATCGTGTCTCCAAAACACTCATCTGCACACGTCCACGGGATATTCCATACTTTATATGAAACAGGCTTTGCGTTAGGTGAGTTTGCTCTAATGGGCACTAATGGGAGTGTTTCAAGCACATTTAGGGTCATTTGAGCTATTACGTATGGTGGCTTAGGTGTCCGGAGTGCATTTTTGAGTTAAAATATTCACAAAGGGCTTATTGGAACATAATCCCTCATGAGTCAAGGAGCATCGGTGCCAACCTTGAAGTCTTGATCCACGTTGACCTTGCAGAATCACACCACCTTCCCAGCAAGTCCCTAGTTCTCTCTCCTCCTCCTCCTCCTCCTTCTCCTCCTTCTCCTCCTCCTCCTCCCTCTCTTCCTCCTCCTCCTTCTCCTCCTCCTGCTCCTCCTCCTCTCCTCCTTCTCCTCCTCCCTCTCCTCCTCCTCCTTCTCCTCCTCCTCCCTCTTCTTGTCCTCCTCCTCCTCCTCCCTCTTCATTCTCTTCCTCCTCCTCCTCCTCCTCCTCCTCCCTCTCCCTCCCCCTCTCTCCTACTCCCTCTTCCTTCTCTTCCTCCTCCCTTTCCCATGCATTTAACCAACTCATCCCTGACCCTGATTATCCACCATCAACATGGACTTTGCATATGTACTCAGGGCCTATCAAGCTTCAAAGAGGGCTCTATGTTACTCTATTCTTATTTGATTCTAGGAATTTAAAAAAATTCTTTCATTTTTCTTTGACACATTCCTCATTTACAAGGGCATTATTCAATCTCCATGTGCTAATGTGGTTTCTCTAATTTTTCTTGTGGTTAATTTCTAATTTCATTCCATTATGACCTGATAAGATGCAAGGGGTTGTGCTGATTTTTTTTTTTTTTTATTTGCTAAGGCTTTCTTTGTGACCTAAAACATGGTCTATTTTGGAAAAAGGTTCCATGATCTGCTGAGAAGAATGTGAAGAAAGTGGCCCTTTACCATTATGTAAATGGAGAGCATCTGCATTCAACCTTATTATGTAGAGAGGTTTATTATTGCCTACCATTTTGGTTTGTTTCAAATATTTAATTTTGTCTTAAATTTTTTACTTGTTTGGTTGCTCTTCTAGTGAGCTTCCTCCATTTTAAGGCTCTGGGGTTGGTTTTTGAGGTCTTCTGTGTGTAGCAATTCTTTAAGTACTTTCTGTAATGCTGTAAAGTCCCGAGTTCTTTTCGTTTATCCTTATTGTGGAAAAGTTTTCTTTTTTTCCTTGGATTCTGAGTGATAGCTTTGTGGAATATAACAATCTTGGTTGGAAATCATTTTCTTTCAGACCTTGGGTTTTTTCATTCCAAGCCCTCCTGGATTTTACAGTCTGAGCTGAAGTCAGAAGTTGGCGTTATTGGTTTAAGTCTAAATGCAGCCTGACACCTTTCTCTTGGGTGTCTACATATTCTATCCTTATTCTCTGTGTTAGGAATCAAAAGCTTCTCTTTTGATCCTGTCTATCTGGGGTTCTGTGTGCTGCATGTTTGTGGATGTTCATCTTTTATTACTAAGTTTATAAAACCTTCCATTTCACTGAAGAGGTTCTTGCCATTAGTGTATCTCCAGGTCCTCTTCTCTCCCTATAACTTTTTTTTTTTTTTTTTTTTTTTTTTTGGCATGGGGGATTGAACCCAGGGGAGCTTAACCACTGAGTCCCATCCCCAGCCATATTTTGTATTTTGTTTAGAGACAGGGTGTCACTGAGTTGCTTAGTGCCTCACCGTTGCTGAGGCTGACTTTGAACTCGCCATCCTCCTGCCTCAGCCTCCTGAGCTGCAGGGAGGACAGGCGTGGGCCACCAGCTGATGTTTCGCTTTGACTGGAATTCCAGGACCTTGTCGGGTGGTGTCTGCTCCAGAGAGATTTAGATGACCACGCTTCAGGGATGGACAGATGCTGATCTCTGCTGGGCATCTGGATCGCAGGGGCCCCTGAGAACTCACCTGTAGGGCAGGTAATCAACCCTCCGTGGGTCTCGCACACACCACCACCCAAAAGTGATCAGTCCCAGGTGCAATCGCGCCTACCTGACCAGCCTCTGGACTCTGCCTGGCTGGTCCTGTGAGCCTCCAGACCCAAGGAAAGCGAGCCACATCCCTCTGCATGTCCCCTACCCAAGTCTTCTCTCTGCCTATTTTGGTTGTGCCCCACCAGGGACACTCTAGGCCCTGCAGCAGGTGCTTGCTGGGACAGTCTGGCAAGCTTCCCACAACCTCCAGGCTCTGGCCGCAGAGAGCCAGGGTGCACCGCCTCTAGGATGCCTCCACCCCAGGTCAGTGCTGGCAGCCAGGGCCCTTGTCCAACATCAGCCTGCTGTGCAGCCTCTGGCTCAGTCACGATCCGATGGCCTCTCTGATCCCTGGTTCTCCCATGCCACTGGCCTGGCTCTAAGTACTATTCTTGTGAATCCCCTCTGTCATCCACCTCGATGAGAACCCACTCCTGCTGCTTGAGTCCTGAGCCACAGAGTACTGGGGATGGAACCCAGTTAAATACTGAGCCACGTCCTGAACCCTTTTTATTTTTTATTTTGAGACAGGGTCTTGCTAAGTTGCTAAGAACCTCACCAAGTTGCTGAGGCTGGCCTTGAACTTGAGATCCTCCTGCCTCAGCCTCCTGAGCCACTGGGATCACAGGCATGCACCACCACTCCCAGCCTCATAATGGACCCTTTAAGAGGTGGGACCTGGTGGGAGGAAGTGAGGTCACTGGGGGCATGGCCTTGAAGGGGATCTTAGAACCCTTGCCCCCTCCTCTTCCTCTTTGCTCCCCGGTTGCCATGAGGTGAACAGGTACCCTTCACCCTACCCTCCTGCCATGATGTACTGGGCCACCACAGACCCAAAGGAACAATGGACTGAAACCTCTGAAACCATGAGCTAAAATAAACCTTTTTGTATATTAATCTTGCCTTAGATTTGAGCCACAGCTGGTGCTTATACTGCCTGATGAGCTCAGCTCTAGAGACAGGCTGCAAGTGCATGTGGCTTGTGGCCAGGGTTGGGGATGGTCACCGAGACATGCAAGGTAGGGGCAGGGCTGGAGCCCAGCAGAAGTTTTTATTTTTGCATCGTTAAAGAATTAGAGGACTACATTTTTTTGGGACTCATCTATTTATTCTTTAATTAAGCAACCCATTCCTGAATTCCAGGCTTCTTGCTGGGAAGGCAAATTATTTGTATTATCTCATTTAATTCTCCCAGTGACTCTGCTAAGGTAGACAAGCAGTTTCACCCAACTGGAGGGGAAGTGACTGGCTCAAGGTCACAGACCCATGTCCCTTCTTCCTTGAAACACTTCCTCCAGGTGTAAGGTCGGCTGCTGGAGGACTGTACAGAAGCACAGGTCTAAACTCAGACTCTCTGTTCAAGTCTTGGTTTTCCTTTAATAAGGAAACGCACTAGTAACAGGATCTACTTCAAAGACCTGTTGCAGAGATGAATGGAGAGGAGGCCAACAAGTGCCTGGGCAGGGCAAGGCCTCAGAGCTGGGGACAGTTCACTATGATCTCCCTCCTGAAACCAGGGTCAAGTTCAATGCCTGGAGAGAGATGCGCCGGCCATTTGTGGGCGCGGCAAGCACCAGGTTAACTGTGTGTGCTTCCTTCCCTATGCTGCTGGGCCGAGAGGCCACCGGGTCCTAGGAGGTCAAGGCACAAGGATGGGAAGATGGCTCTATCTTGCAGCTGTCACACCTGGGGGTGGCACTCACAGGAGGCAATAGGTGAACCCTGTCCCCTGACACAGCCAGGATCATGGAGGATGCTGGCAGGAGCCGAAGACTTGGGCCATTTTGGAGGCCGATGCCCAACACTACACACCAGCGCGGGCGTCTGTCTGAGGTCCCTTCCTGCAGTTCAAGGGAGAGCTTGGGGGTGAGGGTGGGGTGAAGGGTCTGACGAGTGTCTGGGGACCCCCGCGGCTTTACTTGGAGAACTAGAGAGGACAGCACCACCCTTGGCAGTGGAGCCCCGAGGCCTGAGAGCTCTGGATGGACCTGAGCGTTTAAAAGCCCAGCATGGGTCACTGTCACTGTCTCGGCGTCCTTCATTCCTGGGGGACCTCAGTTTCCTGTTTGCAAAGTCAGGGTCCATGCTTCCAACCTCAGGACTCACCAGGGAAAAGTGCCTGGCAAAGAGCGAGCCCCAGTCGGTACTGGCCACGCTGTCCCCAGGGTTCCCCGGGCACCTGGGGACCTGGGACGCCCCCTGGCCGCGCTGCCTGGGCCGTTCCGAGCAGCTTCCTGGCTGCTCCGCCAGCGGCCGCTGGGCGGCAGCAAAGAGCTGCCCCGCGTCCTCGAGGCTCGAAGAGAAAAGAAAAGGGAAACCTTCCTCGGTGGCCGCCCGCGGCGGACGGAGTTTAAATTAACTTAAACCATCGCCTTCCCCGCCCCCGCCGGGATCCTGTTTCACGGAGGAGGCAAGAGAAGCCCTTTCCAGGAAAAAGCCCCGGCGAGCGCTCTCCTCCTCCTCCTCCTCTTCCCCATCCCCTTGTCCCTGCGGCGGCGGCCAGGCCCGCGGGCGCTCAAGTTTGCAGCGGGCGCGCCGCCGCGGGAGCGAGGGAGGGGCCTGGAGGGGGTTGCTAGGCAACGCGCGGCGGCGCGCCCTGGCCCCGGGGGAGGGACCACCCCGTCCCGCCGCGCCGCAGCTGCAGTGCTGCACGCCGCCGCCAGGGGGCAGCCGCGCCCCGCGGCCGCCGCCCGCCCGCTCGCCCGCGCCCAGCTGTGGCTGCAGGACACGTCCCCGGGCGGCGGCCCGCGGCTGGGAGGCCACAAGGCGAGGCTCGCCGACCCCGCGCTCCGCGGTGGCTGCTGCGGGACCCCAGCTCCCCCAGGGCGGCAGCTGGCGCTCCTCATCCTCCCCTTTCAAGCCACCTGTGATCGGTCGGTCCGCCCTTCCTTTTCCTGCCTGCTGTCCGTCGCGCGCTACCTTCCTGACATTAGTGGGGCCTCCACGCTCAGCCCCTGGCACCGCCCTCACCCTGGCTCTCTGGCTGCACCTCGGAGTCACCAAGTCTTGGCTGGGGGTGGGGCACTGCCTGGGCACTGCGCAACAAGCCTCCAGACTTTTAAAAATTATTCTGATGGACAGCCAGAGGTGGACAGCCGCTGTGGCTGGGAAGGTTTTTCTTGATTGATGCTAACTAGTGCCAGGGGCAGGGGACGGGGGACTTAACTCTGCCCTCTGCCCACTGTCCTAGGAACCGGGAGACTTCTCTGCAGTGCAACTGTCTCAGGGCTGCACGTCCACCCTCCAGGCCTCCTCCACCAGAGCAGCTCCCTGTCGGGTGTGGCTTAAAGATGCCTGCAAAGCACCTGCTCTGCAGCATCCGGGTCCCCTGAGTTCCACGGGCACATGCCCAGCCCACCCCCTCTCCTGCCTTGTGTGCAGGAGTCCCCCCACCCCCAGTCCCCCAGTGCAGGGCGTGGATTTGATTCCTCACAGTCTCCCAGGTCTGGATTTTGAAAACATTTTTTTTTTTTTAATGGGTGCCAGGAATTGAACTCAGAGGCACTGGACCACTGAGTCCCATCCCCAGCCCTACTTTGTATTTGATTTAGAGACAGGGTCTCACCGAGTTGCTTAGCACCTCACCATACCTGAGGCTGGCTTTGAACTCACAATCCTCCAGCCTTGGCCTCTTGCGCCACTGAGCAGGGCTGGTTGCTTTTTGCTCATAGACATTTGTACTGTCAGGACTGGCTTTAGATCAAACCCGCGGATCGGATCACCACCATATCCAATGCCTTGCCTCCTGCCTGGGTCCTCCAGGACCAGCCCCCTCCCGCTACCTAGCGACTCTTCTGGGTGAGATTGTTTCCTGGGTGTGGCATGTCGTCTTCTGAGAGGGACCCAGTAAGGCCTTTGGACCCAGAATCAGAGTTATTAAAAGAGAAAATGTCCTAGGCCCCACTTCGCAAGGACTCTGGAGCTTGTAAAGACCTTCCTCGTGAACATATTTTTGGTTCGCAGGCATAGAATCACTTTTCCCCCTAAGTAGTTGTCAACATTTTAAACAGTAGCAAATTTCACATAAAAATGGGGATTTTCACTTTCTTTTTAAACACCAAAAGCTCTGGCAATGACGACTAGAGGCTGGAATGAGGAGTGACCTTCTCTTTAGAGAAAGGGAGAGGCTTCTCCAGTTAGCATGGACTTTTCCTGGACCAGTTCACTCACCGACGCTCCCTTCTGGCCCAGGCAATTGACGATGGAGGATTCTGCCCAGAGAGGACTATGGGATTGGCAAGGGTCACACAGCAAGTGTCTGGCATAGTTGGGGTTAGAACTGAGGACTATGAGAAACCAGAGACACAGAGAGGGAAAGATGAATTCATAGGAGGGTCCCATCTGGGAAAAGAACTGAATGTCTAAAAGGGTGGAGAAGGGAGGATCGGAAAGAGAAGAAGCAGATGGAGGAGTTGGGACTATTTTGCTGGCAGAAAACAGGGGAGGACTGAATAGCCATTTCCAGGTGGGAGGGGGCGAGGACGCTCACCATGCGACGCACCATTCACAGTGCTGTGTGTGTACCATCTACGTGGTCCGTGAAGCCGGCATGTCCAAACCCCTTCTTTACAAGAACCAAAGCCTCAGGGAGGTTCAGCCAATGTTTTAAGGTCACTGTGCTGGATTTTACTATTGGCACGACTGTTTTCTCTTTCCTGAGGACACGGGAAAGTCCAATTCCCAGCTCTTTGCAGATAGGAAATGTGGGTGGAAGGACTGGGTGTCGGCTTCCAGGCTGAAGCAGGCAGAGCCCTTCTGCAATTACCCAGTTTCTTTTCCCGCCTGGTGGCAGTGGATGAGGCTTTGTGAAATTGATGGAAACTGAAATCAGCACACGAAGAACAGCTGTGCTGACAAATGGCCTGTCCTGCAGCAGATTTGCACGAAGACAAACTTTTATGGTGGTCGGCGGCTTCTGAGGTTTGGGGGTTGTTGTTACTGCAGCAGATCTCAGCCCACCTTGATAAAGCATCAATCATACAGCTAGGAAGAGGTGTGGCTGGGATTTGAACTCAGACCTTTCTGACCCCAGATTCTTTTCTCTTGCATTTGATGGAGAATCCCGGAAGGTGGGCGAGGTTTCATATTGATTCAAGGACTCACATTTTTCTCTCCATATTTTAACATTTCTGTAATCAGGTTTCACCTCATAATCAATGGCATCTCGTAACCATTGTTAACCTGTCAGCACCGTGACACAGTTGTCATTACTTTGGCAAGATTTTAAAATGCCAGCGTCAATCATCAAGAATACAAGTAATTATAAGTGACAGCAAGGATTTGGGGGAAAAAGAACACTTTTACACTTTAGGTGGGATTGTAAATTGGTACGATCAGTGTGGGAATAAGTTTGGAGGTTTGGTCAAAAGACTAGGCATCATGTGACCCAGCTATACCACTCCTGGTATTTTTTTCCGAAAGAATTAAGGTCATGTGGTGTGCAGTGGTGCACTCCCATAATCCCGGCAGCTCTGGAGGCTGAGGCAGGAGGATCTCGAGTTCAAAGCCAGCCTCAGCAATGGCGAGGTGCTAAGCAACTGATACCCTGTCTCTAAATAAAATAGAAAATAGGGCCGGGGATGTGGCTCAGTGGTTGAGTGTCCCTGAGGCCCAGGGACGGGGGAGAGGAGGTGAAGGGGAAGTCGGGGGAAGGACCTTGATGATGGTATTGTGTTGTGTGCATGTGACAATAGTCGCAATGAATCCCCTCTTTTTATAATCATAATGCAATAAAACTAAGTTAATTTAAAAAACATGAAAATAAAGTTGCAGCTTCAAAACTTTATGCAGTCTGTGTGAAATAAAGTCTGCGAGATAACAGTAGAGCGTTCTTTCAAAAAATATTTCATCATTGACCATCTTCTCTTTCCATTTGGTTGGAGGGGTTACTGGGCATTGAACCCAGGAGTGCTCTGAGCTAGTCTACAGCCCACCCTCACCCCCTGTTTTGGGCATCAAGGATTGAACACAGGGGCACTTAACCGCTGAGCCACATCCCCAGACACCCCCCCTCTTTTTACAGTTTATTTAGAGACAGGGTCTTGCTGAGTTGCTGAGGCTGGCTTTGAACGAGTGATCCTCCTGCCTCAGCCTCCCAAGCCACTGGGATGACAGGCGTGCGCCACCACCCTTTTTGTTTTGAGACAGGGTCTCATTAAATTGCACAGTCTGGCCTTGAACTTGAGATCCTCCTGCCTCAGCCTCCTGAGTAGCTGGGATTATAGACGTGGGCCCCCGTGCTCAGCTTTCCTACCCTCTTGACGCCCTAGAAGAGGCCACTGTGTGGAAAACGCAAACATCAATAACCGGGTTGAAAGGAGATTCACAAGAGCCTTTGCTGATATCTTCCGTTTTCTGCATGCACACAGTGATATATAATAAAAATACGTCCACACAGGTTGAAGGGAGCCCTTTCAATACATATAAAATAAAAATTCTGAGTAATCATAAAGCATCGTGTCCTGGTTTAATTGGTAGCATTTTCTCTTTCTTAGTGGTACATAAAGATGCTCCCCGCAGTCAATGGCATCTTGGATTTGCTGAAATACCATCTCCATAAATCCGGGTTGCCACTGTCAGAGCCGCTGGAGAGGCTGTGGCGAGGGGCAGTGGGCATCCCGGGGGTCTCCGCTCTCAGAGGGCCCTCCTGTGCTGGAGCTCCTGGCTTTGACTTTCTCCTCAGCAGAGTCTCTTTCTGACATCTCCTGGTTTACAGCTGCTCAGCGGAGCTCACAGAGCTCAGGATAAAGGCAGGCTCCACGGAGTGGAGGGGGAATCCTCAGAATATAATAGAGAGAGAGACGGAGAGCACTCCCCAGGCCCCTTCCAGCGAAATCAGGCAAAATTTGTGGAATAAAGATGAAGACAACTGCTGTCTTTTCCTGTCTGTCTCCCTTCGTGTCGGGAGCCTGGGTGTGGCTGTGGCTCCGACAGCAGCTCTGTCTGCAGGGCCAGGGTGAAATGGAAAGGGGAGGGAACTTCGAAGTCTCAGGCCTTCTCCATCTTGACCAAGGGCTGTCCCTGATCCCATTCCCACCCTCCTTCTCTTTCTCCTTCCTCTGCCTCTTCCCCTTCCCCTCCTGCTCCTCCTCCTCCCTCTTTTCTCTTTCACACCCAGGTCCTCACACATGCTAGAGAAGTGCTCTACCACTGAACAGACCCCATCCTTCATCCTCATCCCTGAGTGTATCAGTCAGGGTGGATGGTGTTATGCTGCAGTAACAAACAACCCCAAATCTCAGTGGATTAAACCTGCAAAGATTCCCTTCTCCCATGCACTTCCCATGCCTCAGGAGTTCTGATGGGGGCTCACTCAAATCTTCCTCAGGCAGGGACTCTGGTGGACGGAGCCTATCCCAGCTGGGTATGTGCTGTCACTTCTGCTTACACATCATGGCTGAAATAAGTCACATAGCTCCATCTAAGGTAAAGACAGTGATCCTACTGGACAGCCAGAAGGAGGAGCAACAATATTCCCTAACAACCTACTGACCACATTCCATTTCCAGACACGGTGTCCCTTGCCTGTCATCGCCCTGGCCAGGCCTCTTCCCCCAGAGTCTCTGCCACCCTGATCCCATCCCCCGTGGCGAGGCCTGGCATTTGCTTCTGAGAAAGTCGACCTGTGTCCGTTCTTCTCCTGTGGCACTGACCACGTGCTGTAAGGCTGCTTCTGTCCACGGCTGATTTTCCTGTGGTGCTGTGAGTTCTCGCTCCTCGGGATCGTGGGCATTCATTCTATGTCCCCTGTACCCAGCACAGAGGACATGTGCATTAGGAAGAAGAATGGGACATTAAACAGGAAAACAGGAAAAGTCAGTGAGAGAATGAAGGGCTCCCTGCCCTGGAGATCCACATGGTGTGACCCGGGCTGCATCCTCATCCCAGGACAGCACTGTGTCCCCAGAGAGGGACGGGGGAGTGGGGAGAGGGAGGGAAGGAGAGAGGAGGAGAGAGAGAACGGGGTGTGTGGAGACCCCAGTGCCGTTAGGGCTGAGCCATGGCGTGGGTGACAGGAGGCCGATTTGGGTGGGTGAAGCTCAAAGGCGTCCCCTCAGTCTCCTGTGCTGGTCCCTGCTCTCCTTCCCTACACAAGGAAATGCATCTGAGAGCTAGTAAGTGAGCACAGTGTTTTCCTGTGTGAGGAGATGAATCTTCGGGGAAGTGAGAAGAATGTTTTAAAGGAATTTTTGTCAGATGCCTTGTGATGCAAGTGTCACAGCACGAGTTAAAACAGGCCATGAAAATAAAAGGGAGTTCATTCATCCAAAAAGTCCAGGGTAAATAACTTCAGGCCTGGCTGCATCCAGGGGCTCAAAGGCTGTGGCCATGTGTCTGTTGATGAGGGCTGCTTTCTGTTCAGAAGAGCAAATTGACATTTATTATTTGCTCTGTCCTAGACTCTGAGTTAATACTTTACATTATGTCCCATCACGTTTAATCCTTACAACGCTATGGGGCAGGTTCTACTGTTAATTACATTTGCAGCTGAGGAAAGAAGGGTCAGAGAGGTTTAGTAATTTGCCCGAGGACACCCAGCTATTAAGTGGCAGATCACTGTTTGCTGTCTCTATAAACCTGCACTTTTAATTATTGTCTTGTTCATTTTTTCTAACTCTGAGATACGGATTATCTAAAAGACATTCATGCTGATCACCACATCCCTGACCCTCTGCTCTGATACCAGGAGCAGGTTCCCCACGAATAACAAAGACTAGAGGTGAAAAAGACTAGAGATACTAATTATCACCGGCCATCCTCTGGACTTCTGTGGGACACTTCCCTGCTTACAGCCCTGGCCACCTTGAACCACTGTCATGAGTGACAGGAGACTCCTTCTCTGCCTGGCCCTATCTGATTGGAGCAGAGTGGTCATGTGACTGGAAGGCAGCCCAGCCATTGGATGGCCCTCCACCTATCCCTTGTGTGGGCTGGGCTTGTGAAGCTGGGCTCGGCCAATCAGATTGTGCCCTGGGACTTGAACTAGATTTAAGTAGAACCTCCCCCCCTGGTGGTGCCAGTTGAACTTGGATGTCAGGGAGACTGGGGATCGGGGCAGCCCTTTTGGAATCACAGAGCAAGTCCAGAGAGAGGAAGTCATGGAGGAGGAGAGATGTCACAGGGAGTGGCTTTATCTAGAGGTGAGCAGTTTCAGGTGGCCTGGGGAGCTCCTCAGCTCTGCGCCCCCAGTTAGTTCTCATGTCATTTCATCCAGCACTTTCCTTAATTCTGGGATGATTTCCACCTCCCTCTGTGGACTTAGCCATTTCCTATTCCGTTTCTTTGGTTTAAGCAAACAGGGAGTTTAGCTGTTTGGTTGAAATAAATGGTGGCAGGTTTTCTGGAGCCGACTGGGGTCTATCAGGGACACTTGGATTCTTTCTTCCTTCCTTCCTTCCCACCTTGATCTTTTATTGGGTCTTGGTTTCCTCATCTGGAAAGCAAACAGGAGGTATTGGATGTTTCTGAAGTCCCTTTTGGAGGAAGGGGAAGGCCTGAGCGTCCTTCTTCACCCAAAACCCACAACGGCTGAGGTTTCAGCGGAGAGACCAGGGCCTGGACTCTGTCCTCAGGGATCCCCTTGGGAGTGTCCTGTGCTTGTTCCTGCTGCCGTGACATGCTGGCTCTTGGGGTGTCTGACTGCCCTGCAGACTTTTCTATGTGGATCCAGAAAGTTTTGCTTTCTTGGGCTTCTCTAGGGTACTCACTTAGCAATAGCTAAAAGGGGCTCCTCACTTCAAAATTTTAACAGACACGATCACACTGTGTTCCCCAAGGTGGCTATTTATTATCTTCAGTGACAGTACGGAAAGTGCTCCTTTCCCACTCTCACCTGGACACTCTGGGTCCACAGGCTGCTTGTTTAGGTCCCAAGGGGGTTCTCATTGTTTGCGTTCTGTCCCCGGGACCTTTCAGCAGAGGAGCTGGCCCTCAGTCTTTGTTCTACACCTTGTCCCCCTAACCATTTTGCTTTCTCTTGTTGACTAATAGCTATTAACTTTTCGAGAGCTGTCTCTGTGGACAGCATCTTCTCCACCAAATGGAATTTCGGGCACGACCTTTTACCTAGTTTACCTTCATGCAGTCATTTCCCACAGGGCCTGTTTCTGAGCAGAGGTGCATGCTGATGGCTTTCAGAAGCTGTGAGCCCTGGCCCGTGGGTGCTCCTGTGTTTCCTTAGCCTCTCCCCAAGACTCCCCTCCCTAGTCCTGCAGCTGCTAGTGTCACTCCTCCTATGGCTAATATCACCAACAAGTGTTGCTCTTATTACTACTATTGCTACAGGTGAGGATGGTTTGTTCTCTCTGACAGCCATGTTGACATTCCATCATCAATATGAGGCACCGGGCTGGGGTGGTGGCTCAGTGGTAGAGCACTTGCCTAGCATGTGGGAGACACTGGGTTCGATTCTCAGCACCACATATAAATGAGCAAAGAAAATGAAATTCTATCAATAATTAAAATTTTAAAAAATTTTTAAAATATATGAGGTGCCAGGAGGTGGGACCTCTAAGAGGTGACTGGGGTCTTGCCCTCATGAATGGAAGAGTCCATTCATGAATTCATGGGGCCCAAGAGGCCACCTGCCCAGGTTCAGACTAGCAAGATCCTGCCTGGGGACTCCGTCTGCCTCCCTGATATGAGAGATCCCTGCTTACTGAGCTGTCTGAACCTCTCAGGGCCAGGGAGAATTGGGGAAAATAAAATTTGAAATTTTGGCCTGTGGAAATCTGAGCTGGGCCCAGCAGCTGACTTTTGTGAGCGGGGTCCCCCGGGTGCCCTGCTGCAGTGGGAGGCTCTGAACGGTGGACTTGGCTTCAGACACATGGAATTTTCTGCTCACATGTCCCATCCCCTGCCTAGAACGTTCCCCCATCTCATGCCCACTTACTTCACCTGGAAAACGTGTCATCTGTTTTTGGGATCTCAGTTTAAATGTTTAGAGAAGCCTCCGGGGCTCAGGACTGGGGACGTTCTGATGTGCTCCTGGGGTCCTGTTCTTTCTCGGGGACAAGCCACACTGCAGCAGCGGGAAGTACCGCTTGTGGGCACTGCGGCTGTGGCAGCCAGCTCCATGCCTGGCACAGAGGAGGTGCTTGTTGGCATCAGATGCCTCTGACCCACCCCATGGCCACTCAGGACCTGCCTGTGGGGGTGCATCCTGCCTGGCAGAGGTGACCGTGACCCCTTTTGCTCTTCTGCTTATTTCAGTGGGTGGCATCTCTGAGCCATTTATCCTCAGCCATTCTGTAATGGACTGAATTGTGTCCTTTCCCCAGATCCATATGTTGACGGTCTAACCCTCAATGTGACTGCATTTGGAAACAGGGCCTTTCAGGAGGTAACAGGGCCTTTAAGGAGATAATTAAAATTAAATGAGGTCAGGGGTGGGCTCCTAATCTGGTACAATTAGCGTCCTTGTAGGAAGAGGAGGAGATTCTGATCCACGGAAATCTAGAAAGCTCTTTCTCTTTTCACTCACACCCAGAGGGAAGGCAAGCCAGGGAGACAGTCCTCACCAGAAATGGAATTTCCCGGGACCTTGAACTTGGACTTTCAGTTTCCAGAACTGTAAGAAAATAAATTTCTGTGGCTCAAGCCAACCAATCCACAGTACTCTGCTGCGGCCGCCTCGGCAGACCTCAAGACTGGTGATCTCCCCTGGGGACGACCGAGGTAGTCCCCGACTCCTGGCTCCAGGCCTGGCGCCTTGGCTCTTCTCTAGGGCTGACGGGAGTGGGCTGCGAGCCTGTGGCCAAGGGGAGCCAGGCCACCAGCACTTCCCAGCTTTGGAGCCCTTGGGGTCTGGTGGGTGCATTTCCTGTAAAACCTCATTAGGGCCAGATCCACAGCAGCTGCCATTAGTATTTTTAGCGAACTCTTTAATGGGGCCATTGGCAACGGTTTCAAAGGAGTCAGGTTGAATAGCCACCCAGTGCGTGTCACTACCAAGAAATGATACTGTGCCGCTGTGCAGGCCCGTGAGGGCGTTGCTGGGTCTGTTAGCATCAGGGAGCTTCCGAACCGCTTTCCCTAGGTGGGGACCCTGTTTTGCTTTTTCTGAAAAGAAAAAAAAAATTCTGCTTTTAGTTCTGTTCAGCTGATCAGAAAGATGAAATACCAACAGGACCCAGAATCCACGAATTCTGCCCTAAACTCTCCCACGCTCTGCCATTTGCAAGGGAGGCTGAGTCCTGCTTGGAAGAGCCGGTGGGGACCATCTGGGGCTTCTCTGGACCTTTTCCCAGAGTGGGCATCAGGGTCTCTGGTGCACCCCGTGGCACCCGTCAGCTCAGACCCTGGGGACATCCCCTGCTTGGTCATTGGCCATCTCTGTCACAGCCTGTGCTGTGGCTTGAATGCGTGTGTCCCCTTCCAAAACGCACATAGAGACGTGATCGACCATGAAGTTGTATCAAGAAGTCGGGGTGGTGGCTGGGGACATAGCTCAGTGGGTAGAGTGCTTGCCTGGCATGCACAAGGCCCTGGGTTCCATCCCCAGCACCGCGAAAACCAAACCAAACCAAAACAAAACAAAAAATGGGGGCTTTCAGGAGCTGAACCTTGAGGATGGAGTCCTTGAAAATAGGATTCAGTGCTCTTCTAAAAAGGTTTGCCTGAAGGATTTCAGTCTTCTGCCCTGTGAGGACACAGTATTTGTCCCTCCCCTCTGGAGATGCAGCCTTAGGGTGCCATCTTGGAAGTAGAGAGCAGCCTTCACTAGGAGACAGAACCAGCTGGCACCTTGAGCTTGGCCTTCCCAGCCTCCCTATGAGAAAATTCGTGACTATTCTTTACAAATTACCCAGACTCAGGGATTTTTGTTATAGCAGCACAAAACGGACTAAGACACACTACCTGGAGCCATTTGCCCTCACATCTAATTAAATACCAAGTCTCGTGGATTTGACCTCTCTCTGTGGTGGACAGGCTACTTCCCATCTCCTCAACCTGCCAGGATCAGCACCGCTGTGGTGGTGGGCAGTTCCCTGCACATTCTAAGTGCACTTCGAGGGCTCTACTTTGTTTTTCCAAAGCTGCATTGTGCAAGATGGCGGCCACTATCACCGAGGACCATATAAATTGAAGTTAGTTAAAATGGAACAAAATTGAAAATTTCGTCCCTCAGTGGCACTGGTCACTCTGCAAATGCTGAGTAGCCACACGGGGCTGGTGGTGATTGCACTGGATGACACATTTACAGAATGAGTTCCATCATCACAGAAAGTTCTAGAAGACAGAGCTGCTGCAGAGCCTCGAGGCACTCAGCGGCATGTATAGGCGGCCTGGACATTCTTGGGAGCTTGCACCCCAGGGGCTCCCTTCAGCCAGTTGGGGGTGGGAGATGGTGGATGAACTCCTCAGGCTCTCTGTTCTGATGTCCTTCTGTTGGATCCTCTGCTGCCCCCCGTGGGGACAGGCCCCAGGCTGCTGCAGGAGGACTGCTCCTTGGCACACCCTTTACAGGTTCATCTCCCTCTCTGTCTCCCTTTCCATGTCCTGAGGCTACCTCCCACATTTGCCCCCTGAATCCAAGTCCTTGTCTGGGGTCTGTTTTGAGGGGATCCCCACTGAGACACCTTGAATTTGTAAACTCCTGCCTGAGTGTGGATCCTCACCTTCTTTTACCTGGGAAGTGGTGACAGGCTCCCGGCAGATCTCCCTGCCCCCTCTCTTAACTCCGATCAATTTCCATATGATGTCAGAGGGGAGCTAACACCACAAACACAAACCACCTCCCAGTCCTGTGCTTTCACCCTTCCATACCTCCCTGTTATGAACTGAACCTATTTATACTTCTATGAATCCCCCACTGATTGATTTTCCAAGGTCAGATCAGTCTCTCATCCCTGGAATGAACTACACCTGGTTGACTTGTGTCCTTCCTTCTCTATGGCTGAATTTTATTTGCCGATGTTGTATTAAGGATTCTGCCCCTGTGTTCACGCGGGCCACGGATCGGATCTGTGGCTTTCTTTGGCTGCGCTGCCTTTGTCTGCTACTGGTAGCCGTGAGGTGCTGTCTTCATAAAATTCAGTGGGAAGTACCTTTTTCTGTTTTCTGGAAGAGATTATGTACAATTGTTACTAACTTTTCTTTGTTCATTTAATAGAGTTCTACATTGAAACCCTTTATGCCTAGAGACATCTTTTGGGGAGAGTTTTGAAATTACACATTCCATTACCTTAATAGTTACAGGGCTATTTAAATTACCTATTTCATTTTGGGTGAGTTATGGTAGCTCAGATAAATGTTCAGGGAATTGGTTCATTTGATGTGGGTTCTGCTCCCCACATTCGTGGTCATCCTCGGATGTCGGCGGGGTCTGTAGTGATGTCCCGTTGTCCCTCCTGATGTTAATGATCTGTGTCTTTTTTTTTTTTCTTTTTTCTTTTAGCTTTCCTCTGACTTCCGAGGAGTTTGTCAAATTTAGTAAACTTTTTGAAGAATCAACACTTTAAACCATCTTTCTGTTTTTGATTTCATTGCCTTCTTCTGTTTTCTTTGGGCTTATTTGAATCCTTTTCTCTAGATTCTCGAGATGCTGGTCTATTTTATTATTTGGGAGTTTTGCTCTCTTCTCTTGTAAGCATTACCTTGTGCTGAAAATATCCTTTTCAACACTGTGGTCACTGTCTCCACAAATTTTGTTAGATTGGATCTTTGTTTTCATCCAGGTCACTGTATTTTAAATTTTTCCTGGAGATTTCTCTGACCTGTGGATTTTTTTAAGAAGTGTGTTATTTCGTTTCCAAATATTTGTCAGTTTTGTGTCTTCTTTGTGATTGCTTTCTAGTTTCATTCTATTGCAGTCTTTGAACACATGCTGTGGGATCTCATCTCATATGGATGTTTGTTTTTTGACTAAGGATAGAGTCTATTTGGATCTGTGTTTTGTGGGCTCTTGAAAAAAAAACATGTATTTTGCTGATGTTTCGTATTGTGTCCTACAAATGTCATCTGAGTCCTGTTGGTTGGTGGCATTGTTGTGCTCTTCTACATCTTTTCAAATGTCCTGGCTTCTTGTTTGATCGATTGTTAAGAGGGGGTATTGATGCTTCCAGCTATGATTGTGTATTTATCTATGTCTGCTTTAAGTTCTACTAGTGTTTGTCTCTTTTTTTTTTAAATTTTTATTGGTTGTTCACAACATTACAAAGCTCTTGACATATCATATTTCATACATTAGATTGAAGTGGGTTATGAACCCCCAATTTTACCCCAAATGCAGATTGCAGAATCACATCGGTTACACATCCACAATTTTACATAATGCCCTATTAGTAATTGTTGTATTCTGCTACCTTTCCTATCCCCTACTATCCCCCCTCCCCTCCCCTCCCAACTTCTCTCTCTACCCCATCTACTGTAGTTCATTTCTCTCCTTGTTTATTTTCCCATTCCCCTCACAACCTCTTATATGTAATTTTGTATAGCAATGAGGGTCTCCCTCCATTTCCATGCAATTTCCCTTTTCTCTCCCTTTCCCTCCCATCTCATGTCTCTGTTTAAAGTTGATCTTTTCTTCCTGCTCTCCCTCCCTACTCTGTTCATAGTTGCTCTCATTATATCAAAGAAGACATCTGGTATTTGTTTTTTAGGGATTGGCTAGCTTCACTAAGCATAATCTGCTCTAGTGCCATCCATTTCCCTGAAAATTCTATGATTTTGTCATTTTTTATTGCTGCATAGTACTCCATTGTGTATAGATGCCACATTTTTTTTATCCATTCATCTACTGAGGGGCATCTGGGTTGGTTCCACAGTCTAGCAATTGTGAGTTGTGCTGCTATGAACATCGATGTGGCAGTATCCCTGTAGCATGCTCTTTTAAGGTCTTCAGGGAATAGTCTGAGAAGGGCAATAGCAGGGTCAAATGGTGGTTCCATTCCCATCTTTCCCAGGAATCTCCAAACTGCTTTCCAAATTGGCCGCACCAATTTGCAGTCCCACCAGCAGTGTACAAGTGTACCCTTTTCTCCACATCCTCGCCAGCACTTGTTGTTGTTTGACTTCATAGTGGCTGCCAATCTTACTGGGGTGAGATGGTATCTTAGTGTGGTTTTGATTTGCATTTCTCTGACTGCTAGAGATGGAGAGCATTTTTTCATGTACTTGTTGATTGATTGTATATCCTCCTCTGAGAAGTGTCTGTTCAGGTCCTTGGCCCATTTGTTGATTGGGTTATTTGTTATCTTATTGTCTAATTTTTTGAGTTCTTTGTATACTCTGGATATTAGGGCTCTATCTGAGGTGTGAGGAGTAAAAATTTGTTCCCAGGATGTAGGCTCCCTATTTACCTCTCTTATTGTTTCTTTTGCTGAGAAAAAACTTTTAAGTTTAATTAAGTCCCATTTGTTGATTCTAGTTGTTAACTCTTGTGCTATGGGTGTCCTATTAAGGAATTTGGAGCCCGACCCCACAATCTGTAGGTCGGAGCCAACTTTTTCTTCTATCAGACGCAGAGTTTCTGATTTGATATCAAGCTCCTTGATCCATTTTGAGTTAACTTTTGTGCATGGCGAGAGAAAGGGATTCAGTTTCATTTTGTTGCATATGGATTTCCAGTTTTCCCAACACCATTTGTTAAAGATGCTATCCTTCCTCCATTGCATGCTTATAGCCCCTTTATCAAATATAAGATAGTTGTAGCTTTGTGGATTAGTCTCTGTGTCCTCTATTTTATACCATTGGTCCACCCGTCTGTTTTGGTACCAGTACCATGCTGTTTTTGTCACTATTGCTCTGTAATATAGTTTGAAATCTGGTATTGCTATACCGCCTGATTCACACTTTCTGCTTAGAATTGCTTTTGCTATTCTGGGTCTTTTATTTTTCCATATGAATTTCATGATTGCTTTATCTATTTCTACAAGAAATGCCGTTGGGATTTTGATTGGCATTGCATTAAATCTATAGAGAACTTTTGGTAATATCGCCATTTTGATGATGTTAGTTCTGCCTATCCATGAACAGGGTATATTTTTCCATCTTCTAAGATCTTCTTCTACTTCTCTCTTTAGGGTTCTGTAGTTTTCATTGTATAAATCTTTCACCTCTTTTGTTAGGTTGATTCCCAAGTATTTTATTTTTTTTGAGGATATTGTGAATGGAGTGTTTTTCCTCATTTCCATTTCAGAAGTTTTGTCGCTGATATACAGAAATGCCTTTGATTTATGCGTGTTGATTTTATATCCTGCCACTTTGCTGAATTCATTTATTAGTTCTAGTAGTTTCTTTGTAGACCCTTTTGGGTCTGCTAGGTATAGAATCATGTCATCTGCAAATAGTGATAATTTAAGTTCTTCTTTTCCTATTTTTATGCCTTTAATTTATTTCGTCTGTCTAATTGCTCTGGCCAGTGTTTCGAGAACTATATTGAATAGAAGTGGAGATAAAGGGCATCCCTGTCTTGTTCCGGATTTTAGAGGGAATGCCTTCAACTTTTGTCCATTCAGAATAATGCTAGCCTGAGGCTTAGCATAGATAGCTTTTACAATGTCAAGGTAAGTTCCTGTTATCCCTAGTTTTTCTAATGTTTTGAACATAAAGGGATGCTGTACTTTGTCAAATGCTTTCTCTGCATCTATCGAGATAATCATATGGTTCTTATCTTTAAGTCTATTGATGTGGTGAATAACATTTATTGATTTCCGTATGTTGAACCATCCTTGCATCCCAGGGATGAATCCTACTTGATCATGGTGCACTATTTTTTTGATGTGTTTTTGTATTCGATTCGCCAGAATTTTATTGAGGATTTTTGCATCTAGGTTCATTAGAGATATTGGTCTGTAGTTTTCTTTCTTTGAGGTGTCTTTGTCTGGTTTCGGAATCAGGGTGATGTTGGCCTCATAGAATGAATTTGGAAGAGCTCCCTCTTTTTCTATTTCCTGAAATAACTTGAAAAGTATTGGTATTAATTCTTCTTTAAAGGTTTTGTAAAACTCCGCTGTATACCCATCCGGTCCTGGACTTTTCTTGGTTGGTAGTCTTTTGATGGTTTCTTCAATTTCATCCATTGATATTGGTCTGTTCAGATTGTGTGTATCCTCCTGACTCAGTCTGGGCAAATCATATGACTTAAGAAATTTATCGATGTCTTCACTATCCTCTATTTTATTGGAATATAGGTTTTCAAAATAATTTCTGATTGTCTTCTGTATTTCTGTAGCATCTGTTGTGATATTGCCTTTTTCATCCCGTATGTTAGTAATTTGAGTTCTCTCTCTTCTTCTCTTCGTTAGCATGGCTAAAGGTCTGTCGATCTTATTTATTTTTTCGAAGAACCAACTTTTAGTTTTGTTAATTTTTTCAATAGTTTCTTTTGTTTCAATTTCATTGATTTCTGCTCTGATTTTAATTATTTCTTGCCTTCTGCTACATTTGCTGTTGTTTTGCTCTTCCTTTTCTAGGGCTTTGAGTTGGAGTGTGAGCTCATTTATTTGTTGGTTTCTTCTTTTTTTGAGGAATGACCACCAGGCGATGAATTTTCCTCTTAAAACTGCTTTCATTGTGTCCCATAGATTCCGATATGTTGTGTCTGTATTTTCATTTATCTCTAAGAATTTTTTGATTTCCTCCTTTATGTCTTCTGTAACCCATTGATCATTCAGTAATATATTGTTCATTTTCCATGTGATGTAGGATTTTTCCTTCCTTCTTTTATCATTGATTTCCAGTTTCATTCCATTATGATCAGATAAAATGCATGGTATTATCTCCACCCCTTTATATTTACTGAGGGTTGCCCTATGGCATAATATATGGTCTATTTTTGAGAAGGATCCATGTGCTGCTGAGAAAAAAGTATAGCCATTTGATGATGGTTGATATATTCTATATAAGTCAGTTAAGTCTAGGTTATTGATTGTGGTATTGAGATCTATAGTTTCTTTATTCAACTTTTGTTTGGAGGATCTGTCCAATGGTGAGAGTGGTGTGTTGAAGTCTCCCATAATTATTGTGTTGTGGTCTATTTGATTCTTGAATTTGAGAAGAATTTTTTTTATGAATGTCGCAGCACCATTATTTGGTGCGTAAATATTGATAATTGTTATGTCTTGTTGGTGAATGGTTCCTTTTAACAGTATATAATGACCTTCTTTATCCCTTTTGATTAACTTAGTCTTGAAGTCGATTTTATTCGATATGAGGATGGCCACCCCTGCTTGCTTGCGAGGACCGTGTGCGTGGTATATTTTTTCCCATCCTTTCACCTTTAGCCTGTGTATGTCTTTTCCAATCAGATGTGTCTCCTGGAGGCAGCATATTGTTGGATTTGTGTTTTTAATCCATGATACCAGCCTATGTCGCTTTATTGGAGAGTTTAAGCCATTAACATTCAGAGTTACTATTGATATATGGTTTGAACTTCCATCCATGATTGATTGTTTATCCTTTTTTTAAAAAAAAAAAAAATTTTTAGTTTGTTTCACCATGGTTGTCTTTCCCCTAGCCCTCTGTCTTTACTGAGGCACTTCCCACTGATGGTTTTGGTTATTGTTTTTCATTTCTTCTTCATGTAGTGTTTTGCTCAAAATGCTTTGCAATGCTGGTTTTCTGGCTGCAAATTCTTTTAACTTTTGTTTATCATGAAAGATTTTTATTTCGTTGTCATACCTGAAGCTTAATTTTGCTGGATACAGGATTCTTGGTTGGCATCCATTGTCTTTCAGTGTTTGAAATACATTGTTCCATGACCTTCTTGCTTTCAGTGTCTGTGCTGAAAAATCCGTTGTTAACCGTATTGGTTTACCCCTAAATGTAATCTGTCTCCTTTCTCTTGTAGCTTTTAATATTTTCTCTTTGTTCTGTATATTGGATATCTTCATAACAATGTGTCTTGGCGTTGGTCTACTGTGATTTTGTGTGCTCGGTGTCCTGTATGCATCTTCAATTTGTATAACTGTTTCCTTTTTTATTTCTGGGAAGTTTTCTGTAATTATTTCATCCAGCAGGTTACTCATTCCCTTGGTTTGAATCTCTGTACCTTCTTCTATCCCGATGACTCGTAAGTTTGGTTTCTTCATGTTATCCCATAACTCTTGGATGTTTGTCTCGTGATTTTTTACCAGCCTTTCTGAGTTGGCTAGACTCTTTTCAAGATGGTATATTTTGTCTTCATTATCTGACGTTCTGGTTTCTACTTGCTCCACTCTGTTAGTGATACTCTCAATTGAGTTTTTAATTTGGTTTATCGTTTCCTTCATTTCTAGAATTATTGTTTGATTATTTTTTATAATCTCTATCTCCTGATAGAGATGCTTAACTTCTTCTTTTATCTGTTTATGAAATTCATTCTGAATGTGTTCTTTCGCTGCTTGAATTTGCTGTCTTGTATCCTCCTTAAGGTTCCATTCCATCTGTCTAAGGTGTTCCTTGAGTTCTTTATATGACCATTTTTCTGATGACTCCACGTCCTCCTGAATATTTAGGCTGTCCTGCATTGTTTGTAGTCCTTTTCTTCCTTGTTTTTTGAAGCTGCTCATGTTACTTCTTGTTCTGTTTGACTGCTGGGTTACTGTTTACTCCTATAAATTAATTTGATGTTTGGGAGGAAAGGTATTTGAAGGGAAGGGGTGAAGTCACTAAAGAGAATGAGAGTAGGCAGGTAGAATTCAAGGAAAGGGGGGATAAGAGAAATGAAAAGACTAAAGAAGAAAAAAATAGGAACTAAAAAAGAAAAAAAATTTAAAAAAAAATAATAATAATTAAAAAAAATAATTAAAAAAAATTTAAATTAAAATTAGTAGCAAAAAAAATTTTTAAAAAAATATTTTGTAAAAAAAAATTAATTAAACAACAAGAAAGAAAAAAATGAAACTGAAAGAAAAACCCAAATCAAAAAAAAAAAAAAGAGAAAAAAAAAAAAGGAGAAAAGAAAAAAAAAAAAACCTAATAAATGCCGTCTTAGAGTTTGATTAACTTCTCTTCCAGTAGGTGGCACTTTGTCCACCAGGCCAAGTTTCTCCTGTCGATACACGGGAACCAATCACTGTGCATCAGCTCCTCCCAGACTGGGCGAGTCTCCAATCCTGAGTGTCTAGGGCCTCCTCTTGTGTCTAGTCACTTCCCACTTTTTCTCTAGCCAGGCCCCTCTCACCACAATACTGGCTACACGCCAGGTCTGCTGCTCCCGGGAGCCCTGTTTTCATGAACGACTGGGCACACTCTCCCAGCTTGCCATTCCCTCAGACCCTAAGTTTGTAGAGCTTGGGGCTGAGAATCCTCAGCGGATTTTACTTGCCCTCCTGTATCCACTTCCCCGTAGCTGGTGCAAGAGACCTCAGCAGTCAGCCCTGGTGGGAGCGGTAGATCCGCGCCGCGGGGACCCGCACCACCTCTGATTCCCTCGGGCTGGCTGTAGCACTCGTGGGAGAGCTGGGAGGGGCCCTTGCGGGAGAGCTGGGAGTGGCCCTTAAGGTTTTCCCGATGTGTGGAGAGGGAAGGCTGTGGGATCACACACCTGTAGCTGTCGGTTTCAACGAAGTTATCTCCTCCATAGCAGTCTGATGACGTTGTTTCCCTTTGCTGGGCTACCAATGCAACGGGTGGGTCCTTACTGTCTCTCCCAAGCCCCGTTTCAAACCTGTGACCACTACTTATGAAGGCTCGGTAGGCATTTACCTTCATATGATGAGAAGGGCTGACCAGTTGTTTCAGCGGGATGAATTAATGCCGAGTCATAGCTGTTTGTCTGCGGGAAGCAGGTGACCGGGAGTTTGAATTCAGCGGATCAGGGCTCAGTGCGTGTTCTCGGTTCACTTGGATTTTAAATTGTCTCTCATCTTATCAGCTGTTTCATTTAATTCGGCAGCTCATTCACGCGGTGAAGAGTCTGCTCTATGATGCTCTGTGGGAGGCGGTGGCAGCAACGGCGGCGGCAGCGGCCTTCGGGACCCCCGGAGAGGGGGTGCGGGTTGTGGGAGGGGAGGCGGCGCCTCGGGCCGCGGGGGCCGGGTACCGGACACGCGGGAGAGCGGGCGGGGTGGGGGAAAGAAATTGAAATCTAGATTTAGAGACTGAGCTTGGGAGGAGAGACAGCTGGGGAGAAGCAAGGCGGAGAGGCAGAGAGGAGAAGGAGATGGGGCCAATAGAGCCGTGCAGCTGGGGCTGCAGCCTTACTGCTCACGCTGAGGTCGTGATGGATTCCCTCCACCTTGGCTCATGACTTGATGTTTTCAATCACAGGCCTAGGCTCCGTCCCAGGCATCGGCTCCGCGGGGCTCCGGCGGTGCGGGCCTGGCAGCGGCGAAACCACACTCAGCCGCCCAGGGACCTCGGGGGTGCTCGAGCGGCCGGGGCCGCGGACTGCTCGGCGCGGGCGCTGCGGACTCTAGTGTTTGTCTCTGATAGTGATTTTTGCTCTGAAATTTGCTTCCTCTGATGAATAAATCTCGCTTTTTTGTGTGTGTGATTTCAGGACACATATCTTTCCAACCCCTCAACTTCAACCTACCCTATATTGTTCTACTTGATGGGAATTTCTTGTGAAGGGCATGTGGTTGGGTCACTCCACCAATCTCTGTCTTTTAATCCATGTATTTAAGCTATTTATATTTAACATAATTGCTTATACGTGAAGGCTAAGATTTGCCTTTTTATTTTTTGTTTTGTTTGTTGTCTCTGTTTTTTTTCCCCCAGCCTTCCTGTTGGACAGTTTTTAGAATTCTGCTCTGATTTACCTACAGTTCTTTGGGGTGCATCTCTGCTAGGCTTTGGATCTCTGGCATCCCCCCAAGACCCGTGTGCACAAAGTCTTGTTCCCCAAAGCAGCTCTATTGAGAGGGGGCAGGGTCCTTAAGAGGTGGGACCTGGGAAGAGGTCTTCCAGTTAGTGGGATGTGCTCTTGAGGGGGATAGAGGGACCCTGGCCTTATCTCCTCCATGTTTTTGCTTTCTGGCCATGATAGGGGTGGCTGTTCTCCACCACACGCCCCCGCCATGGTGTGCTGCTTTGCCACAGGCCCAAGGCAGCAGGGACAGAAACCTCCCAACGTGAGCCAGACCCCCGCCTTGTCATCCTCAGGTATCTGTCACAGTAATGGGGAGCTGACCAGCTCAGCTCTCTGTCTGGCTTTAGTGGTTGACTTGGACGTTATGCAAACATCCATTCCAACAGTAAATATTTTGCTGTGGTAAACATTCTGCCCGTGAAGGGAAGTGGGGAACCTTGTTCTTTTTACATCCCTCCACCCACCTCTTTTACAATATAATTGTTTTAACTGTGTTTCTGCTCGGCTTTAGAAAATGCATTTAGAGATGCATCAGATGGTGGTATAATTTTCGAATCAAACACAAACACAGTTTAGATACACAGTTTAGAAAGCTCAAAAGAAGAAAAACATGCACTTCCCATTTTTTTTCTTCTTTTTACTATTTGTTTCTATTTTTTTTTCCTTCTCCAATTCCAAGTTTCCTCCTTTTACCAATCCCTTTCTGTTCCGAGAATGTCCGTTAGCGGTTCTTTTAAAGTTGATCGGCTGGTGACAAATTCCCTTAGTTTCCTTTCACCTAAAAATATCCCGGTTTCCCTTCATCCCTGAAGGATATGTTTGCTATAGCATTTTCAACATAGAGTTTCGGCTTGACAGGTTTTTTTTTTCTTTCTTTCTTTACAGCATTAGAAAAATGTGCTACTTCCTCCCAGTTTTCATGGCTCCTGATGAGAAATCCAGGGCTATTCAAATCGTTTTTCCCCCAGAGGTAAAGTGTTGTTTCTCTGAGGTTTCAAGATTTTTTTTTTTCTTTCTCTTAAGATTTCTAGAGTTGGCTGCAGGCATCTGGGTGGATTTCTTTGGTTTGATTCTGTTTGGGATTTGCTAAGTTTCTTGATTCTGCAGGTTTATGACCTGTGCCAAATCTTGGAAGTTTTCTGCCCCCCACTCTTTGAGTGGCTTATCAGCCCCACCCTCTTTGTCCTCTTCTAAGACACCAAGGTCTGATTTTTTGGTAGAGCCCCCCTAGAGCTCTGTGAAACACACTAAGTCTGTTTTCTGTCTGTTGTTGAGGTCATTCCCGCCATGCTGTGGTCAGGTTGACTGATCCCCTCCTCTGTCCCTCCCTTCACGTGGCTGAAGACAACTGATGAATTTTCAAGTCAAACTTATTCTTCAGCTCGAAACTTTCTGGTTGGTTCTCCTTTGTATCTTCTGTATCTTTGTTCCGACTTTTGTTTCTTTGCTGAGAATGTCTATGTACTTATTTGTTTCAAGTGTGTTTGTAATTGTGCTTGGAAGCATTTTGTGAGGTTTGTCTTACAATCTTTGCCTGGTAATTCTCATCTCTCTTTCCTATCAGGATTCTTGACATCTCTTGTCTTATTATTATTATTTTTTTTTTAAATTCAGGTTGAGATCTTCCTAGTTCTTGGTGTGATGAGTGATTCTTTTCTTCCTTTTGTAACCTGGGCATTTTGGAATTACCTTCATTATGAAACTCTGACTCCTGGATCTTCTGTCTTGGCTGGCTTCCTCTGACACTGTCCCAGCAGAGGATGGGAGGGTCCCTGCCGGCGGCTGCCAGGTACTGGGGAGTCTGGGTGCCCTTCCTTCCATCTTCCCTGGTCTCCTGACCTTGACTGACACCCGTGTGGGGGGGATTCTGAGTCCAGCTCCTGCCTAGGCCTCCACAGAGGGCTCCCTGACTGGAGGGGGTGGGAAGGCTGCAGGTTTGCCCCCAGGTGGCCTCTAATGACACTGACATGGTGGCCTCACAGTATAGTGGTGAAATTCTGACCTGGGGGCGGTGATGGAAGTCCAGGGTCACCATGTGGTCTCCGTCAATTCTGTGGGTGACGGGTGGGGGTGGGGTGGGGCTCTTCTCCACACCTTGGGGATAAGGCTCTGTCCCTGTCCCCATGACTCTAACTGGGGATGGACTTTCATTGGGATTCTTTCCGTCTCTGACCCGTGGTGTTTCTGGATGGCTCTTCAGCTCCAGGTCGAGCTGCCCAAGCAGACAGGCCCCTGGAGGACTCACGGCCATGGCACCCCTTGGGCCCAGGGTCCCCCGCCTGCCAGCCTCTCTCCAGCCTCAGAATCTTCTGATTATTTTATGTATAACGAGCAGGTTTGCCATGTGCTGGGGGAAGAGTGGGAGAAGCCTGCCCACTTTACCTTCCTGGAGGCATAAATCAATCGATGTTTTAATGCAATATTTTTAGGAGTCGAAATTCATGCAAAAAAAAAAATAAAATCTAGGGTGAACAAAAGACAAATATTTAAAATAAAGCCAGGATCACTATTTTTGATTTTTCCTTTTGTCTCTGGCTCCCACCCGGCTTGTCACCATGTGGTCCTTGATCTTGTCTCTGTTGAGAATGTGATTTTTATAAATCGTGGACTTTTGCATCAATTCTGATTTTTTAAAATATTGCATTTAAAGTGTTCATTATGATTCTTAAGGTTTTGGGTGTCTCCTAAGAAAGCGGGGTCCTGTTTCAGGTGGCCTCTGAAACTATCCAGAGCCACATGACAGTGGCCCTCTGGCTGGATGCTATGATGCCGGCTCAGGCAGGTGCTGGCAGGGGCTGGGGGTGCTCCCAGCTGCTGGGAGGGCAGAAGCAGAGCATGTGGGGCTGGTGCAGGACACCCTCCCTCTGGCTACACTGAGATCCAGGCTTAAAAACCCAAACACACACACACACACACACACACACACACACAGAGCAAAAAAAAAAATAGAAGAAGAAAAACAACTTCAGAGACATCCAGGGTGACTTGGGGACACAGACTGAGAGGAAATTTGACTTTCCTACGTGTTTGTGAGTGACCCTTGAGGACCTAAGGCGCCTCCCAGGTGCACCTCTGAGCCTCCTTTGTCCTGCCCGGCAGGCAGGCTGGAGGTGCTCTCAGGAAGTCCAGGGGCAGGTGAGGGTGGAGGGACATATGGTGACAGTGACCGGGAAGCAGGGGGTGGGGAGGCCTCCCTGAGGGAGGCTGGGCTGGAGAAGGAGCCAGAGAGCATCCCCAGCCCAGGGAGAGCAGGTGTGGGAGAGCTCAGCGGGAGGGGGGGGGGGGACCAACTGCCCTGTGTGGAGTTCCAGGGACAGATAAGGAATAAAATCAGGTGGAAAATGAACATCTGATAGGTCAGGTGTCAGTTGGGCAGAGGGAGACTGAATCAGGGGAAAGGGATGAGGAGAGAGGAGAGCTGGCAGGAGGCTGTGACTTACAGTAGGCGGGTCAGGGAGAGCCTCCTGAGGCCATAGTATTCCAGTGGAGATCTGAAGGAGCTGGGGGGGGGGGGAGTTTTTTCCAGGTTGAATGAACAGCAGGTGCAAGGGTCCTGGGGCAGAGGTCTGCTGGGTGAATTTACATGAAGTGAATGTGATGGGAGCAGAATTGATACTGAGTAAGGCTTGCTGCCCAGCACACACAGAAACCAAGATTAAGGCAAAATGAATGAGCTCCACAGAGGCTGATGGACAAGGAGACAGGAGGCCAATTTGGGATTGGGTCAGTAGCAAGGGAATTTAGGTGGCCTTGTGGGGAAGGGAAACAGAGTCCTCAGGGTTGCCAGCAGAGGCTTGGTGGAATATTTCACACTCCTCCTTCCTGTGCAGGTGGGACTTACGGACACTTTGTAACTGGGGACTGTCCCCTTCTCCAGTGCTGGGCTCCATCCTGCCCCTGTTGACCGCACCCCTTGCTTCTGGTCCACCCCCAGCCCCCACCCATCAGAGACCTCTGGGTCCCACTCGCTCTCAGGCTCGTTTCAGGTGAACAGCCTTCTGCATCTGCTTCCTGAAAAACAGCTTCAACAGATTTTGGGAGCAGGGACGCTGTCCTTTTATGGCTTCGGATTCAGAATAAGCAAACAAGAGGAAGCAGAACAGCGCCCATAACGGCCTGAATGGACTTTTTCTCAGTGATGGGGACGTGGGGCCACAGCAGGATTCTGAGCAGACAGGGGGGCTCCCAGGCTTTGGCCTCTGGGTCTGGCTGCAGTTCTGGGAAGACACTGTAGGGGGCGCCGGTGGGTTAGGAGCAGGAACGCCTGAGGGCAGCTTGGGGAAGTCGGCAGGAGATGCTGGCGAGGTGAGTCGGAATCCTCCTTAAAGGTGGAGAGAACAGGATTAGCTAATGCACCAGATATGGGATTGAGACCCTCGCACTCGCAGGGGTGGACTGGCCAGCCGGGGGAGGAGCCCCTGACCCTGAAAACCTCTGCAGTAGGCAGTGTCCGGGTGTTGGGGATGACCCTTGTCCTGATGTTCAAGAGCTCAGCCACGGAGCAGGAATCGTGGAAACAAGTGGCTGCAATGGCTTCAGGTGTTTGCATCAAAGGAAGATCCAGCTCTTTTTATAAAAAATACATTAGAAGGAGCTGGGAGCGCGCAGGGCAGGCGGGAGCTCTCCACGGGCCTGAGCTGGAGCGGGGCTTTGGAAATGGCAGGGCTGTGCCCAGGTGCCTTGTGCATGGGTGACAGCTCAGCTGCTGGGACTGGATGCTGCAGAGTCCCATCTGCCCCTCCTACCGTGTCACTTGCTGGGAACTGCCCTTGGTCACCAGGCACTGCTTGCTCAAGGACATGCCCTCCTGGGGCAGCCACCAGGAGCTGATGTGGGGACACCTCTGCCTCTCCGGGCAACCCCAGGAGTGTCTAGCTCCAGGGCTTAATGTGGGACTGGTGTCAGGGACCGGCCAGCTTCTCCCTGGGCCAGACATAGCCTCCTCACATGCACAGGGTTTCCTCAAGGAGGACACGCCCACAAGCCCCTCCCGCACCCCTAATCCAGCTCCAGGGCACCCAGTGCCAGGCAGCAGGTGCCACGGTTCCTGATATCCCCATCTGCTGGTCCCTGGGTAATTCACACTTGACCTCCAGACCTGAGCCCCCTGTCCTCCCTGCCTCCCGACCTCGGCCCCTCCTCCAGCCTTCCTCACTGCAGGTGGAGGGAATCCTCACCAGCCTGTCGCCACCCCGGGCCAGAAATATGGGGTTCCCCCTGGGATGGCTTCCTCCGCCCTCACCCATCTCAGTCCAGTGGCAGCTCCTGTGCTCTTGGTCCAGCCACCACCGCGGTCTCTTGCTGGGACAACCAGACCAGCCTCTTCATGGACCACTCATTTCATTTCGAGTCCTTTCCAGTCTGTTCTACATCTCTTCATACTCTGCATAAAATTCCTTTAGTACAGTTCAATTTTTTTTGTTCCATTACATCCATATGGTATCATGCACCCTCAACCTGTTCATCTACCATCCATCCACCTGTCCATCCACCCATCTACCTATCTACCTGTCCATTCACCCATCCATCCATCCATCTATCCATCCATCCATCTACACACCCATCCATCCAACCACCCACCTACCCATCCATCCATCATCCATCTGTCCATCCATCCATCCATCCACCTATCCATCTACCCATCTATCTGTCCATCTATCCATCCACCCACTCATCCATCCATCCACCTATCCACCCACCCATCCATCCAGCTACCCCTTCACCTATCCATCTACCCATCCATCCACATCCACCCACCTATTATCCATCCATCCATCCATCCATCAATCTGTCTATCCATCAATGTATCCACCTGCCCCACCATCCACTATTTCACACAGAGGTGACTCCACACAGATGGGTGGAGTGGTCATGTAATTGATTTCATCTTTGTGTGTATTATGGCAATCAGTTTTTTTCTTTTCTGAGGAATTACATATCTCACAAAATGAAAGGGCACAAATCTTATGTGTTCAACTTGATTTTTAAAATATAACCACCACCAAGAGAAAAGGTGGAATTTTTATATAACATCCCCAGGAGGCCCCCTGTGCCCTCTCCCAGGTGATGCTCCCCAAAGGTAACCCACGTTAGGTTCTCTACCACCACTGATGGGATTTTGTGGAAATGGAATTCTATAGCACATGCCCTTTCACATGTGGCTTCTTTTGCTAACTGTTACTCAGTGATTCATCTCTGCTGTGTGTGGCATAGATCATTCTTTTTCACCATTGCATAATATTCTGTTGAATTAGTATCTCACAATTTATTTACCCATTACACTGTTGATTGAGATTTGAATTGTTTTTGGTTTGGGGCAGCTATGAGCATTTTCATATATTCCTTTCAGTGGACAGAAGCAATATGTTATAGACCCAGGACTCACTTGGGAATTGCCAGGTCAAAGGGGAATTCCCCATAGTCGTCTATTACTTCACACTCACGTGAGCAGGAGATGAGGGTTCCCAGGGTCACCCTCTTGCTACCATTTTCTGTTGTCAGTCCTTTTCGTTGTAGAGGATTTCGTAGAGGATTCTCATTGTGATTGTAAGTTGCATTTGCCCAAAGATGAGCAATGCATTTTTTTTTTTTTTTTTTTTTTGGAGCTGGGGGTGGAACCCAGGGCCTGACACATGCTGGGCCATGCTCTGCCACGGAACCTGGTCCCACTTCCAGCAATACCTTTTGAATATTCCAGGGGAGACTTATCTTTGTAAACCTAAGGAGCGTGACCAGTGTGTTCCCTCTCCCCCGCTTCCCCAGGACTGCCCTCCACTGACTCCCGCTGGGCTTCCTGAGTCTCAGGGACAAGGCCGAGGCCTGTGAACCACAGGGAGCCTGACTTCTGGCCCCAGAAAGACACCTTTTCTGGAGCTTTCCAACCCTACAACCCATTTCCCCACGTAGTAGTTGTTTATTAACAAATTACCCTCAGACTTCCTGCCTAAAGAACCCACGTTATCCCAGTTCCTGAGTCAGGAATCGGACGTGGCTCAGCTGGGTCCTGGGCTCGGGGTCTTTTTGAGGCTGAGATCAGGCCAAGATCAGCTCAGGGCACAATTCCAGAAGGCGCCACCTCCAAGCCCACTCCCACGGCTCGGGGCAGGCCTCGGGTCCTCGCTACCTTTGATCGGGGACAGCAGTCTCCACCAGGAGAGGCCACGTGGCCGTGGAGCCAGAGCACGAGGGCACAGTGGCCCCGGGGCGGGGAATCGGGTCCCCAGGAGCAGCTCCTGGAAGCCACGGCCCAGTACTTTTGTGATGTCCTGTTGGTTGGAAGTGAGTCGCTGGACAGGGTCTGCAGTCAAGGGGTAAGGGACCACATGAGGACAAGAACTCCAGGAGGCGGGGACCACTGGGGCGACCTGGGAGGCGCACTGCGGGCTCTGCAGCTGGACCCTGCAGCCAGTGTCTCCTCAGAGGCCCGCCCCCGGCCCGTCTGATTGGCCGAGAGCTATTCCTGACAGTGGGAGCTGCCAATCAGAGCCCGAGGTCTGCACCTCCCTCCACCGAGAAGCGGGAGAGTCAATTTGCAGAGTGGGGAGGGAGGCCCCCGGGAAGGCCCCCAAAGCCAGGCTTTGGCGACCTAGACGGAGGCAGAGACCGTGAGAAGCAGTTCTGACCCGGCCCCGTGCCCAGCGAGACCTGCCCGTGCCCCTGTCATTTCTTTGTGTCATCTGTTTCGATTTCCCCGTGGCAACCCAAGAGCCTGGAGGAAGAATTCTGTTTTCTGTTTCCTTTCCGTCCTTCTCTTATTCTTTAGCAAGTCTTTTGGAAAATGTCAGCCTGTCTTTCAGAGGAGAGACCCTGGGCATTGTCTCAGATGCGTGGCACCATGCCCCGGGGGAGGGGGAAGGGACCCTGTTTGACACACGGTTGAAGCCAGGCTCAGAGAGGCTAAGGGGCTGCCCAGAGTGGCTCAGCTTGTCCTCACTTCCCTCTGGCCAGGCTCTGCGGCCTGGCCTTGAACTCTGCGGCACTCTCACCACCACCACCACGCTTAGGGCGTTGACACCCACCCATCCCTCTCCCACCTGTCACCAACGAGATGTCCTAGAGAAGGAGGACAGTCCCACACAGGGGACTCCCCCTGAGCTCCACTGCCCTAAATCCAGAATTCATCTCATTCTCCTCCCACAGCAACTCCTTGCTCCAAGTGCTCTTTGGGAATAACAAAATAGGCTTCCAGAAAGTTCTACCTGACATCTACCTCGCATCTGTCATGATGCAACTAAAATCCCAGGCAGCATCACCTCTGGACCACAGTGTCCTATAGACTCAAGTCCAAGCCCTGTGGTCCCCTGTGAGCTGTGCAAACAGGGCCAACACTGGGCCCGCTGAGACTGTATTAGGGGCATGAGAAATCTCACCCCAGGAGGTTCTGTAAGAAGCAAGTGCGTAAAAGCAAAGTCTTTAGCCCCGTGCTTGACCCCTGAGGGCCTGGTACCTGGTAATTGAGCATCTGTTTTCCTGGGATGCCAAATGCTGGGAAACTAGAGTCCCTGCTGCCACTTGGGCTTAATGCTCTGGACCTGCTGCTGCCTCAGCAGCCTGGTGCCCCCATGGCCCTCTGAAACGCCTCCTCAGCCAGCCGAGCCCTTCTCTGGGAATCCGGGGGCAGGACCACCAGCTGTGGGGTCCCTGCTTGGTGCTGGATGCACAGAAAACAAATATTGTTTTAGAAACATTAATAATTGAGAAGCTCTCAGCAGAGACTGGGCAGCATTAGGGGAATTGAAAATTAAGGCAAAGACGCTACCTCCAGCTGCTTTTCCAATGAATAATTCATGGGCCAGACCCACCAGACTGGGAAGAGGGGGCGCCTTCTGTGTCTGCCACCCCCCAATGCCACCGCTCCATCCCCTCCACTGTTCCCTGACCCCTCGGTGGCCAGGGAGGGCCCTCTGGGGGAAGCAGTAGGGGTTACCGCCACAGCCGAGTTCTGATTTGAGTTTTCGTGCCTCCTGTTGGTTTGTGGCTGTGGGATCTTGGATCAATTCACTTCCTCTCTGGCAGGAGTCTCGTCACCGGTGTAGTAGGCTTTTCATCTCTGTGACCACAAGACCTGGCAAGAATGACTTAGAGGAGGAAAAGTTTATTTGGGGCTCTTGGTTTCAAAGGTTCAGACAGTGGTCAGCCGACCCCAGGGCCCTGGGCCTGAAGAGGGGCAGAACAGGTGGCAGAAGAGTCGGGGGGGAGGAACTGTCAGCTCATGGCCCCCAGGAAAGGAGGGGCAAGGGGTCAGGGACGGGTGTGGTCCAGGGCTGCACCCCCAGGGCCCCACTTCCTCCAGCCACGCCCCACCCTCTACAGTCACCAGTAGTCCATTCAGTCATCAACGAATTAATCCATCAGATGGATTAATCCACTGACGAGCTCTAACCAGTGCCTAGAGCCCACCTCTGGACCTCACTGCACTGGGACCCGAGCTTCCAGCACATTCCAGACCCAAACCATAAGACCACCTGGGAACTGGCTGTGAGTCTGAGATCCAGTGATGGACAGGACCTTGAGCAGTCACCGAGGCTTCGGGGTCCAGAGAGAACCATCCCCTGAATCTTTGTAGGACAGCCATCTCATTGTGCACCTGCTTGTCCCCATGGCCCAGGGAAGGAGACTGGGAAAGAAATGGACGATATACTCCAAGGTACTTGGACAAAAATGGAGTTAAGCAGACAGCATGCGAGAGTGCAGGGCAAAGGTCCTAACTTGAACCCGAGGAGTGATCAGGGAGGGCTTCCTGGTGGAGGGCACACCTGAATGGAGAGTGATGGTGTCTTAGTCCATTTTCTGTTGCTGTAACATAAGGCTGGAGGCTGGGTGATTTATAAAGAATAGAGGTTTACTTGGGCTCTGGTTCTGGAGGCAAGGAAGTCTGAGAGCAGAGTGCCCGTGTCTGCTGGGCTTCTGGTGAGCGCTTTGAGCTGCGTCTCGGCATGGTGGGAAGTGACAGGGTGAGTGGGCCTGCAGAAGGGACGGAACACCAGGAGACTGTACTGCGGCCACCTGCTCTCAAGATAACTGACCCCGTCCCGTGAGAGAGGGGACACGCTCGCTGCTGTGAGAACTGAGAATCAACCCAGCGCTGCCCTGGCTTCTGAAGGGCAGAGCCCCCATGTCCCAAACACCTCTTAGAGTCCCCTCGTCTCCCAACACTTACAGTGGGGACCAGATTTCAACCTGAGGTTGGAGGTTGGCACACCACACCCAAGCCACAGCGGACGGTCAGGAGAAGAAGGGAAAGAGGGTGTCTCATGCAGAGACACAGTGTAAAAAGTCCCAGAAAGAGAGAAAGTACTTTTGTGGGGACTGTGTGGGGACAGGGACAGGGTAGGAGGCTGGATCCTGGGAGTCCTTAGAACCCTAAGGCATTTGTATTTGGACCTTGCCCTGAGGGTTTCAGCAGGGTGCTGGTGAGATGATTGGATTCGGCTCAGGAAGATCTGCTGTGTGGATAGCTCTGTGCTCCGGTCTTGGTTTAAACCCTGGGCACCCCACTCAAACTGGTTGACTGCCGTCCTTTCCCCAGCCATCCTTCCTTGTGTTCCAAACATCTGTCCAGTCGCAAGCTGCCTTCAAGATTCTGAAGGTCGATGGTTCGGGCGCAGTGGTGCACACCTGTCATCCCAGTGGCTTGGGAGGCTGAGGCAGGAGGATCATGAGCTCAAGGCCAGCCTCAGCCACGTAGGGAAGCCCTAAGCAACCCTGTGAGACCCTGTCTCTAAATAAAATCCAAACCGGGCTGGGGATGGGGCTCGGTGGTCGAGTGGCCCTGGGTTCAATCCCTGAACTCCAGGTTCGCTCTCCCGCCCACTGTGACGGCCACACTCGGACTGAGACCGCGTGGGCTCACTTGCGCTGGTGCAGCCTGGATCTGAAGGATTTTCGTTAGCAGGAAAGGGGTTCCCCACGCGTTTCACAGACCACGTTTGACCATCTGTCAAGGAGAACAGGTGGCCCTAGGGACTCATGGTGAGCCCAGGAGATCACTGTCAACAGTCAGCTGGGAAATGATCCGGGCGCCGGCCTCACGGTCCCTCTGCGTGTTGATGACTTCCACCCGAGGCCACCTCATCCTCCTTTGTGCTTGAAGAACTAACATGACAACCGAGGTTTAACTCCTTTGTAGTGGGTGGCCTTCGCCACGCTCAGACGTGGTCCATTCATTCACAAGTGTCGACCGAGCACCAACTGTGTGCAGGGAAAGGTTCTAGACACTGGGGACCCCCTGATGCCCCCACTGAGGAAAAGTGGCACTGTAGGTTCTGGGGACTCACCAAGGGCAAAATCAACACCATCCCTGTCCTTGGGGGGTTGCAATTCCCAGGCAGATTTAATCAAAGAATCACATCAACAAGTACAAGGTCACAACTTCGCCGAGTAGAGTTCTGAGATGGGGTGACGGACGGGGACAGAGCAGATCCTAGGTAGAGGCATTGCTAGTGCAAAGGCTCTGGGGTAGGTGGGTCTCAGACAATGAATGTACCATAGACAGTGAGAGGGACATGGGACATGCTGTGTAATGAGGCCACAATAGTCAGAAAAGAATCAGGACCTTGGTGTCATGGTGAGAATTTTTTTTTCTTTATCCTGAAAACAAAAGAAAGTCAGCAGGTCATTACAATCAGTTAGCAACAGCTGCGTAACAAACACTCCCAAAACGTAGTCGCTTAAAGCACCCCCCTCTGACTTAGCTCAGGAACTTGCAGC
The DNA here is from genome assembly GCF_964194105.1 of Spermophilus citellus. Taxonomy (NCBI): domain Eukaryota; kingdom Metazoa; phylum Chordata; class Mammalia; order Rodentia; family Sciuridae; genus Spermophilus; species Spermophilus citellus. The sequence continues at coordinate 19,525,856 of NC_138187.1, read as the reverse complement.
TCAGCCTGGTGGCTGGGCTCCATTGCCAATTCCTCTGGTCTTGGTCAGGCTCAGCTGACCTTAGCTGGCCACATGTCTGTGATGAGCCAGGGGTCATCTGGGGCTTGCTGGCTAATGGTGACTGCTATGGACTGAATATGGTCTGACCCGTCCAAACATCCTGTTGGAATTGGATTGTTTTTGCAGCAGTGTTGACCTGACCCTCATGGGAGGTGCTGGGTCATGGGGACGGAGCCATCAGGGATGGATGGATGCCTTTCTTGTGGGAGTTTGTCCCTTGTTCTCTGTCTTCAGGTCCCCACTTTGACCTTCTGTTCTCCGGCCAAGCTGGGAGCAGCACAGGCCTGAAGGTGGGCAGATGCCGGTCTCATGCCATGTGCTTCTCAGGCTTCATGACTTCATGTGTACTTTTCTTCATAAGTTACCCAGTCTCAGGGATTCTGTTATAGTCACGGAAAACAGACAGAGACAGTGACCTTGACAGGGATGGCTGGGGTGGGGACAGGGGGCTGGTGATTTCTCCCTGCAGTTTCCATCATCTAAGCAGCCCAGTCTGTCCCCATAGTGCTGGGAGAGTTTGAAGGAAGGGAAACAGCAGGACTTTTATTTTTTGGTACCGGGGATGGAACCCAGGTGTGCTTAACCACTGAGCCACATCCCCAGCCCTTTTTAAAATGTTTTGACTTAGAGGCAGGGTCTGGCTGAGAAGTTGCTGAGGCTGGTTTTGAACTTGGCATCCTCAAGGTCTCCCCAGCCTCCCGAGCTGCTGGGATCTCAGGTGTGCGCCACTGTGCCGGGCGGGACCTCTTCAAGCTGAGCTTGATGGGACGGTGTTGTCCAGCCTAACACAAAGGCTCTAAGTAAAAGGGTGGTTCTGTTAGGGGCCCAACGGACCCCTCGGCTGCCGTGGGGAGGATGGATTGGAGCAGTGTCTGTCACTGCCTGCCTCCATAGCCACTCTTCCCTTCATTTTAAGTGACAATGCCAATTTGTGTTCTTACACATTGCTTCCTGGAACAAACACCAAATTTCCACACCTCCTTTTATAAAGGTAGCTTTGTTGTATGGGACTTCTAGAAAATAATCTTATAAAAGGAGAGTCAAGACTTTCTTCTGCCCCTCCCTTTCCATGCTGGCCTTGAGAGCGGATGTGTTGTACGGTGCTTAGGCAGCCAGCTTGGACCATGAGGGTGAGGTCTCCTCCTAAGCGGTGGGATGGAGAGCTGGGAGGAGCCGGGTTCCTGATCAGTTGGTGAAGCCACAATACGCCCTTGGCCTCTGGCACCAGCCCAGTGCTACTAGTGGCTGGCTGCTGCTCTTTCTTTGGAAAATTTCTCTTGGCCCGATGGTTGCCAATTCACCCTGGAGGTTAGGGTGCCCCCACCCAGGGTGCAGGCTCAGGAAAGGCTGGTCCCCTTTGATTGAAGAAGAGATTAATTCTGTGATGCGATTCACACTGGCTCCCCTGGGAGGGGCTAAGGCCAGGCTGAGCCTCCCCTGCCCTTCCGGGGACACTCTTCGACCAGCTCCCTAGAGCCTGCTGCTGGGAGGTGGCCCCAGGACCCTGCCTTGATGGGATGTTGAACCAGCCTCCAGCTGCCTGGCCCAGCAAGCCCCTGGCTCAGGAGGACAGTCCCCCCAGGCTCCCTCCGTCTGTCCCCTGGTTCTGGGGTGGGGGAAGCGTGGAGAGACCCCCGCGCCTGGCCGGGGCCTCCCTCTCCTCGGGCGTCTCCTCTGCGGTCCGCTGGAGGCGTTTGGAAGCAGCTGTCCCCGGCTCCTCCAGCCGCCTCATTCCAGCCCTGCTGCCACCCCGATGCCGGGCTGGTGGACAGGACAGAAAAAACCACCAGGCTCGCTTGGAAAACAGCCCCACTTCCAGCGCTTCCCGGTCCCGGGCTGGGCTGGGAGCCGCCAGGCTGCGCACCTGCTGGGGGCGGCCGTGAGGGAGGCCGGCGGGTCCCGGGGACAGGGGAACGCACAGAGCCTGGCTTAACCTGTGGATCCTGAGCCCGTGGGGCTGGGACAGTGGCTGGAGCAGGGCTTTGGAGGTCAGCCCGAGTGTCCTTCCCTCTCTCATTCAGCGTCATGGATGCTGCTGGCGGGGAGGTGGCAGAGGGCACAGGGCGGTGCCTCCCTGCAGGTGAGGCAGTCAGAGGCCAGGGACAAGTGGCATCTGGCCAGCAGCTCTGTGGATGGCGGTGGCTGGTCCCCTGGGGACGCTGGAGCTACCAGCACTGGAAGCAGAGAGGGCGGGTGGCCGTGAGGGTAGGTCATGCGTGAGTCCAAATCCCAGCTCGGCTTCAGGGACACAGGACATCATCAGGGGAAGGTTCGGAGGCTCCTGTGGACTCCAGAATACAGGATGATAGAAGAGTGTGTGCCATGGAGTCCAAGCTGGGAGACGACACACACTGCCCTCACCTGTGGTAACTTCACAGCCACTTTCAGATGATCTGGAAGTTTCTTATAAAGTCACACTCATTTACGATACCTCTAGCCAGGCACAGTGGTGCACACCTGTGGTTTCAGCAGCTCGGAGGCTGAGAAAGGAGGATCAAAGCCAGCCTCAGCCACAGCGAGGCGCTAAGCAACTCAGTGAGACCCTGTCTCTAAATAAAATCCAAAATAGAGCTGGGGACAGGGCTCCGTGGTTGAGAGCCCCTGAGTTCAATCCCTGGTGCTCCTTTCCCCTAAAAAAATCCCACCTCTAGGTCTCGAGGCAGATAAACTGAAGAATTTATATTCCCAGGAAACCTGTGCGTGGATATTTACAGGGAATCCCCCCAAACTGGAATCCACCCAGTGCCTCTCAGCGGGAGAAGAGAGGTCCATGACACCACCCAAACACACGTGTGCAAGGCTCAGTGTGAGAAGCTGGACTCCAGCGGTCACTGCTGCACAAGAGGCCCGGGATGCCGTGCACATGGCGTTCCTGAGAACTCCAGGGACAGAAAACTGGTTGACAGCTTCAAGGGTGGGAGGAGAAATTGATAAAGGAGCTTGAGTTCTGAGAGGGGTGGTGGGTTCATGATGGTGTTTGTCACAATCAGAAGGGTGAATTTCACTGCACGTAAATTACTTGAGGCAGAGCGAGCAGGATGTGCAAAGGCCCTGAGGCTTGGATCAGATTGGAGGAAGTGGCTGGGGCTGAGGTAGTCTTGAAGGCCATGTCCACTGCCTTGCACTGTGGGAAAGTGCTGGGTGTCTTAGCAGTGAGGAATATTAGCAGATTTTCTTTTCAGAAAGATCGAGTGTTCTCTGTTTCCAGGCAGAAGCCACTGGACACATGGGCCCCATCCTGCCTCTGAAATGTTCTCATCTGCCCTGCCCCCATCCTTTTTAAAGAATCAAAACTTGGGGCCAGTACTTAAAAAATTGGAGGTTTTGCATAGAATCCAGATCCCTGGCTTCTCCTTAGGGACACACACTCCGGGTCGCCCCAGCCCTCCCCCACTCCCTCCTTCCTGCCCTGAGATGGGTTGGGGTTTTGACCCCAGGGGTTGAAAATGGATGATAGGAGGGAAGGGGCCAAGGGCAGAGGCACTTCCCAGTCCTGGCTGAACTGTCATCACCTGGTGCTACAGCTTGGGTACCAAATGTCCCCTGAAAGACCCCGTGCTGGACCTGGGTCACCAGCCTGTGCTGTTATAGGGCCCTTAGGAGGCGGGGCCTGGTGGGAGGAAGTGAGGTAATGGGGGCGTGGCTTGAGGGGAATAATGAGACCCACCCTTTCCTGTCTCCCCAGACACCAAGAGGTGAAGGGTCCTCCTTCGCCATGTGCTCCCACCATGATGGACTCTGCCACCATTGCCCCAAAGCCACAGGACCAAGTGACCGTGGACTAAACTCTGAAACTGTGATCCAAGAAACCTTTCCTCTTTAAAAGCTAATTATCTTGGCCATTTTGTCACAGTAACACAAGGCTAATACTTCCTAGGGAACTTTTAAAACTGCTATGCCCAGGGCAAGCTGTTGGGGGCCGCCTGGGCATCTGTCCTTTTAAATGCTCCCCCAGGGGCTCTACTGTGCACCCAGGGGTGGGGCCCACTGGTCCAGGGGCAGATGAAGGCGTGGGCTCAGTGGTGGCAGGAGAGGCACAGAGAGACAGCTGGGACCCAGGGCTGCGGGAGGAGGAGGACTCGAGTGTGGTGTGTGGATTCTGCTGGGACAACTGGGTTGCAATGAAGGGACTCGGGAGGAGTCGGGGGAACGCACTGAGGAGCCTGTGGCCTCCAGAGCAGGGCCCGGTGTGGCTGGGGTCCAAAGTGGGGCTAGCCGCGCCCTCTCTGTGGTTCTACGGTGGCTGTGACCCGAGCCCACTGCAACCCTGGGCACACACAGAGACCCACGCACCTGTGACCTCTCCAGACACCGTTTATTGTCTTGGTGTCCCCTCAGCTTTCTTTCTGGTACCCAGTGGATGTCTTCAGGACCGTCTCTGGCCTCTTCCTCCCCTGTGGACCCGCCTCCCCCCAGGTCTGTGAGTCAGCCCAGGGAGGGGCCCTGGGTCCCGAGGAGGGGAGGGCAGAGGCGCCAGCCCTCACACCCACTTAGGTGACATTCGCTCAGTGGCCCAGAGCTTCCTGCCTCAGCCGTCCCTGGCTGGGCTGGCCTCTGTCACCGTTAAGTGTTGATCATGGCATGGTCCTGCCGTAGGAAGCACTGTGTCACCTGGGAACACGGGGCGGCCCCTGGCCCCTCTTCTCTGCCTCGGAGAAGCACGTGGAGACGCGGGTGGGGCATGAGGAGTCCCGGTTCCTGGGCGGTTTCTGGGCTGACGTCACCCAGACACAGCGCTTGGAAAGGAGCCAGAGCTCCGGCGAGTGACGCTCGTCGAGGATGGGGTTCCCTTGACACGGCCTCTCCAGGGTCCTCTCTAGATCCCGCTCTCTCTGGGTAGGTATGCACGTGGCTGCTCCTCCTGGTCCTTCCCCTGTGATGTCACTGTGACCTGAGTGCCTGGGGGTGCTCAGAGTCTCTGAGACGTCCCTGTGCACCGTGGCCTTGCTGGGCGCTTCTGTCAGCAGTGCCTGCCTCAGACAGCGTAAGTGACAGGTCTGGTAGGGACTGAGATTGCAGACGACCAGGTGCTCTGCCGGGGACAGTCCCGCGTGGTCACGGCCTTTCCCTCTGAGCTCACCACGGCTGGTGCTGGTGGCGGATGGCGCTCACCCTTTAGGGTGGTTTCCTTGTGGAAGGTTCTCACTCAGATGGCCTTAGCATAGCTGCCACTGTCACTACTGGTGAACGGGGAGGCGGGTCCCCAGGCCTTGGTGCTCACTGTGGAAGGATTGGCTCTTCAGCGGGCGGGGAGGGCATACGGTGCCCACCTGGGTGTGGAGCCTCTGCTCAATGGCACCGGGTCGGGGTGCCCCTGGCTGAGGCTCACTGTCCTGGGTCTGATTCCCTCGGGCTCTTGACCCCGCCGTCCTGCACCGTGGACCCGGCCACAGCTCTTCTTATCCACAGTGGTCCTCGGGGCAGCTGGTCTCGTCCCTGACGCCCGACTCTCAGTAAAGATGGAGCTCAGCCGCCATGCCCTGCGGCACCGGGACCTGCCTGCTGATGGCTGCTGCTACCTCGGGGACGACTGGTCAGGTGTCACCTCCCTGGGTGAAGTCTGGGAGTGCTGGGCCCTGTGGGTGGAGATCTGAGGGGACCTGGGGCTGGGGACCGGCCTCACATGGGCACGTTCACCTGGGCAGGCTGCTCCGCCGGGGCCACCTGGCTGTTGCTTCCCGACTTGTCCCCGGTCTTGTCCTCCTGCAGGTGGGTGCTGCTGCTGGGGGTGTTCTGCCCGCTGCCGCTCCCGGGCAGGTTCTGGCTGCTGCCGGTCTGGCTGGAGGGCTGGCTGCCCCGGGGGTCCAGCAGGCCGCTGCTCACCTGGTAGGTCAGGAAGCTGCTGCCCGGGCTCAGGAAGCCGATGCTGCCCAGGCTGCTGAGGCTGGTGCCCTGCAGGCTGCCCTCACTTTTCCCCTCCAGCCTGCCTGGTGCCCTGGCCGTGGCCGCTCAGCCGGCTGCTCACTGGGCTGGGCGCGTGTGTGGTGCCCGCCTGGGAGTGGGGCCTTTTGCTCAACAGGGCAACCCGGTGGCTGGCTGCCAATCTCACGTCGCTGTCCTCGGTGTCCCCGGTGTACCCGCTGCTCAGCAGGCTGGCGTTACTGCACTCGTCCTGCTGGGGCTGGGGCATGCTCTGCACGAGGGCCTTGCTGCTCGGGGGCTTCCCGAGGCTGCTGCCTGTCCCGCTCAGGGGCTCCGGAGCCTCTTCTGCATGGCTGGCCGGCAGGGCGCGGAGCTCTAGGCTGTGCGACTGGACCCTGCGCTCTGGTTCACAAGCATTCCAGGCAGGGGACCCCCCTCCTTCTTTCTTGGGGAAAGCGGGGGGCAAGGGGATGGGTTTGTCCAGGAGGAGGGGACCTTGGGAGGCCTCTGAGTGTTGTCTGTGGCCGGTCAGGGGGAGAGACTCAATTTATAGCGCTGCCCTTTTAATAGGGAGGGCTCTGATTGGCTGGCTCGGTTCCCATGGGGATGGGCCCTGTGATGCGGGGGACAGGGTGGGAGGGAGGACAATGCTGCCCGACACCAGCTGGTGACCTCAGCGGCCTGGCCTGGAGGGAGGGGGCTGGGCAGAAGGGGGCTCCTGGGCAGAGTGGGTGGGAACCACCCTCCCCAGGGACAGCCTCTGCCTCCTGGCCCAGGTGACTCTGCGGATGGAGAGGACTCCAGTTCAGCCTCAGCCCCTCACCAGACCCCCGCCTCCCCCATGCCATGTGCCCTCCCACTGGCACAGTGGTGAGCTGGGTGTTGGTTTTGATGGCCAGTTCCCCCCACCAGGACGCAAATGTGGTGACAGCAGAGATTTTGATTCTGCACCCTCTGCTCGGCCCCCGCCTAGCACACTGCCTGGCACGTACTAGATGCTCATTAAACATGGGTTGAGTGAACGCACAGACGAACTGCTCCCAGCCATCTGGGGAACCTAGAAGCCATGCTGGGATTCCCTAGGACAGTGGCTCTCTCCTTTGCCTGCCCGTCAGATACCGTCGGGGCTGCCTGGGCCCCAGCCCCAGCCCCAGAGGGTCTGAGTTAATTGCTCTGGGATGAGGCTTTAGAAGCATAATTTTAAAAAGCTCTCCAGGTCATTCCAATGTGCAGCCAAGGTTAGGAGTTTGTGCCAGAGGAGAGGCTCCATCCCCGTGGCCACGGGAGCCCGTGGTGGGCAGCCCTGAGGGAGCAGCACCCCCGGCCCAGCCCGCCAGTCACCAGGAGATACTTAACAGAGGATTACCGAGCAGCTGATGGACTAAAGGAACCGTTGACTGATGGAGCTACTCACTGACCCTTCGGGAGCTCACAGGTTGAATCTGTGCGCCAAACGGGTGATGACGATGACGATTCCTTTCCTGGAGGGAAGGAGTCGCAGCCTCATGGGTTCCCGCGGTTCTCTGCAACTCCCGCCCCTGCGTGTGGGTGACCCGAGCTTGTCCCGAGCCACAGGTCTCGGGCACCCTGGCCTGTCTGAGCGGGACGCAGGGTCGGGGGGACGAAAGCACTCCTTGGAGAACGTCACTCAGCCCCATGACACAAGAGCGCCGTGTTCCTCGCTGGGGACAGGCAAGGAGGTGAGACACAGGAGAGATGCTCAGAGTAAGGGACGTGGCGAGGGCCACAGCTTGGGAACAGGGACCAGGATGAGCCCTCCAGGGAACGGGCACTAGAGAGGCAGGGGTGGGGCACGTGGCAGAGGGTTAGGGTTTTGGACTTGCTTTGTCACCACACAAGTACGGAGTAGTGCAGAAGCCCTGGTGCTGGGGATTGACGGGGACAAACTGGGACATGTTCCGTCCCCTTCCCCGGTCCACCTTCCCCAGGAACACTGTCATGTGCCTGAAAGGAACACCCGGGGCTTGTCCAGAATTAATGGCCGAGATACGCAGCAGCCAGAGGGTCCCTGTACAGCTGGGACAGAGGGGCCTCCTGGGGAGCGGCTGGGAGGGGCGGCACCCACCCTGGGCACCCACCCTTCAATCCTCGGGCTGTTCTGGGGGTCTTGGGGCGGGTCCCCTGTGGTCCTGTTCATGCCAGCCTGCTCACTTTTGCCTGCCACCTGCAGGGCCCCAGGGAAGCTGTCCCGATGGCGTCGCTGCTAAAGGTCATGCTGCCCTGCCCAGAGCTTGTCCTGGCATCCCCTGGAGCCACGGTCCCCAGGTCTCAAGCAGAGCAGCACCTCAGCCCACCCAGCCAGAGCCACAGTTCCACAGGAGACGTGGGTGGCAGGTGAACCCGGGCATCTCATGAGGGACAACGCTCAGGCTGACCTGCCAGTCTCCAGTCTTAGTGTACCAGGGTGGACCCAGGGGCACTTACCACTGAGCCACGCCCCCAGCCCTCGTGATTTAGAGACAGGGTCTCCCTGAGTGTCTCAGGGTCTCACTAAGTTGCTGAGGCTGGCTTTGAACTCACGATCCTCCTGCCTCAGCCTCCCAAGCTGCAGGATGACAGGCGTGGGCCTCTGCGCCCAGCCGTGTCCAGTCCCGCTGGCTGCCCGCCCCAGGAGTGCTGCTTCTGCTCAAATGCTCGCTGCTTCTCTTGCCCCGCGCGGTCCCTCTCTCACTAGGCCAACTTCTTTGCCCAGGTGATTGGTGCCCACAGGACCAGCAGCCAGAAGGACATGCCCGAGTCCTAGCCGAGGGTCGACGGGAGACCTGGTTACAGGAAGTGACCGTGGAGGTGCACCAGTGTCTGCCCTTCCCCGGTGTGGCTGGCAGCGCTGGGCAGTCATGAGCTCTTCTCATTTAATTTCTGGCCCATAAGAGAAGCGCCTCTCCAACCCCTTGCATGCAGGTGGAGCTCACAGAATGTGGGCAGCAGGGGTGTCACCTCTCTGCAGGGACAGGCCATTGGCATCTCCTGTGCACGATCCTTCTCTGTTGGGAGCCTGGCATGAAGCCCGCTGTGCCCTGGGTGAGGGGAGCCTGGATCCCTGAATGGCCCTGCCCCTCCCTGGTCTTCTCTGGGGGTCCCTCCGTCAGAGCCCAGTGGCCTTCCCAGCTCAGCCACTGAAGTTGGGGTGCGTCATCCGTGGCCACTGCAGCCTCTGAGGGCCCCTGCAGTGGGCTCCGGCTGGGGTCTCCTCACCCTGTACCCTAAGTGTCTCGGCAGCAGATCCCCGGCTGGGGAAGATCCTACCCCTCCTCATATTATGGGATGGAAAAGAACCTCCGCAGAAAACCCCACCATCCCAGGAAACTGGCCCTCAGCCGCAGGCCCCAGCCCGGTGTCCACCCCACCCTAGCCGAAGCCCTTGCTGGGGTGGCCCGCAGGTCCCTGAAGGTGGCACACCTAGTCACTCCGTGATTCATTCATTCAACAAGTTTTTCCTGGACGGTTCCTTCTCTCTTCCACAGGTCACTGAGTCCCTGCCCTGTGTTGGCCTCAAGTTAGCCCTGACCCTCGGAGGGCCTGGTTCATGGAGGTGAGGGACACAGAGAGGCGGGCAGACTCCTGTGTGTCAGGGTGAATGTCAGGAGGGCAGCGAACCCGGGGAGGGTAGCCCTGGGGCACACGTGTGTGTGTGTGTGTGTGTGTGTGTGTGTGTGTGCAGTCAGAAGGAGCAAATGCAGACCGAGGAGGAGGTCACGAAGGGCCACACAGAGGACAGGTCCCGGGGGCTCCGCAGGGGCTGTGGCCTTCACCCCGCGTGATCCAGTGATGGCTGAGAGTCTTCAGCAGAGGCGTCGGAGCCGGTGCTGTGTGGACCGTGGGGGGCCCAGTGGAGCAGAGCGCCAGTCGGCTGGGCTGACAAGGTCATCTCGGGGTGTGACGGGGGTGGCTTGGACCAGGAGGGGTGGTTTGACTCTGGCCAGCTGGGTCCGAATCTAGTGTCAACCGTTGCAGTGACCTCGTGTGGTCCCCTTAGCTCTCTGAACCTTAGCTCCCCGTCTGGGAAATGGGTAGTAACATGGAGGCTGTCAGGGGACGCTGTGTGGCCTGGGCCAAAGTCAGGGCGGGTCTGCTCCTGCAGGATCCTTAGCTGCGGGACCCGAGAGGGAGCTGTGCAGAGCGCGCAGCGTGTATGTGCGCGCAGGTGCGTGAACACGTGTGTGAGCCCGTAGTCGCGCAAACACATGCACAGGACAACCACAGGCACGCCTGTCCCCAGCATGGCCCCTGGGACAGCCCTCCCCGAGGTTCCCCACCCCCACCCGCCCACCATCTCCCCTCGGCTCCCCTCCCTGGTCTCCTCTGGGGGTCCCTCCCCAGAGCCCAGCCTGGCCAAGGGCTTGGCTGGCTCCCTGCAGTGAGTCCCTGAGCACCGGCTGTGGGCTCACTTGTAGGGTGACAAGTGTCCCCCTGAGGACAGACACCCTCATGCCCCAGACCTGCACATGGCCAGCACTGAGACCCGGGTTGTCAGACCCCGGCCCCGGGGCCCTCCCAGCCCCAGGCTGGTCACCCAGCGGCTCCCCCCGTGGTCCTTGCTCCGGGTGACTCAACTGGGCTTCAAGGCAGCGAAGTGCTCTGCCGACCCAGAGCCGCGGCTGCCCTCAGGTCCACAGGGCACTGACGCAAGGCCCAGGGACCAGGGTCGCTGGGAACAGGGTGGATGCCCTCTCCAGGGAGGACCCACTCAGCCAGAGCCTGGAGCACGCTCTGTGTGAAGGTGGTCCCTCATCTCCAGGCGCCTGATGGAATCTTTGCTCCTGTTTTCCCCCTTAAGGCGTACGAAAAATAAACATCCATGTGCCCAAGAAATAAGACATTACCGATGTGCCCTGCTGGGGTTTGACTCTAGAATGTTCCCCAGAGACCCAGATGGTGAAAGACATGGTCCCCGGTCTCTGGTGCTGTCGGGAGGTGGCAGAACCTTGGTGAGGTAGGACCTAGTGGAAGAAGGTCCCTGGGGCATGGCTTTAAACGGGACATTGGGACCCCAGTCACTTCCTCTCTCTCCTCCTCCTGCTTCCTAGATGCCGTGAGGTAGACAGGCCTCCTCCGCCATGTCTGCCCACCATGAGGCACTGTGCTGCCACAAGCCCAAAGCAACTGGCCATGACCTGAAACCACTGAAACTGTGAACCAAATAAACCTTTCCTCTTTTTAAGTTGTTTACCTCAGGTATTTTGTCACAGTGACAGAAATCTAACACACACACACCCAAACCACTTAGTTCCCACATGGCATCTCCCCTTGGCAAACCAGAATGTGAAACCCAGTACCGCCATATCCCTCTTCACACCTGAAGTGTGAAGGAGCACTGTGAGCCGGCGTGGGGTTGTTGGTGTGCTATTAATCTCCATATAAATGGTGTTCTTCACATATCCTCTTACAAATTGCTTATAAGATTCATCTGGGCTCACACGTAGCTCAAGTTCATTGTCGTTACTAGAGTCTGTGGATGAATCCCATCATTTACTTGCTCTCCTGATGCACATTTGGGCCATTTCCCCACTTTCCCCCCCTGCCATAGCAAAGATTCCTTCAAGTGTCTCCTCCGCCTGACACCCCCCTGAGGCTTCCTGAGGAACTCCCCCCAAACAAACTCTGAAACTTGAACTTGTTTTATTTGCACACGTGGAAGAAACTCCTCCCCAGCCCTTGGGCCTCATGGTCCAGCTGAGCATCTCCAGGAGGTTCAGTGTGGGGACGGGATGAGTCACAGGGTGTCTGCTGCCTACACTATTTGGTCATAAACATGGCCATTCCAGAATGTTCAGCTTTAGCTGAGTTAACCCACTTGGCTGGGGCTGGGGTGAAGGGAGCAGGAGTTGAGAGGAGGCTGGGGAGGCTGAAAGGGAGGCAGGCCCCTCTGAGGGTCGAGTGCCACCCAGAAGCACCCACTCCTTCTCATCAGGACCCGTCCTACATGGGTGCCAAATAACCCTCTCATGTTCTTGATTGCAAATGTCTTGTGAGAAGGACGGGATGGGAAGGGAGGAAGGAGGAGAAAGATACCCACGGAGGGCAGAGAAGCACAAAGAGTCCCAAGGAGGAGCAGGGTCACTAGGCACCTGGCACATGAAGCCACAGGATTGAGTTCAAATCCAGGCTCTGCACGGATTTACTGTGTGATCCCGGGCAAGTTTCCTAACCTCTCTGTCTCAGTTTGGGTTTCCTCAAAAGCAGGCGTGGGGCATGAACTTGGGTTCCAGTGGTTTATTGGGGGGTGATCCCAAGACACCCAGGTGGGCTCCCGTCCTGTCTGTCGTACTTCTGGTTTCTCCCGTGACACCAAGGTTGCCAGAGAAAGCCGACACAGGCTCGGGGAGGAAGCCACCATCAGCATGCCAGCACCCAGGCTGACCGGGGGTCATGAGAGCATGAGTCGGGTGTCGGGGAGTCAGGTAGCCTGGCCTCCTCTGTAAATGTGGGGGACTGTCCTCCCAGGTTGTAGTGAGGGTTATGTGAGGTCAGGTTTGGAGGATAGTAAGTGCTCAATCAATGCCCCATGTCCGGACCCTGCCCTGAGCTTCCCCTGGGCCCTCAGAACCTGGCTGAAGAAATGAAGGCCTGGAGAGACGATGTCACATGGGCCCTGGTCAGGTCTGAGGCCATGATTTAGACTGCAGTTTGTGACCCCAGGACCCCAGGCCTTCTCAAGGAACACGGCGTCATTGTCCCGGGAGCTTTCAGCCGAGAGCCCAGAGACCCTGGAGGTGAACGCAGGGTGGCATGGGTACAAGTGCTGAGCAGGTGGTTCTCAGGGACGGGGCCAGAGGGAGGCCACTCTCAGGCCAGTGGAAGGCACTGACTTAGAAGGGTGTTCACTTTTCAGTTCAGCAGATGCCTGCGGTGGGGGTGAGGGTGGGGGGCTTCCAGGACAGGGGACTTTAGCTTTTAAAGCCAGATGTTCTGAGCAAACCAGGGTGAAGTCACCGGTGAGCCACCACCTAACGCAGCAGGCCACCCTAGATGTTCCGAGGCTGCTCAAGTCAGGGAACCACTGGGCTCCACCCAGGGCCAAGGGCCATCTATTCTCGGGCTCCAGAAGGCTCCAGAATTCTTGGTGGTGGATCCCGGGGGCAGAGGGTGGTCAGGCGTCCCTGATCCCAGCAGGCTCTGCGTCCGTTTCCACAGGGTGGACTCGGCGGTCAAATCCAGGCTCTGCCCGTGGTCAGCGGTGCTCTCTGGCCAAGTCACTTAAACCCTCTCAGACTCAGCGTCCTCCTCTGTCAAATGAGGCTGGTACAGCTTGGCTGTTGGCGTCCTGGACACTAGGGAGGGTGTCTTGCCACGGCTGAGTCCCGAGTGCCTAGAAGAGTACCATGAAGTCTCACTAAAGGAAGACACATCAAGTGGAGAGGGTTTCCTGGGGAAGCTCAGAAGGCTCCATCATTCACCATAAACACAAAGCCCATCAGATCTGCTCACTGGGGGATGGGTGATGCTGCACAGCAGAGTCTCATCTCACCCCGGCGCTGACTTCTGGGTCTGGATGGGTTCTGGTGTTGGTGAGGGACATTTGAAGCAGAGAAGCCTTTGCCAAACAGTCCTTGCTTCTAAAGTCCCAAATCACAGATGAGGAAACCGAGGCTCAGTCAGGGGACGCTCCTGCCGCTTCCAGATGGCACACGGCAGAGCTGGGCTTCAGCCCCACGCTGAACCCTGGGCCAGTCTCACTGTGGGGGGGGGGGCTCCCTGAATTTGCTGGAGGCAGAGACCAGGTTGGGCCACAGCCAGAGAGGGCAGCACGTGAGGTGAGGGAGAAGCCACTTGTCATGGAAAGGTGGCTGAGAGCAGGCAGCCACGGGGTGCTCAGAGACAGCGCCTTGGGAGACAGTGACTGGGCCTGGATGGGACTCCGGGGTCCCCTGTGTCCTTTGACCTGGACTCTCCACCTTCCCCAAATTCCAGAGCCCCCCTTTCCTCCTCCCTAAAGGAAGGTGATGTAGCCAAGGTTGCCTCCCCAGGGGGCCTGTGGGGTGCAGGTGGGGCGCCCCCTGCACCTCCCCAGTCTCCCCACCATGCCCATGGGTGGTCCCTGGAGCTTCTTAATTAGAACAAGCTCCCGCGGAGAGGACCCAGCGCAGGGCTGGCCCGGGAGTCGCATTGGGAGCGTCCTGAGCATCAAATGATTCCTGCACCTTTGCAGAGGACGAATTATTGGCAGAAGATGAGGAGCCTGGCACCTTGTGGGGCGATCGGTGCGGAGCCCTTGGAAGCCTGCCAGCAGATTGGCTCATTTTTAACGGTCTGGGACTGTAGTTCATCTGTTTAATTCAAACGAGGTGACATGATATTTTTCATTTGGACTTCTTACCGGCTCGGCGGCCAGGGCGCTCCCAGCGCTCCCCACCGGTAGGACGCTCTGTGGTTAATGCCCATTTTCTGTCTCTGGCCAAATTGAAAGTCCGCGGGAAGGGCCACAGCCCGGGAAAGGAAAGATCAACAGAGAATGAATAGGTCACCTCGGGCATTAAGGGGTGAAAATGAATTCATTCTTTTCTCTGTTGAATAAGCAGCTGTACCTGCGTCCCCGTGATCCATGAAATAGACTGTCAGGAAACAGGAAATGCGCTGCCTTTGAACTTCACCTGCCAATTCCGCCCCCGGCACCTTGCATCCAGGAGTGGAGCAGCGGGAATTGGGGTGCATGTTGGTCTTCCCAACCCGGAGGCACACTGTTATCCCCATTTTGCAGATGGGGACAACAAAGCTCAGAAAAGATCCAGAGACTTGCTCAAGGACTTAGCAGGAGGACCTGGCTTCAGGTTCAGATGCAGAGGTAGCGCCACATGGTTGGGAATCTGTGTCCAAAGACCCCAAAGCCTCATTCTCCCTGTTTACCGTTGTGAGAGGTGGGGGACAAACTCTAATCCGGGCTCAGTTTTTCACGTGGTAGAGATACCCACCTCCCTGGACATGGGCATGCGCGGTGGTGCGTGCCTGTAATCCCAGCGACTCCGGAGGCTGAGGCAGGAGGATTGCTAGTTCAAGGCCAACCTCAGCAACCCAGTGAGGCCTCAAGCAACTCAGCCAGACCCTGTCTCAAAATAAAAAATAAAGAGGGCTGGGGAGGAGGGTTGTGGCTCAGTGGTTGAGTGCCCCTGGGTTCAATCCCTGGTACCAAATAACTAAATAAAATAAAATAAAACAAAACAAAATATCCATCTCACTGGACTGCATGAGGCTTAACCAGAGAAGGAACGCAGTGAGCTTGGCACTTGGCCCCATGCATAGTGACGCTGGACGACGCTATTTAATTCTTTGTGTATTAATACACCTGGGCGCTAGGCTGGGTGAGTCCTTGTTATTTTTGATGTTTGCTTTTCGGTTCCCCAGATTATAGGAATAAGATTGGAGAGCAAGTGACTTATTCTGAGACGCAGTGCATGTGGCAGTGGGACAGAGATCTGTCTCCGGGGAACCCTGCAAGCTTGTCCTTTCCACTACACCAGGTGGCACAAGGTCCAGGCTGGGAAGGAGCTTTGGAGATGCTGATTCTGGAATTTCCCGTCTCCCAGTTTGTTCATCCCCAGAACACTCCTCACCACCCCCTCTACCTTGTACCCAGTTATTTCTTTTGTCACCGTCTCCCAGGGGTCTGGAACTGATGTGAGGGGAGCTTTGCCCAGTTCTCTGCCGCAGCCCAGGTGCCTAGACCCACAGGTGCCCCTGGGGGGAGGCGGGTGCAGCCCGTCCTGCAAGCGCAGGCTCCAACGCTCTTGTTGAGTGAATTAGTTTTAGTGGAAAATTTTGATATTTTATTCATCAAAGAAATTTCTGATGAACTTTTATCTTGAATCACATTGTGTTATGATGTGGTTGCCAGTGTGGCTTGTTGCTGTTTGGTGCTCCCTGAAGGCAGGTGCCTCCCTGGCTCACCCTGCTCCCTGTACGGACATTCAAAAGAGAATCGTAAGCCGGGAGCTGTGGCACACATCTGTAGTCCCAGAGCGGTGAGGCAGGAGGACCGAAGGTTCCAGGTCAGCCTCAGCAACTTAGGGAAACCCTGTCTCAAAAATTTAAAAAGGGATTGGGGCTGGGGATATGGCTTGGTAGTAGAGTGTCCCTGGGTTAAAACTCTAGTATAGCCAAATAAATAAATGAAAGAGGGGCAGGGACACACACACACACACACACACACACACACACACACACACACAAACACAGGTCTGTGCACATAGTAGGTGTTCAATAAATAAAAGGGCTCTCAGCTCTGGCTGCATGTTAGAATCACTTGGGGGACTTAAAAATATGCAGAGAGAGAAAGTTAGTATATGGAATGAATGACGCCCCCATATTGGGCTTCAAGACTTATTTCCTGGGTCCCCAGAGAAGAGGCTGTCCCCAACGGGCAGTCCAAGCTCCTTGTACCCGAAGGAAGCTAGAACCCCAACCCGAGCTGCTCCCTAATTTACGAGCCCCTGGGTGCTTCTGATAGGCCAGAGCTGAAGACCAAGGGTGTGTCCCTTCCAAGCTGTGACTGTGGAAACCATCACAACTTGAGCCTCCCACACCGCCCAGTGAGTGGGACAGTGCAACCCAGGAGCGCCCGGGGTTCTGAGGACCCTGCAGAATTTCTAGCCTCAGAGAGGACAGCGACTCTGCTCCCCTGGATGACGCTTGCAATTGCTTGCAATTAAAAGCCCCAGGCTGGATCTGTCCCTCTTAGTGTAATGAGATCAGCCACTACCCGGCCTCCCCCCTGCTGGGCACACCTGGGCCCAGCCAGCTGGGTCTCTGCGGCGCCTCCTCTGATGCTTCATTTCAATGAAATATCTCATCTCGCCTCTACCTTTGGCTTTATTTCTCTCCAAAGCTGAGGTTTCATCCAGATGCATTCTTATAATTAAGGCGAGGGTGAGAAATAACCTCCTATATAATTTAAAATGGTAAAATTATCGATACCTTTTCCAGCCTCAGCTTTAAATCTTTGCCACCAACGACTCCCCTATTAACGGGCCTAATTAAAGCCATTTTTCAGGACGTCTTTGGCAAATTCCATTTTAGCAAAACTGTGGGAAGTTCAACCTGATTTGTCTCTGCTCCTGAGAGTGCTCCTAGGAAACTGAGGATGAGATGGGAAATCCACTCTGGGGTCTTATATATACACGTTAATTCACTCAAGAAATATTTATTGAGCACCTACTATGTGCACTGACGTCAACTAGGGGAGGAACAGAGGAATGTTTAGGGCCGGAAATCATTTATTCATTCAGCAAACATTGACTTGTCCAGAGAGGGCGCCACTGTGCTAGGCTCCGATTTTGTAGTGAGGAGACTCCTCTTTGCCAACGTCACCATCCCAAGGTCACCCCTTATTCAGTGTGATAAATGCCCTGATCTGCGAAGCAGAGGATACTGTGTGAGTTCAGAGAAAGTTCCTGGCTCATCCAGGAAAGCTGAATTTATTAAGGGATAAAATAAATCTTTTCCTGGTGAGACAAGGAGATGCTGGTGGGTCAGGGACGGACGGGTCCAGGGCCTGGGCGAATGTGGAACCCCGAGCCATTCTGTGGGGCTAGAGAAGGGCTCTCGGCTCTGGCTGCATGTTAGAACCACTTGGGGGATTAAAAATAGGCAGATACCTGTACTTCATTCCCAATCCCGTGAATCATGCCGTGTGGGGAGGGGCCAAGCCCTTGGTATTGTTTGTCAAGCTCCCCAGGTAATTCTGGTGTTCATCCAGGTGGAGAGCCACCGGGCTCCGGCAGGCCCAGTGGGGGAGGTGAGCCTGGGAGGGTCCTGGGGGTCGAGGGAGGGGTCTGCCTCTTACCTGGGGTGGTGATAGCCTGGAAGGCTGTAAGCAGGGGAAGCAGGGCTCACGTGTCTGTCAGCAGGAATGACAGCTGGCCAGGGTCGTGACCGTGAGGACAGAGAGGAGAGATGTTCACAGAGTCACAGACACAAGACTGGGTGGCGGACGGTGCGTTCTGGTCCAAGTAGGGAAAGAAATTCAAGATGGCTCCACATGGCTTGGGTGACTGGGTGGATGGCCGTGACACCCATCCTGGAGGAGCAAGGAAAGATGCTGATTTGATTGACAGCCAGAGTCCAGCTCGGCCATTTGGGATTGTGCTCTGCATGGATAAAGCAAACTGGGAAGTTGGAGGCTGAAAAATCTGTAGCAAGAGTCAAGTCCAAGAGGGAGGAGGAGGCTGTGGACAGGAATCAGGGGATCAGGAACCGGAGAAGTCAAGAGCAGATAGGAAGCCGACTTTGAGACTAGGGGAGGTTGCAACTGAGGTCAAAGGCTATGGGAGGGAGAGGAAATTCGGGCCTGTGCCTCCTGGGAGCGCACAGATCCACACAGAGGTGGACAAGAAAACCCAGAGCCACAGGGTGCTTCGTTTTTCCTTATTCCCTGAACTCTGGGACTCGCTGGGACCCAGTCTGACGACTGTGGAGAAGGTCGATCTCGGGATTTGGACTGACCTGGGTTCAGATCTCTGCTGAGTTTTCTACTCTGGCCTTTCATCTCCAGGGGTAATGGAGCATTATTTAAAGGAAGAAGTAAGTTAAAAACAGCGTCCTAAGTTGATTCTTCTTTCTCAAAGAATGACACTCATCACTTTAAGATGTCAATAATGATATGTATTCACGAAGCAAATTTACCTATGGCTCTAAGAGTGTGTCGGGGGGGCATCTGACCTATTCAGGAGTATAGGAAGTCATGGTCAGCGTCTCATTAAGGGGTTCTTCTTCCTGCCAAGAGGGTGTGAGCCATCTGGGAACTTAGAGTCTAAAATCACTAGTGAAGAACAAAAGAGAAAGAGTCAGAAATATATTTACACAAGCAGAGCCCCCGATAGATCCAGTCCACACAAGAGCTGGAACTAGATAAAGAAACTAGATAAAGAAAAATGATTAAAAAAAAAAAAAAACTAGATGAAGAACTAGATGAAGAAAAATGGCCCTAGTGGTTTATTTAAGGGGTGCATCAAGGCAGGGTCTCCAGGGTGGAGTCTTGCTTCTTGTTATTTTGTGTCAGCAGGTTGATTGGCATCTTGGCGAGTTACACCCATCTCAGGTGCTGTGTGGGACATGGCAGAGTGGGACAGGATTTCACAGTGTGTCAGGGCAGTTAACCAGAGGAAATGTCCACTGGTCATTCCCAGACACCAGATGTTCCTATCACAAGGCTCAATGCGCGGTGGCCCACACGCAGCCTATGGGTGGCTCGTGACACAGGAGATCAAGGAGGGTTTCCCTGGGGAGGTGATTTTGGACCTGAGAGCTGAGGACTGAAAAGGAGTTGGGAAGATAGAGGTGGAAGTGAGAGTAATCTAGGAGGAACATGTGCAAATGGCCTGTGGTGGAAGGAAGTGTAATCCATTTTACTAACTGCAACAAGGGTGCGGTTGCAGAGAGAGTGAGGAGGCACGCAGGACCTTAACGTTTATCATAAGAGCAATGGAAGTCGGAGTTTTAGCGTGAGGATGGTGTGGCCAGCTTGTGGCTCTGACTGCGGGATGAAGGGGACTGTGGCCTGAGAAGGTACAGGTTACGGCAGGGGGATGGTTGCCTTCCTCCAGGGAAGGGACAGAATGAGCCGAGGATAGGGTGTCAGCAAAAGAAGAGGTTTGGTGTGACACCCAGGATGTGGCAAGGGCTGGGTGTGGGTCCAGGGGCTGGTTATAGGGAAAGTTAGGAGGAGGTCATCTTTGGTGTGACAGTCACAGTTAGTCACCCACCTAAGAACCATTGGAGGACCCGTGTGTGCAGGATGGGTCTCTGCCCAGGCCCAGAGCATGGACCATGATTAATTAACTTAAGCCAAATATGAGAACCCTACTCCCAGGGCCTGGCACAGATGAAAACATGTCCTAATGATGGGGACCAATAAAATAACTCTGAGAGATTTATAATCAGAGGAGGAGAGGGCTAAGGTCCAAGTCTTGAGTAACTGAACGCTGGAGAACGATTCTTCAGGAGGAACAGAGGGAAGAAGCTGAGGCTGTAAGTGGAGAAACACGAGACCAATACGTGGGGTCGCAAAGGCCAAGGGAAGACAGAGTTTCAGAAACAGGGAGCGGGCAACCCGCTGAATACTGCTGGGCTGTCGGCCAAGCAAACACGAATATTCCCCCCCCCCCCAAGTCTCTTGTTTTCCTGATGAGAAATTTTCAAAGTAAATGTCTGGGTCAGAGTCCCAGTGAATCAGGAGCACAGCCTCTTGTATCAGTTAGCTACTGCTGTGTAATCTACCACGCGGCCTGCGCAGTGGTTTCATTAATGAGGTTCTAGGCATAAAGTTAGCTAGAAGAGATCGAAATAAAACACACAGACAGTTACCTTATTTATATTGCTAGGTCCCAGACAGCTCACCTCTCTGGTTCCCACCTCTAGCCGCCCAGCAGGGCAGCGAGGATTACTCTGGGCTAGCAGGAGAGAGAGAGAGCGAACACGCCGGGGAGTAGCCTTTTATTTGGGGAACAAGAGATTCAGGGGAGAATTCCATCCAATGAAGGTTGAGGGGGGGCTGCACTCCAAGGTCAGGGTCAGTGATTGGGTCTCCGGGGTCAGTGGTCAGGCACACCCCACACGGATGGGCTCTCTCATCAGGAAAGGGTCGGGAAAGCTTCGACAGAGCCAAAGCGCCTCAGGCCCTTAACGGGAGTCACCCAATCACGTGTCAGAATGGCTCCCACAGTGTAAGAAAAGAATTCCAAAGAGAAGTGACTTAAAAGCACTGAGATTTGTGGTTTCTGATGAGTTTACAGTTCGGTGGGGTTGTCCCACTGATCTGGACCAGGTTTGGCCGATCTTGCCTGGACTCACTGATGGTCAGCTGGTAGATTCGGCCAGGACCTCACTGGTCCGGGATGGCCTGGGCTGGGACAGTGTGTTCCTTCTCCATGAGTGTCTCTCCTCCAGCAGGCTAGTCCAGGGACCCGGGGCCCTGGCAGAAGGAACAGGAAGTGCAAGATGTTCCAGGAAGAGGAAGGAGGCCCACACGTGTCTGAAACCGAGTGCGTGGAACAGGGAGATCAGAGGGGAGTCGGGGTGGGGCGAGAACACCAGCAATCCTCTGAGGCCACTGTGAGGACTTTGGCTTTACTTTTATGATTGCAGACTTCTTTTCTGTTGGGTTACCCTGGGTGACTCCGGGCTGGCTTCCACTCACAGAAGAGATTTTTGCAGGTCATCCGGCCCTGCCGATGCAGATGGCCTCTCCCCTGCCTGAGCTGGCGTTTCCGACATTTTGGCCCCGCTGAGAAGTACAAGACAGGTCAGCGTCACTGACTCAGAAATCATTCAAATCCATCCTAAAGTCCCCTCCTCCAGCGCAGGAGGATGTGGCCCACAGACCAAATTGGGCCTCTTGCCTATTTTTATAAATAGAGTGTTCTTGGGATACAGCTGTGACCATCTGCTTCCCTAGAGTCCACGGTCACCTTTGTGCCACAGGGGCAGAATTGACATGACAGAGATGGTGTGGCCCACACAGCCTTCAGTATTTATCATCTGCTCCTTCAGAGGTAAAGTCAAACCTTGGAACTTGACGGGAAATACGTTTGACTCTCTTCCTGCTTGGATGAGTGGGGGGAGTTGTCCATGGGCAAGGGAGGTGCAAGCCCCCACGGGCCAGAATCCTCTGGGCTCTCTCTCTCCTGACCAGGGCACTGAGCCCATCCAAGGGCTCCACCCTATGGCTTCATCCTAATCACTTCCCAAAGACCTCACGGATCTCAACCTCAATTTTGCAATTCTGGGCAATGCATGTGATTTTTAAGAAGGAAAAATTAGTATCTTGATGCTTGAAACCAATCAAGTACCATCACATTGGGGGTTCAGGGATTCAGTGTATGAATTTTTGGAGAAATGAACATTTGGTCCGTAAATCCTGACTCCAATCTTTCTAACTGTTCCCTCTCTGGGAACTAACAGAGGGCAAGGTCAAGAACGCAGTCTCAGCAGGCGCAGTGGCACAGGCCTATCATCCCAGAGGCTCTGGAGGCTGAGGCAGGAGGATCGGGAGTTCAAAGCCAGCCTCAGCAAAAGTGAGGCACTAAGTAACTCAGTGTGACCCTGGCTCTAAATAAAATCCACAATAGGGCTGGGGCTGGGGCTCAGTGGTCGAGTGCCCCTGGGTTCAGTCTCCAGTACCCCACAAAATACCTGCCCCCCCACAGTCTCCAGGGTTCAAGTTCCCTGTAACCTTAGAGAAATCTCAGAACATCAGTTCTCCCCCTGAAAGCTCTCATGATCATCCCCACCTCTTGGGTTTGCAATCCTATGGCTCGGAGGCTGCTCAGTTGGCAAAGAGTAAGTGCTCAGTTTTAAACTTCCTCTGAAATGAATTTCAGGAAAACTTTACCTTTCTCTCTTCCTAGGAAAACGAGAAAAACCCTCTGGCAGATGCTGTGGGTGGAATCTGCCAGTCGGAATTCAGCCCCTCTCTGAATCATTCCTGCGACTCGGGGCGATCTACCTGATTTTAGAAATGCAGGCCAAGAAATCAATACCTCGAAGCTTGCAGCCAACAGCACCTGGGAAGCGGCCACCCCATCCCCACCGAGTCCTCCAGCATCAGGAGCTGCATCTCCAACACCAAGGTGCAGAGGAGGCCCGGGAGGGAGGGAGAAGCTCGTGCAAATGACCGATGCAGATATTAATGATCTAATCTGCTAACGTGGCGTGGCTGCCCCGGAGAATCCCATTCGTCCGCAGGCAGGAGCCCATTAGGAGGAGCCGGGGCGAGAAGCACCGGGGAGCGAAGATGCAGGGGGAAAGAAGATGAATCGCCGAGCGCAATATTGATTTGCCTCGCCTGGAACAGGCGCTTTCTGTTTGGAAATATGGAAAGCAAATTAATGAATAAATGAGCTGGCTCGGTGCACTGCGCCTCGCTGGGAGCCCTGGTATTTAAGCCACATATGCCAAGCAGACGCTGAGCAAATGCTGGAGAGGACCGGGTGGTCTGTGGAGAGGGCCTTGTGGCTCTGCGCCTTAGCCTGAGACCCTGCCCTTTTTGTTTTAAGACAGGGTCTCTCTAAATCGTTTAGGGCCCACTACATTGCTGAGGCTGGCCTCAAACTTGTGATCCTCCTTCCTCAGCCTCCTGAGTTGCTGGGATTTCTGGGTGGGGGGCCAGGAGGACAGATTCTTGATGGTACTTGGTGATACTTTGGCTCTGGCTCCCTTATCTGTGGAGATCCAGGCAAACTCTCTGAACTTGAGGTTCTTCATTAGTAGAGAGATGGCCAGGTACCCACTCAAGGGATCAGTGGGAGGATTCAGTCAGACCGTGTGTGTCCTATATTGACACTGCAAGTGACATGACCTCTCTGGGCTTCAGAGTTCCCTTCTATCAGGTGGGAATGAAAATAACTCCCATTGGGTTTAGATCAACTGAATCGAATATTTAGAACCATGCATGGGACACAATGCCAAAAAAAAAAATAGTAGTTAAAAAATAGCTATTCAACGTTCAACAAATATTTATTGAGCACTTATTAAGTGCCAGTCAGTGACTATTGAAGGAGCCAGGATAGAATTGTGGATGAAATGGAACAAAATCCCTCACCTCAGCAACTTATTGAGGCCCTGAGCAACTTAGCAAGACCCTGTCTCTAAATTGAAAATAAAAAGGGCTGGGGATGTGGCTCAGTGATTAAGTGCCCCTGGGTTCAATCCCCAGGACCAAAACCCAAACAAACAAAAAACCCCCTTCTCTTCTAGTTTTGTTTGTTCACCTACAGATGTCCAAATGCTTCAGCATTATTTGCTGAAGTGCTGTCCTTCCTCCATTGACCTGCTTTGCACCTTTGGGAAAGTTCACTTGGCCCTCTCTTCCACTGATCTGTGTATCTGTCTCTCTGTCAGTACCACACTGTCCTGATTTACTCTACAGGAAGTCTTAAAAGTGAGTCACGTTACTTCTTCTATCTTATTCTTTTCCCCCCATATTATTTTAGATGTTATAGTTCTTCTGCCTATCCAGGGACATTTTAGAAGAAGCTTGTTTATACCTACAAATGTCTTCTTGGGATTTTGGTAGGGACTGTGTTACTCCTGTATGTCACTTTGGAGAGGAATGACATCTTTCCTATGGTGAAGCCTTCCAATCCATGAACATGGTATGCCTCGTCTTTGATTCCTTTCATTGATGTTTCAGGGTTTCCAGAATATAAACCTCTGAGTATCTCCTTTTCCTGAACAATCAAAAATGGTATGATGTTTTAAATTAGTTTCTACTAGCTAGTTGCTAGAATATAGAAATGCGGTTGACCTTTGTGTGTTGATCGCATGTCCTGAGGCCTAGCTGAGCTCACTCATTGGTTCTAGGAGGGGTGGGGTGGGGTTTAGGTTTGTTGGGATTTTCTACCCATAGAATCATGTCATCTGCCAGTAGGGAATGTTCTTTCTAATCTGCACAGATGGTAGATATCTGGAATTTATTGTTATCGCATTAGAAATATTACACCCAAATGCCCAAACAGGATAGTGTGGGGGACACTTTGGCACATGCAAATCCCTGCCAGTCCAAAGGGGCTGCAGCCACCTGGCTACCTGCCTACGCGAGCCTGTGAATCTAGATCTTCAGATTGTCAAGGGATTCTGAGTCGGGTTTTCTGATATTTAAATGTGGGTGATTGTTTAAATATTCAGACATCTTTCAGGCCAAATAAAATGCAGCCAGGGTCTGGACGGGCTTTGCACCAGCCTGTGACCCGGCCCACGACAGGTGCCGAAAGCAGAAGCTGCTGCTCCTTCTGCCTGCTGTCCCCAGTGGGCAGTGCTCAGGGGACGGTCCAGGATGCCCGGGAAGGCCCTCAGGATGAGACTGAACCAGCTCCCGAGGACATCTCTGGGATCCTCTCAGTTGGGAACCTTCTGGCTGGACGTTCCACTTTCTATCTGGCAGCCAAGCAGTGGGGGTCAGGTGGGCCTGGGTGTGTGACCGGTGGTGAGCCAGGGTGGGGCTGATGAGAGGCTGGGGCCAGGACTGGACAGGAAGACAAAGCCTGGAGACCCACAGGAAGTGGCTGGGCTTTCTTGGGTGCAAAATGGGAGATCTGACGGGAGGGAATGGGTGGGTAAATGTGGCGCCTCCAGTGTGCAGAGTGCTGTCAGTGTCCTTCCCTCTTCTTTCTACCCCCCCCTTCTTCTTTCCTTCCTCTTAGGACACACACTATTGAGAGCCACAGCCAAAGGGGCCCCAGCAAACTTCCAGCTGCCAGCAAACTTCCAGCTGCTGGCTGATGATTGGCTCACAGGGGCCCCAGCAACATCTAGCTGATTGGCTCCTCTGCGGTGATGTTCATTGGGCTGTTTCCCTGCCCTTCAGACTGCCAGCTGATGATTGGCTCACAGCGGCCCCAGCAACATCTGGCTGATTGGCTCCTCCACGGAGCTGCTCATTGGGGGACTTCTTTGGCTCCGCCCACACGACCCAGCCAATCAGCCTCAAGAGCAGGAGGATTGTGGGAGGTGGTGAGGTTTGTGTGGGGGTGAGAGGCTTGTGGGAAGCCGGTGGTGGCAGTTGGGCTCTGAGGGTTTTTTCCTGAGGAGCTGTTTTGTTTGGTGTTTGTAGTTCTAAAAATAAAGTTAGTTTCTTTTGACAAGTGGCTCCTGAATTGTGCCCAGCCAGACTGCGGCATTTGGTGGCTCGCACGGGGAGCGACTGAGGGTAAGTAAACTGCTCGCCCCTGAGGGCAGGGCGAGAGGATGGGTAGCCATTCTAAGATTCCTCTTTTGTTTTGCTTCATTTTTGTTTTAAGTTGCCTGTCCCTGGAGATGAGTGAGACGGAAGAAAAACCGCTCACATCTGAGGAAAAACTATTTGCGTCTGAGGAACAGATAGGGAGAAAGGATGGATACACATTTCAGGAGGATAGAAAGGCTATAATGAATTTTTATTGTTCCCTTTTTATTTCATTCTGTCTCGGTTTTGTTTGGTTTTATCTTGTTGGGTTGTATTATAGTAGAAATACGGGAACAGAAATTAGTAAAAAACAAACTGAAAGACTGTTAAGTAAATTGTTAGAGGAAGGAGGCATCCCAGTAAAATCAAGAGCAGTCAGGGCATACGTTGATACAATACAACAATGTAGCCCATGGCTTTTTAAGGAGGAGTTGTTAGATATATCACAATGGAACCATCATGGTGAAGATTTAAAAAGAATAGAAAAGAACAACCCAGGGACTCTGCCAGTTGGCACATTGCCATTGTGGGCGTTGGTATCTGGTTTGCTTAGTCCAAAGCCTTCAGTTCAGACAAAGGTAGAGGAAGGAGAAGACATATTGATTCAAGTAAAAGAGAAGGTCTCTCAAGTTAGTCAGACAGAGGAAAAGATTCAAGTAAAAGAGAAGGTCTCTCGAACTAGTCAGACAGAGGAAGAAAGTGTAAAGCAGAAAAAGCCATCAGGGGGAAAGTTACAAAAGGAGACTGCTACTAACACCATTCTATCACCAGAGGGCATAAGTGTCCAATCAACAGCACCACCTCCATATGCTAGGAGGCTCCCAACCCCCGCAGTTGATAGTTGGGATCCAGATATTTGGATATTTGGATTCCAGAGAGATTAACCAAGGTCCTGACCCAGTGATTGTCTGGAGTCGGGGGCCTGTTTGTGTGTTTCCACAGGGAGAACAGCAGCCGATTTGGATTCCAGAGAGATTAACTAAAGTGATTTCTACAGACCAAAAAGAAGATGATTTGGCTCAAATCCATAACAGCTGATATCCAAAACTCCAATTTGGCTATCCTTACATCTGCGACAGAACCAGGATGCTTTTTTCAATATCTATTTTATTATTGCCCTTTCCCATATCATGAAGTTCTATTTTGTTTTTTGAGCTCATACAGACCTAGGTTAATGTTTTGCTGATCAGTTCTATTTTTTTTTTTGACTATAGAGTTTTTAAACATTGCAATGGAGATTTCACCTGTAAAAAGTTATAAGGCCTTTACTATTATGTTATGTGTTGTATGTATTATATTATGTGTGCACACTTGTGTTTTGTGTTATATGTTTGAATGTACGTATGTCCATATATCATATATGATGAGCGCTCATGAAAAAATGGATCCAAATTTTTTTTTTATTCACGTGATTTAAATGGTTTAATTTAAATTGGGTAAATAACTATTAAGAATTGTTTTAATATGTAAACAAAAAAGGAGGTTAACAGATCTGTTTGTTTACTTTCACCTTTCCTTTTCATTATATTTAATAATTCTCACCTTACCTTTTCATTATATTTAATAATTCTCTTCAAGATAATGTAAATTGTTAAGAAAATTGTTTTCTTTTAGTGTCTTCTGGAATGTTACACAATTTTTTCTTTAGCCATTATTGCCAGAATTCCTATCTTCATCCCAGTGCTGGTGAAGACAATATAAATTGTTAAGAAAATTGTTTTCTTTTAGTGCCTTCTGGAATGTTACACAATTTTTTCTTTAGCCATTATTGCCAGAATTCCTATCTTCATCCCAGTGCCGGTGAAGACAATGTAAATTGTTAAGAAAATTGTTTTCTTTTAGTGCCTTCTGGAATGTTACATAATTTTTTCTTTAGCCATTATTGCCAGAATTCCTATCTTCATCCCAGTGCCGGTGAAGACAAAGATAAAACTAATCTACAGTTTCTGCAATAGCCATCACTGAACTGCTTGCAGAACTTGCCTAGACTATGTGCAAAACTTGCAGAACTTGCCTAGACTTGCCTAGACTATGCATTGTGAACTATCTGTTGGTGCAGCGACTTGTGGTAGTGTTGGCGTATTTTTGCTGATGATGTCATTGGTGGTACAATTTTTCCAACAAGAGCCATCAGTTGGCTTGGTGTATCTTCCTCCCTTCTGCTTGTCATGACAAAGACCTCTCCACAGGTGTGGCTGTATACTGGACCGGTAGTCAATGACGGGTAAGATCCAATTACAATGGTACCAACCTAAGACAGGAGGCTGACGCCCTGAGGTCAGCTCATCCGAAGACGGGTAAGGACCATATGTAGTATTGGACAACCTAAGGCAGGCACGGTCCCCAAGCCACATGCTTGTTGTTTAAACAGAGAGGGGGAGATGTTGAGAGCCACAGCCAAAGGGGCCCCAGCAAACTTCCAGCTGCCAGCAAACTTCCAGCTGCTGGCTGATGATTGGCTCACAGCAGCCCCAGCAACATCTAGCTGATTGGCTCCTCTGCGGTGATGTTCATTGGGTTGTTTCCCTGCCCTTCAGACTGCCAGCTGATGATTGGCTCACAGCGGCCCCAGCAACATCTAGCTGATTGGCTCCTCCATGGAGCTGCTCATTGGGGGACTTCTTTGGCTCCGCCCACACGACCCAGCCAATCAGCCTCAAGAGCAGGAGGATTGTGGGAGGTGGTGAGGCTTTTGTGGGTGAGAGGCTTGTGGGAAGCCGGTGGTGGCAGTTGGGCTCTGAGGGTTTTTTCCTGAGGAGCTGTTTTGTTTGGCATTTGTAGTTCTAAAAATAAAGTTAGTTTCTTTTGACAAGTGGCTCCTGAATTGTGCCCAGCCAGACAGTGGCAACACACTGTCCAGGGCCTCCTCTCCGTCAGGCACTAGCCTCCCACTCATCCCTACCTGCCCTCCTGAAGCAGCCTCCTGTCCTCTACTCCACCATGAGGAGGCTGTTCTGGAGAGGCCGAGTGGCCTCCTGGGGTCCCAGGTCCATCTGTCTCTGCACCATGTGCAGCTCGGCTCCTCACAAAGGGCACCACGAGCACACGCAGGAGCTCGGATCTGGTGGAAAGTACCAGGAGCAGGTCCGGGTGACGGCAGGGTCCAGAAATCAGGCAGACGGTGACCTGAGTGGTCCATCCACCGCAGGAGACCTCGGCAGGATGACCCGGGCCCATATCCATCAACAGAGGGGCCAGGAGGAATGTGGCGGTACCCTGGGCCTTCACCGCGGTCTCCCTCCTGCTGTGGTTGGTAGTGAAGGAGTCCTGGGGAAGGGTCACCCCAGGGAGGCCTTGCCCAGACCTGGGTGACACGTTGAACTCCAAGATCTGCCAGAGGTTGCTGGCCCTTGTCCATTAGACTGAACTCTAACAGGAAAGGACACTGATGACCGACATCAGGGAAGTCTCCGAGGCCGCAGGGAGAGGTCCCCTGCTCAGGCTCCTCCCCCTTCTTCTTATTTCAATCGAATTCTTCTTAAAGGACTAAGTGAAGAGTAGGGCTAGAAGTGGAAGAAAATGACTTGACGGAGAGTCTATTAGTCAGGACGTTTAGGATTACAAGTGACAGAAATTTCAGCTTTAACTGCTTTTTATTTTTTCTTAAAAAAAAAAAAAAAAGGACTTTATTGCTTTGCAAAGCCCAAAGCTCCAGAAGGCACAGTGGCCTGCAGGCATAGCTGGATCCAGAAGCTCAAACAGGGTCTTTGGAATATGTCTCCATCTGTCATGCCTGCTTCCCTCAGCTCCCTTCCTCAGGCTCTGCCGGGGCTTTGGGCAACTGTAGGGTCATGCCAGCCTTCATAAGGCATTCCTGTGCGTGGAGCTCGGAGTCTTATGGCTTTGCACATTTACCAGTCTCTGAACCAATCATTGGGCAGGGAGGGCAGGAGATGTGCTGATTGGCTGGGCCCGGGTCACATGCTCTCCACTGGATTTGCTGGGGAGGAAGGGGTTCGGCCTTGATTGATTGAACCCTGGGGTGGGTGTTGGGGAGGGGAGAAAGAGGTTCCTGTACAGAGAAGTGGGGACGGTGCTTCCCGAAGAGAACCCGGATGCTGGCCACAGCGTGGGGCCCCCTGGAGTTAACGGGTGTGTCCTCAAGATCTGGCCTCGCGACAGGACAGTGAGAACGTTCATGTGGAGCCCCAATTCCCAGGAAACTGCAGAATGTCTTTGGGGATCTGTGTGACGTCACTCACCCTATTCTATAGCAGCTCCTTGATTTCCCTTTGACCCCCCCAACCCTGGATCCATGCATTTGAGGCTTGAACCCCCACCCTCACGCCCACACTTCTAGCTCCGGGAATGCCTCTATGATTCAGGCAGACCCCTGGCATATCCTGGCCCCTGGCCACTTGATTCTGTGTGTGTGCGTGTGCGCGTGTGCGTGTGCGTGCGTGTGCGTGTGTGTGCGTGTGCATGGTGTGTGTGTGTGTGCGTGCGCGTGTGGTGTGTGCGTGTGCGTGTGCGTGTGTGTGCGTGTGTGGTGTGTGTGTGTGCGTGTGCGTGTGCGTGTGTGGTGTGCGTGTGCGTGCGTGTGCGTGTGCGTGTGCATGGTGTGTGTGTGTGTGCGTGCGCGTGTGGTGTGTGCGTGTGCGTGTGCGTGTGTGTGTGTGGTGTGTGTGCGTGTGTGTGTGCGTGTGCGTGCGTGCATGCGTGTGCGCGTGTGGTGTGTGCGTGTGCGTGTGTGCGTGCGTGCACGTGCGTGTGCGCGCGTGTGCGTGCGCATGTGTGTGTGTGTGTGTGTGTGTTGGGTGGCCGATTGAAACCCCTCCATTCCATGGTCTTCTTGGCAGGAACAGAGAAGTGCTAACAGAGCCCAGGGTGGACAGGACAGCTGTCCCCGCGATGTCACTTCTGATCTCCGGGCCTGTGAGCGTGTCACCAGATGCAGCTGAGGGCAGACGGGGAGACGCCCTGGGTCATCCTGGTGGCCTGGTGTCATGGCAGGTTGGAGTCAGGTGAGGGAAGGGGAAGGGTCGGCCACACAGGCCACACAGAGAGAGGGGGAGCTTCCGGAGAGGAAGGACAGGTCCTGGAGCTGAGGCCAGCAGGAGGCTTCGAGAAGCTGGGAAGGGCGTCTCTCCTCTCCGAGCCTCGAGAAAGAACTCAGGCTGCGGGCTCGTCTCAGACCCCGATCTCTGGTTTCCAGGACTTCAAACCTGCCTTGTTCTAAAGCCATTACTTCCGTTAGGTCCTTGGGGGTAGGGGATGCAGAGGGGGCCACTGGGGACCTCCTGTGTTTCGCTGTGAGCAGTGACAGGAAGCCAGAGTCACTGTCCCACGCTTTGCTATGGCCTAGTTCCTCGGCTCCTTCCCATTGCCTGCCCTCGTAGGCGAGAGTGCCCCTGAGCTTTCTGTCACTGTTGAGGCAGGACCTCCCTTGGCAATACCGTGGTACTCGCTTCCTTTTAGCCCTTCCTTTTAAAACTTCGCTGTCCTATGGGCCTGTCCATGACAGGCTGGTTCAGGGCCTTTCTCCAGTACGCCCCTGAGGGTCCCTCCAGCCTCTGCCTCTTGGCTGGTCCCCAAGGCACAAGCTCATTTTGACATATTTGTTGTGGCGATTTTCAACCTTCAGGTGCCAAGATCTGTATCAGTTATGAGTTGCTGCGTAACGAGTGACCCCCGAACACAGAGGCTTAAGATAACACAGGGATTCAAGTCAGGGCCACTCGACCCCTGAGCCACATCCCAGCTCTGTTTTGGATTTTATTTAGAGACAGGGTCTCACTGAGTTGCTTAAGGCCTCAAATTTGCTGAGACTGGCTTTGAACTCGCCATCCTCCTGCCTCAGCCTCCGGAGCCACTGGGACAGGCAAGTGCCTCCGTGCCCAGCCTGAGCCTCTGCTCTTAACCATGCAGTCCTTGGGGCTCTGTGGGGGGTATCCCCTCTTTTCTTTCTCCTCCTCTTCCTCTCCCTCCTTCTCCTCCTTTTAAACATCTGCCTGATTTTTTCCTTTTCCCCTCTTCCTGTTCAGAGGTGATGGCTGGTGGCTGGCCTGTCGTCCTGCCCAGCTGTGTGCCGGCCTCCCCTGCTCTTCTGCCCCTCTCTCTCTCTCCACCTCGAGCTCACCACGGCTCTCCCCCTGTGTTCTGTATCCTCATCTGTGCGAGTCTCTGGCTCTGGGTCTGCCTTGGCCTCTGGCCTGAGCCTCTCTGGGTTCCCTATTTCCGCCGCTGTCTGTCTCCCGTCTCTGTCTCCCTGCCTCCTCCTCTGCCCGCCCCCCCCATCTTTTTCTCTCTGAATCTTTGTATTTTTTTCTCTATTATTTTCCTCCACACTGTACCCATCTCTCTTCCTCTCAGGCCACAATCAGCGGCTTCTGGCTTTATCCAGTCTGGGAGGCAGTTTTGATTATTTATGACACTATCACTTATTAATCATTATCTTTATAATAACATAAAAATAACGGGCTTGGAGCCCTACCTGTCTGCAGACCGGGGCCGGCCTGGCCTCCCTGCCACACAGGCTGATGGAGCCTCCGGCTTCTATTCATCAGCCTTCGATACCCATCTCCTTCGGAGACTGTCAGTTCCAATGTTACAATCACAGCAATATCAGAATAACAACTTAAAACCAATCATTTTTATGGGGACACACACAGTATAAAAGGACCTGCCTATCTGAGGACACATATAACATCAGCCGCTCCTGCTCCATAAAGCTGTCGGTTGGAGAAACATCTTGGGGAGTCCTTGAACACCCCTGTCTGGGTTTAACTGGGGCGGCGGGGGTGGGGGGAGAGGAATGAGGGAGAGAGAGGGGGAGCGGGCCTCGCGAATCCTTTTTCGTGGAGTTCTGACAATAAAATCAAAGTGAGAGATCAATTCCAATGGATCGAGTTCAATGGCCCACACCAGGGCCCTGAGTGGTCCTCGTCATCTGTCTCCTGAGAGGACAGAGGAGGCTTAGGAGAGGGCCGTGGGCAGCAGCCCTGACTGAGCCTTTCCCCCACTCGTGGCCTCAGGCCCCCGTGGAATGTGGTGCATGGGGTTTTAAGAAGAAGCATGCCCGGGGCAAACGCAGGTCAGGGAAGGCGGCTGCCATCCCCCTGGGTAGGATGGACCCTTGACTCTATTCACTGGGGGGAGGTTTCTTATCTCCAAAGAGGCTGGTGTTCTCTGTCCCCCGAGGCTCCTGGGTGAGTGAAGGAGAGTTCATCAACCAGTACTCCATGAGGGATGGGCTCTTTGGACAGGAAATGCAACAGGCCCAAGTCCCGGGCTCAAATCTAAATCACTGTGCCCAACAGACCCTGGAGCCAAGAGGTGGTTCAGCTACAGCTCTTCTGAGCACCAACCCACCAACACCACCAAAGCCTTAGCTTGTGAGATGGGGTGGGAGGGGGAACAGCTGCCCCACAGGCTGTGCTTATTCAATATGGCGCCTTTGTGCACATTAGAGCAAGCGCCCCCTGCTGGGTGGATGTAGTACTGCCGGCAGAAAGGCATTTTTATCATAGAATAATGATGTCTTGGGGACAGCTAAGGACTCAGTGCCGGCACATAGGATTTGATGAAGGAGGGTGGGGGTGGGCCCACCACACTCCCCTGATCTGCTGGGGGTCACGGTGTAGTGTGAACATGATACGATTGCACATGGCAGCCTTTTAGCTGTGAGCTTAGCCCAACTGGTGGAGAGATGCAGATTGTGCATTTCCTGAGGGTGGGGTGAGATGAGGATTGTTCTCCACTGTGCTCCCAGGCACTACGTACAGTGCTCGGTACAAAGTAGGCCTTCAAAAGTACTTATTGAAGAAGTGGAGGAACGAACATTAAATGACCTATAGATTGTCGGACATGTCACAGTCAATAAAGGTTGGTCAAGTGAATGAATGAAGAAAGAAAGCTGTCAGGGCTTGTATGACCTGTCATGGTCCCATGGAAAGAAAACGGGACAGCAGAGAATCCAAGCCTGCCTGTTTTCAAATCAGAGTCTGCCACGGATTAGCTGTGTGATCTTGGGCAAGTTCCTGCTCCTCTCTGTGCCGTGCCCTCTGGGGATGATCCTAGGACCTCCTTTCTCTGGCCGTTATGAGGATTAAAAGAGTTAATGTGTGAGATGTCTAGCACGGTACCCAGCAGATAGTGACTCCTAATCAATGTTAGCTGTTTTTCTCATTATTGGAGGTGACAGCTCCCAATGTTCTGTGGTGCCCAAACCTCCTTGGAGAGCTTTGTTACCTTCTGGCTGCCATCATCTCTGAAAGCGATAGTGACAGTTGGTTTGGCTATGGGGAGCCCTGCAGGAGAGTCTCAAGAAATAGTCATGTATCACTTACTGACGTGTTCTGAGAAGTGCATCGTCAGCGTCTCTGTTGAGTGAACATCAGTGTGTGCCGGGACAACTGAGATGGCATCGTCGGCTGCACGGCTAGGCTAGGTGACCCATGCACAGTCACAGGTGTGGTGGGCCAGTTGACACAGGGTCCTTGTGCGTCACGTGGCTATAATAGTCAAGGGAATTATGTATTCAGAGAAGGGATGATTCAGTACGGACTAGATAACTCTTAGGAACTCTTCATCTGTTCTCTTTCCTGTTTACAGTGGCATATACTTTATGCTTTGGAGACCTCATCAGTTAACAAGTCCCCTTCCCCACAAATGCCTTCCCTGCTTGGCGCAGAGACACCCACAGCTCCAGGGAGGGGCCTTGATTGCATCTACCCCAGATCATTCAGTGATTGGGTCAGAGATGGACATGTGACCTATTTTGAGCCAATGGAATGAGAGATAACTTTGACAGGCGGTTTTGGGGAGGAGCTACCTAGAGACCCTGCCTCCCATCCATGGGAGACCCTGCACAGTCTTGTCTCTGTGAAGAGCTCACACCGTTGTTTGGAGGAGGCTCCACGGAAGGCGGGGAGGGTGTTGGTTGATATTGTTGAGCTTCTGGGTCAAATGCCTCCAAGGCTGATCTTTTCAGGCCCTGTCAGTCATACAAGTTAATAAATTCCTTTATTGTTTTAGCTCCTTGGATGTGGGTTTTCTGTTACCTCCAGGATGGTTCCCAGCTAAAAACTCCAGCTCTTCATTTATTCTTCCCCCCACCCCAAACTATTTCTTATGAACTTATGAAATCATCAGGACTCAGAGTTTTTTTTTTTTTTTCTTTCTTTCTTTTCTTGTGGAGGGTACTGGGGATTGAACCAGGGATGCTTAACCACTGAGTTATATTTTTAGCCCTTTTATTTTTTACATTATATTGAGAGACCGGGTCTCCATGAGTTTCTTAGGGCCTCACTAAGTGGCTGAGGCTGGCTTTGAACTCCCGATCCTCCTGCCTCAGCCTCCTGAGCCCCTGGGATAACAGGTGTGCGCCACCATGGCGAGGCTCAGAGTTTTGAAGCCTGGTTTCTTGATTCTCATCTCTTCTGAATCATTTGTCCTGTGGATCAGAAAGCACAGCTGAGGGTCAGGAGCTGTTATGATTTAGAGGCGAGGGTCACCCCTCAAAGCCCACGTGTGGGAAATGCAAGAGAATTCAGAGGTGAACTGAGCGGTTAGGAGAGCTTTAACCTCATCAATGCATCAATCCCCTGGAAGGGTTACCTGGGGGTACCTGTGGGCAGGTAGGGCGTGGCTGGAGGACGGGGTCCCTGGGGTGTGCCTTTGGGGGTGAGGACAGCCGTCTCTGCTTCCTGGTACCATGTCCTGAGCCACTGTACTCCGCCACACTCCTCTGCCATGATGTTCTCAGCCCCTAAAGAATGGCGTCGGCGTCTCTGGCCTGAGCCTCTGACACCACAGCCTCCAAATGAACCTTTCCTCCTCGGGTTGTTCTTGTCAGGCCTTTTGGTCACAGCAGGGAAAAGCCAACCCAGGAGGGGACACAAAGGGCTCCAGGAAACTGAGGCAGGAAACCGCGGCCTAAGGTGCCAGCACAAGGTCCATCGGCCCCGGGAGCCTCCCCTGCCTGGCCTCGTTAGCTGTTCCCAGTCCCGTGACAGATCACTGTGATCCTGCCCGTGGACAGCTGAGGACACGGAGCCCACGTCGTCACACACCTGGCAGGCAGCCTAGCCTCGTGTTGTCCCCAGCTGGCTCTGGAGTCCGTGACACCCCCTGAGTAGCCGCGCCACCGCCCCGGGGGAGCACCCCATCCGAAGCCTGCAGGGCAGGATCCGAGGGCCGCGTGGGAACTGCATGTGGACCAATTTTATAGACAATTCAATCTGCAGAGATGGCCAGTATGTGCTCTCCAAGCTGTGTGCAGAGGTGATGGCTGCGTTTCCTTTTATCTGTTGAAGAGTTTTTAAGCAAACAGGGATGGCCTGGCAGGCCTACCGGGCAAGGGAGAGCGGGGCCGAGCACCTGGATGGGGACTTGCACAGGGGCTGGGGTGGGGTCCACCTGGGCCACAGACTCTCTTTCAGGAGTCGGTGTGGTGTGGTGTGGCGGAGTCCCACTGACCTGCCCTGACCATTCCATGGATTCTGGTCTTGGAGAGCGTGTCCCCCCCTTCCCCATGTTGAAGATTAACCCCCCCCCCCCCGAAACATCAGGCAAGTGTAGAAAGCAAGTTTTATTTAAGAGAGAGACTTCTCCAGACAGGAGGGGGCCCAAAGCTGGGTGCCCAGGGGAATCCCTCCTGTGCCTTCTCTTTTTTGTTTGTGTGCCTATGGGCTGGAAGGGGCAGTATGTGGGGGTGATTGCTTGTGTCCCCAGAGGGGACACAAGGTGTCAGTGACCCTTTGAGCCATCTGGAGGTTAGCTGTTAGCAGCCTTCACATTGATCACCAAACTCATCTTCTCAACTCCGGACACCAGGCTTTCTGCCCCCGACTCAGTTTGTTGAGGAACATGACACTTCCTGTCCCCTCAGGCCAGGTAGGGCTCATCTATTCACTTGCCAAGATCCCCAGTCATGTCATCCTCTGTGTCAGTCACCAATTGTCACAATAATGCTGAACGGTTCACCCCAAAGCAGTTGAGGTCAATGACCGTGACCCAGGATTTGTTAGGTGTCTGTGATCCGTGGGGTTGGTCTCGCTGGTCGGGGCCGGCACTCTGCGGGCGGGTGGCTGAGGACTGGCTGCTGCAGGGTGGCCTCCGCTAGCCTGGGCGTGTTCTCCTGGCCCAATCGGCAGGACGCAGGCATTTGGCCCAAGAGCGTCCTGAAACCTTTGCCTGCATTGAGTTTGCCGCGCGGTGGCACTGATCAAAGCTGGCCTTGGCCTTGTCCTGAAGCTGGTGGGTGGGCATTGCCAAGGGGCAGAGGTCGGGTAGGCAGGAGTGACTGGGGGCCTTTCAGCAACATCCAGAAACCCTAACCCCACAGCCTCCAAAGCACAGGGGGTGGGGGGTGGGGACACCGCCAGAGCCCTGAGGTGGGCACCGCTGCAATGTCACGGTCCCTAAGCTCAGTCACACCTTGTTGTTGCTTAGCAACCTGTCATCAGCTCTTTACCCATAAAAATGTGGCTTTCACCCCCAGCTCCTGTCCCAGCCGAGGCCGCCCCTCCTCCCGGTCTTACCTGAGGTCTTACCCATCTCATCTCCTCCTCCTCAGGCCCAATAGAATCTCCAGAGGAAAGGTCTTCCATGCCCCTGCCTTCCCTCGGTTTTCAGGTGTGTGTGACGGTCTCGGCTCTGTGCTGGGGGCTGATGCTCCGCATAATGGGGCGCCTAAGGTCCTGGTCCCCAGGGAGCTGGCGTCTGAATGGAGGGATCTGTAGGACACAAGTGAGCTCCGTGACACACTGATTCGGAGATGACCAAGCGCTGGAATGACCTGGAGAGAGGACGCGGAATGCTGGTTGGGCTGGGCCGAGGTGCCCTGGTGCTCTGGTGGCCGTGGGTGAGACCACCCCAGCAGGCCAGCCCCGGGACACAACCCTGAGGGGCAGGAAGGAGGGAGACCCGGGCTGGAACCCAGAGGGCCAGGTGACCAGAGCAGTCAGTGAGGGGACAAGGGGTGGGGACCCGAGGGGGACAGCGGCAGGTCATGTGGGGCCTTGAAGGCCTTGGTCAGGCCGTGGGCTCTCCCTGAATGCACGGGGCGCCACGGAGGGTTCTGAGCCGGGCAGTTCCGTGATGTAGCCACACTTGGAGAGGCCACCCTGGCTGCCCCGGCACCTGCTGTCCTCCCTTCCTTCTCTTGGGGTCCAGGAGGTGGCCCTCGCCCTGTTCCAAACCTCCCTGCTCTGGAGTGACCCCCAGTCCTCTGGATGACCTCCTCCTGGCCTGGGCAGCGACTCCCTCCTTCTCTCTTCGTCCCCCCCCAGGTGTCACCGAGGGCGTTGGCCTCCGTGGGATCCGCTGACATGTGAACCATACCCGGTTTAGACAGGTGATGGATTCGTGGCTCCCCTGGTGGGTTTAATCAGGGACCGACTCTCCATCCCTTCCTAGATCCTGCCCTTGGCCACGCGCCTTCCAGGTCCCTCCCGCTAGGGAGGGAGTGCGCTTCTCTGGCCTTGGACTCTGAGATTTGCTTCAGCCATTGGCCCGAGTGACAGCACGTCACCTCCAAGCAGAGGTCTCAAAGGGAGTTGCAGGTTCTGCTTGTTCTTTCTGCTCTTAGGTCACGACTGTGTCCCCAGGAGCAGGGAGACAGAGGCAGGTGGAGCAGCAGGTCCAGGGCTCCAGCCGGATCCAGCCCCAGCCCCGGCCAAGCCCAGCTGGGCCCAGCCTGGGTATTGGGGTCTTTGGTTTCACAGAAATATTGACTCAGGGGCTGGGGCTGAGTCTCAGCGGTAGAGCGCTCGCCTAGCCACGTGCAAGGCCCTGGGTTCAATCCTCAGCACCACATAAAAATAAATAAATAAAATAACGGTATTGGGTCCAACTATAAGTAAAAACAACAACAACAACAACAACAACAAAACAGTTGCCTCATACAGTGGGCATGAGGGCTGGGGGCTTCTGGGAATCTGAGGCAGTACAAAGGCCCCGCCTTCAGACCCCAATTCTTGCAATCGAGTCAGAAAGATTTCAGACATGTCCCTCAGAGTGGCCGGCATGCATTTATTAGAGGGGATGGAAAAGGGGTAAAGGGGACACTTTCAAGGGACAGAGTGGTCCTCCAAGAGAGGAGAGGGATGCTGTGCCTCTCCTGTGCCCCAGTTTTATTGGGGTCCTAGAGAAGTTTCCAGAGATTCCCACCGCGGTCCACCCACTCTTGACTCTTGACGGACAGCCAGGTGACATCAGGCTTTCAAGTCCCCACTGCCATGACCACTCTGGTGGCTTTGGTTCATAGGTGACACTGGTTCTATATGCAATTTGTTCCTCCAGATTTTAGGGGTTGGGGGGTTATCCTTGTCTCCCTGAGTTCTGGGATCTGGTCTGTGTAAGGGTCACACCCACCCCCTCCTTCAGGGTCACTTGGGTTCTTATCTTTGGGGCCTGCATTTCTCCTGCAGATAACAGGTAGTTTGCTGCAAGGTGTGACATATCCTGTCCCCTGAGGCCAGGCTGGGCTGCAGGTAAATTGCTCCTTGGAAAAGAAAGCATATGAGGGTCGGCACCCTAGGCTTTTAGGCTGCTGGCTGGAGCCACGAGGTTGCTCACTGAGGCGGCCCCGCCCACTCTCGCCAAGCACAAGCCCCGCCCCTCTTCCAACCGCAGGCAGTTCCTGAGTGTTTGGAAAGGCATAAGGGGTTTCTGTTTGGGTGGAGTCAGAAGCCCTGGGTCGAGCTGGGGACTAAAGTGTGGCCGTCCCCAGTGCTTCTCCAGCCTCTGTGTGCGGAAGGTCACCGGGGATCTTGTTTAGGTTGCAGATTCTGCTCTGTAGTCTGGGGTGGGGCCTGAGATTCTGCATTTCTAACAAGATTCCAGGACAACACTTGGATGATCAGTGTGAATGGCATTGCTCAGGAAAAGTAGGGATTGGAAACAAGCGAAGGCGATTGTTCCTGTCTGTGACACCAAGACTCAAGACTGTAACCAGGGTCTTGGAGGTACTTTAAGGGATAAGTACATCAGCATCCACTGGGAGCTTCCCCAGGGAATCAGCTAGGTTAACACTAAAGGAATTCTTTGTCCTGGCCAGAGCCGGCCGTTCCCTGGAGAAGTTCTCAGAGATGGTTTGGGGTTTCTCTCTCCCCTGTGGCTCTCTGCATCCGGGCTAGATCAAGGTGAAGCCCCATCCCCTGCAACTCTGGGGGATCTTGCCTGGATCTTGGCTGGATCTTGCCCTTCCTGAAGCCTTCCTCCAACACTTTCTCTGCTTATTACTCTCCAGGGACAAAAGCCCAGGCTTTACTGTCTGTCCTGCTCCATAAATACCAAGGAGTCAAACTGGCAGGAAAAACAGGTTGATTGAAAGCCAGTTTTGAAGGAAGATGGAGGAAATTCGTATCATCATTATTATTTTTTTTCTCAGATCACTATCTTCTAAGATCTCAAGGGCCAGGAAAGCTTTTATTAAGAGGAAGCAAAGTGGGACTCAAAGCAGGAATTATCCAGATGCAGATTTAATTACCCAGAGAAGCCCTGAGTGTCTCTGGGGGCCGGGAGGCAGCCCTTCAGATTTACTCTGGGAATGAGGAAATTCAGAAACACAAGTTGTCAGGAAGTTCAGAAGTCAAAGCAGTTGGGAGCTTTGATTCTCAATACGGGGACGTGTCTTAATGTCACAGGGAACCTGTTTCCTCCCTCTCCTTCCCCGCGGCTTGCCTGGGGTTTTGTCTTCTGACATGGCAGAGGGACCCCCTCTCACCAGCAGGCCCTCCACGGGGAGCAGGGAGCTCTGGAGTCCTGGAGGCCTGTCCTCAGGAGGTGGTGGGGCTTCTAGTGGAAACCTGGGGATGGGGCCAGAAAGGAGATTGAAGGAGGAAAACCAGGCAGGATGGAAAATGGAATTTGAAGGCGATTTTTCTCACCTTCTTTCATGTCGCACATTCAGGCCTGGCGCGGCCCGTTTCCTCTCACCGTGGTCTGATGGGACTCGTCTGTGCCTGTGCTTGGCCACGTGACCGGGTGGCTGGGGGGTTCGAGGGAGGAGAGGGACCGGGCTGGGGTTATCAGGCTCATTTTCCTGTCTGGGCTGCAGGTCTCCGAGGTGAGCGGACCACGCTTCTCGGTTCGCAGCACGGATGCCAAGGATCCAGGCCACTGGTCTGAAGGTTCCTCTATGGCCCAGCTCTCCCCCAGAGGCCACCCCTCTCCCTGTAACCCTCCCTGCGGGGACTCTTTCTCCCTGCTCTGCACTGGGAAGTGTTCCATGCTGTGCTCCCCCCATGTCACCCCTCCTTAGTACCTGCTCCCCTCACATTGGGCACCTAGGTTAGCTCCCATCTCGCATCAGCGTGAGCAAAGCTGGGGTGAACCGAGAGTCTTCGTGTAACGCTGGGCAGCATCTGAGACCTGGGAACGATGGCTTCGTTTAGGAGGTGACTCCAGGAAGCACGGGGCA
Source organism: Spermophilus citellus (assembly GCF_964194105.1). NCBI lineage: Eukaryota > Metazoa > Chordata > Mammalia > Rodentia > Sciuridae > Spermophilus > Spermophilus citellus. The sequence goes on along the minus strand of NC_138187.1, from coordinate 19,484,895 downwards.
GGGGCAGGGGGAGGAGCCAGGAAGGGAAGGGACACTTGTCAATCAAGTTGGCTTTAGCGGACTGCTGACCTGTGTGGCCGTCTGAGGCTTGATACCAGTGGGAACTTCCCAGCCTTAGGGGGCTGCTTGGAGGTCCCTGAGGGGTGGGGAGACAGAAGGGCCTCAGCTCCTGGCAGCTCCCCTCACTTCCTACCTCCCTGCCGCCCCCCCCCCCCCCCCCCCCCCGTCTTCCATGGTGCCCTGAGGACACTGCAGAGGAGTGCTGGCCCTCATGGGGGTGGTGCAGCTGTGGGGAGCGAGCCTCAGTGGACAAGTGAAGATGACAGCAGACTGTGACTGTGCTGGGGGAGAAAAGACGTGGCAACAGACCGGAGAGCGCATGGCGGGAGGGTCTGGGTGGGCAGTTCACACCTGGCAGTCAGCGACAGGTGCTGTGAGCAGGGGACTCTGGGCGACCATGAGCAGGAACCAGCCGTGGAAAGATCCAGGGAGCAGCATTTCAGGGAGAGGGAACAGGAAGTGCAAAGGCCCTGAGGCAGGAACATGCTTGTTCAATTCAAGGAAGAGGGAGTATGAGGGAGAGTGGAGGGGAGGTTGAGGGTGGGCAGGGCTGGGTTGCAGCCCACGATCAGGATTCTAGCAAATACTGGCACTGCTCCCTAACTATGTCATAAATACCCTTAAAACCATACCAAGGATATCTATTGTCCAGCCTGCTACTAGGGCCAGCCTCCTGCCTGGCCAGCCCTCACAGAGGGTCATTCTGCTGGCTCTGCTCATCTCTGGTGACAGTAGCTCATACACCAGCCCATTTCTGTCATTTAGGACTCTTGGTTGCTGGTGACAGAAAATAAACCAGAGTGGCTTACCAACAGGGAGTCGGCCAGCTCTTGTGAAGGACAGGACATAGCTTCAGGCACAGCTGGATCCAGATTCCTAAGGACGTCAGGGTCCAGTCTTTCTGTCACTGAGCTCTGCTTTCTTTGAGTTGGTCCCATCCTCAGATAGACGTTGTCAGAGCAGCATAAAAGGACCCTTGGGGTGGTGCACACCTGTCATACCAGGGGCTCGGGAGGCTGAGGCAGGAGGATCACGAGTTCAAAGCCAGCCTCAGCAACTTAGTGAGGCCCAAAGCAACTCAGCGAGACCCTGTCTCTAAATAAAATAAAATATATATAAAAAAGGGGGGGGGGCTGGGGCCGTGGCTCAGTGGTTAAGCACCCCTGGTTCTATCCCCAGAACCAAAAAAAAAAAAAAAAAGGCTCTTGACTAACACGGTGACACTTTGGAAGAACTGTTCCTTGGCCACCTGGGCCACAGACCCACCTGGTTTCTCTTAGATGTCAGGTGGCTGTATCTTGCTGAAGGTCATTGCTGTTTTAACGTAGGAACAAATGCTGTTTGGACAAGACCATGACTGGCTTCTGGGGTGACATTTCAGAGGGGGTCCCGGGGGCTGCTGGTGTAGCTCAGGGGCCTCTGTAGGAGCCCGGGCTGCACCCAGCTGACCCCTCAGGCTGGGTCAGTATTGCTCGTGTCTTGGGGGCTGGATGCCTGTGGTCATTGCCCTGGTGACTGCTCACAGGAGGGATTGTCCCTCCCGATGTCCCTCCTGGAGGGGTGGGACAAAGCTCTGTTTCCCTGGGGGCCTACAGGTCCTGCCTGACGTCCACTCTGCTTCGTGATTCTCGTTGTTGGTTTCCTTCTGTCTGGGACAGTGAGAAGTTGGGGTGACTCCCAATGGCCCCAGGGAGGGCACTGTAACTGAAGTTTAAAAAAAAATCTTTGTTTTGTTTTGTGCACGTCTTGGGTATCTGTGTCCTGACGTGTCACTCCACCCGCCCGAGGTTTGGCTTCCGTTGTTGTTTTACATTAAATTTTAAATGTTGGGACAACTGGATTCACCTGCAGTTATCAGATTCTCCAGGGGGAGGCAGTATAGCTTTGCCCGATTCCCTCAGTGGAAAAGCTCTAGGTCAGTGTGACCTTGACCTGGACATCACAGAGCCAAGACACAGGGTATTCCCACCACTCAGAGGTCCCTCCTTGTTTTGGTTCAGACGTGAGGTGTCCCCAAGAGCTCATGGGTGAGACAACGTGGAAAATTTCAGAGGTGACATGGCTAGGTTATGAGACTTTTAACCTAAAGGATTATTTGGTGGATTAATCCACTCACATGGATTAATTGGGCAGTGGCCGTAGGCAGGTGGGGTGTGGCTGGAGGAGGTGGGTCATTGGAGGTGTACCTTTGGGATTTATATTTGTCCCTGGTGAGCGGAGCTTGCTCTCTGCCTCCTGGTTGGCACGTCCTGGGCGCCTTCCTCAGCTACACCTTCCTCCATGATGCTCTGCCTCACCTGGGCCAAGAGCCATGGAGCTGGCCGGCCCCACTCGGGACCTCTGGAGCCATGAGCCAGGATGCACCTTTCCTCCTCTAAATTGTTCCTGTTGGGTGTCGTGGTCACAGCAACAAAAAGCCGACGGAAACACCTTTCCCTTTTCCCACCACACGTCCTCCTTCCACCTCCACTGCCTCCTTAAGGCCAGGAAGCCACCAGTCTGCTCTACAGTTGTATAATGTAGTGATTTCAAGATGTGATATGAATAGAGTGTGTCACTTTCTCTCTCTCTCTCTCTCTCTCTCTCTCTCTCTCTCTCTCTTTTTGGTACCGGGGATTGAACTCAGGGCACTCAACCATCGAGTCCCATCCCCAGCCCTATTTTGGATTTTCTTTAGAGTCAGGATCTCACTGAGTTGCTTAGGGCCTCGCTGTTGCTGAGGCTGGCTTGGAACTCGAGATCTTCCTGCCTCAGCCTCCTGAGCTTCTGGGATGACAGGCGTGAGCCACGGCGCCCAGGAGGGTGTCAACTTCTGGGTAGGCTTTTGTCACTCAGCATAGCGCGTTAGAGACCCACCAGGGCTGCTCTGTGTGGAACTGGTCCAGGCTGCTTCCCCACTGAGCCACTGTCCACGGTACAGAAGGTCCACTCTTTGACCATGGACCCGTTCAAGGACAGCTGGCTTATTTCCAGATCTGGGCTGCTACAGGTAGAGCTGGTAAACATTCACGTGATCCCAGCAACAGTGCAGGTTCTCTGTGTCTTCTCCAGCATTGCCTTGCCATTGTTTAAGAACTGTGGTTGAGCTTGCATTCCCTCCTGGCCCAAGGCGCTCAACAGCTTTCGGCCTCCTTATTTGCCCTTCTAACCTCCTCTTCAGTGAACTGTCTCTTCACGTCGTCCGCCCTGTTCAGATGACATTACTTTTCTACCGTTGCCTTTGCAGAGCTTTTTGTGTATGGAGGGACCAGTCCTTTGTCAGTTATGTGGTTTGCAAATATTTCCCGCTCAACCTGTAACCTCGATCCATTCTCTTAACAAATGATGTAGAAAATTTAAAAGTTTCAGGCAGGTGCACATGCCTGTCATCCCAGCTGCTCGGGAGGCTGAGGCAGGAGGATTGAGAGTTCAAGGCCAGCCTCAGCAAAGGCAAGGCCCTAAGCAACTCAGTGAGACCCTGTCTCTAAATAAAATACAGAATAGGGCTGGGGATGGGGCTCAGGGGTTGAGTGCCCCTGAGTTCGATACCTGGCACCCCCTCCCCCTCCAAAAAAGTTTTAAATTTTCTTGAAGTACAATTTATCATTTTTTTTCCTTTCATGGCTTATGCATTTGGAACTCTTTGCTTAACCCTAGATCTTAACATTTTCCTCTTGTTTTATGCCTCGTGGTTTTACATTTATGTTTAAGTCTTTGACCCATTCTCAGTTGATTTTTGTATAAAGTGTGAGATTTTGGTTAAGATTCATTGTGTTTTTATCTAATGAATGTCAGTTTGCTCCAGAACTATTTGTTGAAAAAAAACTTGCTTGCTTTTATACCTTTATCAAAAAAAAAAAAAAAAAAAAAGAACAGTTGTGCGTATTTGTTCGGATCTGTTTTTGGGTTTTCTATTCTATTTCATTGTTCCGTTTGTCTGTCCCTCCACCAATAACACATGGTTACTGGACCTTCAGTGTAAATCTTGAAATCATGTAGACGACTTCTTCTGACTTTATTCTTCTTTCAAAATCATTTGTTATTGCAATCTTTGTCTTTCCATATGACTTCAAGAATAGTCTTGTAAGTATTGCCAAAAAAGAAAATCTCACAGGGATTTTGATAGAAATTACATTAAATTTGTATGTCAACTTGGGCAAAATCACATCTTTATATGTTAAATCTTCCAGTCCATAAATACAATAGATTATGTCTCGACATTAATTTAGATTTTTTATTTTTTTCATCACTATTTTGTAGCTGTCAGCTACAAGTCCTGTACATGTCCATATCTTTAAAAATGTTTGCAAATGATCTTGTAATTTAAACTTTAGTGTCTATGTGCTCATTGTTGTTATGTAGAATTACGACTGATATTTAAAGGTTTATGATGAATCTTGCAACACCAAATGTGATGAACTCATTTTTAGGAGATTTTTTTTTTTTTTTGTGTAGAAGATAGTTTTTATGCAGGCAGTTGTGTCATCTGCAAATAGGAACTGTTTAGTTTTAGAAAAAATTCTGCCATTTATTTCCTTTTCTTGTCTTATTGCACTGGTTAGAACTTCTAGCAATATTTTGACTAAGATATTAGGGGGACTTCAAACTTTCACCATGAGATATAATATTAGTTGTAGGTTTTTTTTAATAGAAACTCTACAGGTGAGGAAGTTTCCCTCTATTCCTATTTTTGTAGAATTAAAAAAAAATAAATGTGTATTGAATGTTGTAAAATGCTTTTTTTCTAAACCATCTGTGTGATCATATGACATTTCATCTTTTATCTGTTAATGTGATGGATTATATTGGTTGAGTTTTGAATGTTGAACCAGCCTTGTATCCTTGCTATGATCACTACTTGATCATGCCTTGAAATTTTTTAAAAATGTATATTGCCGGTATCTACTGATATTTTGTTACATATTTTTGCATCTATACTCATGAAGATATTATTTTGAAGTTTTTATTTGTACTGTCTGTCTGCTTTGGTTTCAAGGTAATGTTTAGTTTCCTTAAATGAACTGGGAAATGTTTCCTTCTCTTTTGCTTGTCCGTAACAGACCATGTAGAATTGATGTTAATGTTCTTAAAATAGGACTCTCCAGTGAAGCCATATGGGTCTAGATTGTTCTCCTCCTCCTTCTTACGACAAATTTAATTTCCTTAATATTTGTGCTGCTTTTAAGTGTATCTCTTTGTATGGCATTTTTTCTGGTTGCTGTAGGTGTTACTGTACATACACATAATTTATTACAGTCTGTAGGTGGAGTCACCATTTCACCAGTTTAAGTATAGAAATATTTTCTTCCTTTACATCCTCGTACCCTCCCTATTCATGACATAATTGTCTTAAATTCTTCAAATACGTTTGAAATCGTATCAGATGATATTGCAGTTTTTGCTTGAAATGTCACTCTCGATTTAGAACACTCAAAAAGAGGAGAAAATCCTATTATATTTATCCATAATTTGCTTATTGAGTACTTTCTTCTTGATGTTCCAAGTTTTTATTTTATAATTTCCTTCATATTTAGAGAAATTCCTTTAGGCCTGCTGTAGATAAACCCTTAGTTTTTTCAATCAAATAATGTCTTGAAGTATGGTATGTGGTACATCTTGGACGCCACTTTTTAAAATCAACTCTTGAAATCATTGTTCCACTTCTTTCAGGTCTTCATAGTTTTTGATAAGAAATCTCCCGTTATTCCATTTTTTAATAGGTATTGTGAAGTTTTTTCTATTGTTGCTTTCAGTCTTTCCTTGCTTATTTTTGGTTTCAGAACTTTAACTTTGAGGTGTCTTCACATAGATTTCTTTGGGTTTATCCAGCTTGGGAATTCACTTAGCTTTTGGAATCGGTAAGTTTACCTTGCACTTTTTTTTTTAAACCAAATTTGGGAAGCTGTCAGTTATTATTTTCTCTTAGTATATCTTACTAAAATCCCTGTTCTCTTTCTCCTCTCTTTCTAGAATTCCAGGGGGCAATGTTAGATCTTTTGCAGTGGTCCCACGGATCCCTCGGACTGTGTTCTTTTTTCTCAGTCATTTTATCTCTGTTGCTCAGGTTGGTAATTTTTGTTGTTCTGTTTTCCAGTACACCAATTCTTTCTTCTGCTCCTTTCGTTCTCGTTGACGACATCTACTGAGCTTTTAATCGGGGCCATTGCCTTTTCCATCTTAAAAATTCCACTGCACTCTCCTCTGTATCTTCTCTCTCTTTGTTGAGACTCTCTGTTGATTTCATTTGCTTCTCACATGTTGGTAATCGCTCACTGAGGCATCTTTATTATGCGGAAACGTTTTTGTAGGTCTACCATCTTTGTCCCTGTGGTATCGGCTTCTATAGATGTTTTTTCCCTTCCATTTGGCTTGAGGTCTTCCTGGTGCTTGGCTTGATGCTTGATTTTCTCTCGGGTCCTGGACACTTTTGTGCTGTGCTCTGAGAAACTCTGTATCTCATTTCAGCCTTCCATTTTAGGGGGCTTCATTTGACATGGCGGGGGCGGGGGGTTGCTGTCTCATCCCTGTCACATGGGGGCAGAAGTTTAGGTTCCCCACTCAGCCTCGGTTGACCCCTGGGGCTGGGCTCCTGGTTATGCTGGGTCAAGGTGGAGATCTGGTTCATCAGATGGTCCCAGTGACACAGCTCTGGGCCTGAACTGGTTCTTACTGGAAAAGGTGACAGCCTTGGTTTTGTCCTTCAGTTTCTACTGACCATTAGGGAAAGGGAGAGATGCCCAGTTACGGAGGCCCTCTCAGTGGTCTCCATGGACATCATTGGGGGGGGGGCCCTTCCTGCCTGGCAAGTCAAGTCTTGTCCAGGGGTCACTCCTCTGTGATGCCACCCCGTGTTGGGGTCCTGAGTTGTCTTGCCCCTTCGTCTTCTTCTCAACTCATATTCTCAGTTCGTGTTTGGAGCTGGACGTCCCCAGGAGCTTGTGAGTTGGGACGTGGTCCCCAGTGCAGCCATGTGCAGAGACGAGGTTGGGGGACGGGGGTGGGTCTGGGGGCTCCGACCTCCTCCGTGGATTAGCCCATCCACAGCTCGGTGAACTGTGGGGAGGGAGTGGATGTAGGCAGGATGGGGACATGTAGGTCACTGGGCTGTGCCCTGGGGGACTACATCTTGTCCTCGGCCCCCTCTTCCCCACCCTGGGCTTCTGGTTGCTGTGAGGTGACCGGTTTCCCTCCACCACACCCTTCCTCCACGATGTCCTCCCTCACCCCAGGGACAGAGGGATGGAGCCAGCCAGCCATGGACCGAGACCTCCCAAATCATGAGCCAAAATAGACCTTTCCTCCTATAAGTTGTGGATTTTAGGTATTTTGTTCCTAGTGTCGAAAAGCTGAGTAAAAAGGTGTTACCTGCCCCTGGTCTCCCTTCTCACTTCATCTCTTCCACTCCTTCAACCATGCTGACCTTGAACATGACAAATGCGTTCCTGCCTCAGGCCCTTTGCACTTGCTGTTGTGCTGCCTGAGAAGTCTTTCTGCAGATATTGTCACGACTGCTCCCATCCATCTGCTTAATCAGCCATCTTGTGAACAGAGAACCTCTCTGGTCTCTCCAGACAAGATAGTCCCTGATCCCGGTGATCTCTCTCCCCTTCTTGTTTAAAGTTCTCCAACCACTTCCTAAATTTGTTATGGGCTAAATATTTGTGTTCCCCAGAATTCAAAGGTTGAACTTCTCACCACCACTGGGGATGGTGTTAGGAGATGAGCCCTTCGGGAGTTACTTAGGTCGTGAGCGTGGAGACCTCATGAATGGGATTAGTATCCTTATAAGGAGAGACCCCAGAGAGAGGACTTCTCTGGACCACGTGAGGATTCCACAGGAAAGTGGCCGTCCGCAAACCAGGAGGGGTGACCTCAGCAGGCAGTGGATCTGTCGGTGCTTTGAACTTGGACTTCAGCCTCAGGAACTGGGGAAATTAGTGCTGTTGAAGCGATCCTGTCCATCTCTTCCTGTTAGAGCGGCCCAAGCAGACAGACACCAGCTGCCTACCCTGCGCTGGGCAGACGCTCAGCGGGTGCTGTTGAAGGGACGAATCCCTCATACCAACATCCTGCCAGGTGCTGGGATTTGAGCAAGAGAGACCCGTCTCTGCCCTCCTGAGACTTGCGGTGCCCGGGGCAGCAACTGCGCAGGAAGTAGCTAACCACGCGTCTCACTGACCGCACTTAAGTGCTATAAAGGAACAATGCAGGGTGTTCTAAGAGCCTCAAGTAGCGGGGTTCAGTAGAATCTGCTCAGGGAAAATGACAAATGGGAATTAGTCTGACATATTGATAAGATCATCGATAAAATCGATTCTTACAAACTTTGTGTATAGATTTGATTATAAATACCCTCCTGTGAATTATTCATCCAGCATTTATTGAGCATCTGCTACGTGTCAAGCTGGGTAGGAAGCACTCTGCATTCATCATCTTGTTTACTTTACAGAGCAGTCATGCCTGAGGTCAGAACGTGTCTTTCTTTGCCTGTGGGAACAGATCCCTGTGCCTTGCTTTTCTCATTTTAAGAATGAGGAGAGAAAAAAAAAAGAGTAGTGCTTACCTCTTAATTGAATGAGTTATTATTATTTTTTCCATTTTGTGTATGGGGAAATTGAACCTCAGTGGAAATTAATAATTTCCCAGGCACAGGATCCTGTCCTTCACCTGCCTGAAGCATGAATTCTCAACCTCCCGGCCAGAGCATGATGCTACAGAAACACCTCGCTCCTAATCTCTTGCTCTCGTATTTATAACAACGCAGCTACAACTCATTTTTTTTTTCTTTTTGCTGCTTCAGAAATGAATCACCTCCTGATACGTTTGGTTTCCGAGAGCAAAATGCCACCTCGGTTTCTATTATCTGCCTGAGCCGGAGGAGCTCTCCCAGGTCGACTCTGGGCCCAGGGCTCCCCCTCCTTGCCTTGTGGCCCCTGCTGTCTGAGCTGCAGCAAAAATGGGCTTGTGATTTAGCAGCAGAAAAGGTTAACTCTAAATAATGATCAGAAAGTTAAAATAGAGAGCCAGAATGTTGCTTAAGTTTTTATAGGTTTTAAATAATTTCTCCTCCTTCCCTGAAGGATTTAGCATAATTCAATGGGAAAATTGCATTCGGATCCTGTGGGCGGCCTGGACGTGACTGGATTACAATGAGCGGAAGAGACTCTGAGTATCTTTTTTGGCAGTGAACTTGATGGAGCTGTGAGCTCGGGGAGGAATGACCCCGTCCAGGGAATGTCCTGGCTTCCCGGGACTCATGGGTCTAGTCCCGGGGCGCAGGCCGAGGGGTACAGCTGGGGTGGGATGAGGTGCGGACAGGGCCAGGAGGAGCAGAGAGATGGCAGGAGACGGCAGGAGATGGCAGGGGGGATGTGGCCAGGGTGGCCCAGTGAATTCTGGTCCTTTCCCGTCTCCTCTGTTTTCAGCTCAGGGTCTCCCCCCTTTGTTGGATGGGAGTCCCCCCTTTGCCATTTACAAATAGTACAAACTAGGATTGTGCCTGGCTGCGAGGAATGTGTAGGAGTTGGCCAGAGTCAGCACAGGGCGCCCCGTCACGGGGATGGAGCTGAGTGGAACTACCGGGATTGCACTGTGAGGCATGTGTGCACAGAGTGGGTGTGCACATATTTGATTGCACATGTGTGTGCATGCATGCAGAGTGTGTGTGTGTGTGTGTGTGTGTGTGTGAGGCTGGGGCAGGTGCATGGGGCACTCAAGGGCTCTCTCCTGATGGACCCACTGGCTCGGTACCAGGTGGGGGGTCTCGGAGTTGGCCTTGCCCTGTTCACACACAAAGGCTGGTCCGGCTCCACTGCAGCCGGGGCTGGGGCTTCCCACTGCCACGTGCTCCGGCTCCTCAGGAGGAGATGCAGCCAACACCCCGGATCCCTGGCCTTTCCCAAATGAGTCCGCCAGTGCGCCCCAAAGCTGAGTGATGTCAGCAGCAGACACGACTGATTTATGGGGGGGGGGGAATCATACTCCAGTCGGCTAGCGGTTCCCGGAGGCGTCCCGTGGGCCACGCACTGTGCGGTGGACAATGCCAAGAAGCTTGGGAGGTGGGTGATGTTGCCATTCCAGTTTTTCAGATGAGGAAACCAAACCTCAGCAGGGTTAAGGGATGCGTTCACGGTCAGAGAATGAATCAGAGGTAGAACTGGAAACCTAGATCTTGGGTCCTTAACCCCCCCAAAGCTCATGTGTGTGACAACGCAAGAGGGTTAGAGGTGACATGGCTGGGTTATGAGGGCCTTCACCGCATCAGTGCATTAATCCCCTGATAGGGATTAGCTGGGTGGTGACCGCGGGCTGGTAGGCTGTGGCCGGAGGAGGGGGTCCCTGGAGGGGTCCTTTGGGTGTGTATTTTGTCCTGATTGAGCAAACCTTTCCCCTAGGCTTCCTGGTGGCCAGTTCTCAGCTGCTTCCCTTCACACACTCTGCCATGATGCTCTGCCTCACCCGAGACCCAGAGGAACGGAGCTGGCCACCTAGGGACCAAGACCTCTGACACCCTGAGCCCCCAAATAAACCTTTCCTCGTCTAGAATTGTTCTCGTTGGGTCTTTTGGTCACAGAAGTGAAAAAGTTATCTAAAACCACCCCTGTATCTCCACCTTAGTCTCCACTCTTTCCTGTTGGGAAACCTCGGCGACGCTGGGTGGTGCCCATCACTGAGGGCGGGAGGCTCTGCTTCAGCCCCACGGTGCCGTCCGTGGAATCCCCGCACTCAAGGCCCTTTGACTAGACTCTAATGGGGGCCTGGGGTTGGGAGGGTTAACTTCTCTGAGCAACTGAAAGGGAGGTTTTGGACACTCACTATGTCAAGTGAAGCCCCCGTGCTGTGGAGATCATAGATCCTTTGTGACCAGCTGCGCTGCAAGAACCCTTTCCCGTGGACACGCCTCGGGATCCAGCCTGCAGGCCCCGAGGGTACCAGCCAAGGGGATTGGCCCTGGCCTGGAGCCATGCCAGGCTACGTGTTGGCGAACGCAGGACCATCACTGGAAGCTGATCAGAGGGTGTTAATACCTGGGGATCCTGCAAAGCATAAATCCACTTAAAAGGCACTTTACCTGTGGCTAACAATAAAATGACCAGAGGATCATGCCGTGGCAGAGACGGCTCACTACTTTTCAAAAGCCAAGTGCTTCTCTTAGTGTGGGTGGATTGTTGAAAGGGGACAGGTGCAGGGGCTGGGGATGTAGCTCAGTGGGTAGGGTGCTTGCCTGGCATGCACAAGGCCCTGGGTTCAATCCCCAGCACCACACATGTGCACACAGACACACACACACACGAATTGAAAGGGGACAAGTGCTTCATTGCTCAGTCTCCTTTCTGCCCAGGTCTGTTCCTATGACTAGATTCACAAATAGAATGTGACTGGACCTCAGAAAGGCCACTTCTGGTTTGGGACCTATAAGAAGTAGATTGAGTTGTCGGCTTCACCTTTCTGCATGTTCTGCAGGATGAGGATGACTCTGAGGTCCTATGGGGTGGTGGGGAGACATGAGGTGGGGTCCAGGTCGCTGATCTTGGGATGCAGAAGTGCCAGTGACCAGGAACACCCCCACATCAGCCTGTTACATGTGGGAGAAAAGAAAGACCTTCTTTTATAGTAAGCCACTGAAGCTTTGGGGTTTACTTGTTACATCAGCTAGCATGATCCTAATACATACACCTATGAGAAAAAAAAAATGTCTCTAATTGTGTGAAGATGTTTCAAGGGGCAAATGGAAAAAAAAAAGATAGAAGGAATGACCTGGAAAAGAGAAGCTGGCTCTACGGAGGCTGTTTTCTGGGGCCACCGAATGCTCTGTTCACTGGAAGCCCAACCAGCTTGGGGTAGCAAGGTGGAGAGAGTCGTGTATCCATTGGGGGTGGAGTTTCAGTGCGTGTTTGGGGGAAATGATTTCCTGAAGGGGTCAGCTAGTGCCAGAAGGGCAGGTCGGTAACTCAGGGAATGCTGAGGTCAAACATCACCGATTCCAAGGATCCGTCACGAGTCAGAAGTGAAGGACAAAGGCAGGAAGAGGTGCAGAGAGGCCCAGTCCCAGAGCTGAGCAGGGGAGGCCAGCGCATCCACACCAAGGAAGAGGAACAGGGCGACCAGCAGTGGATTGACTTATACTGGCCACGTGGCCAGTGGTGGGGGAGCCTGTCCCCAGGGCACAGAGACGAAGGCCAGCAGCACTTCCTCCACAGGTGGATGGCATGGGGGACCGTCTTGGATGGTCCATGTTAGAATCTGACGTCAGGAGGGCTGAGAGCAGCGGCGCTGAGACAGGCCCAGGAGGACCCTTGGCACCAGCCTGGGCTCCTCCGTCTTCTGGAGTGGCTCTTTGATTGTCTTTGGGGAAACCTCTTCACCCTAAATCCTGTGAGCCCCTGGGAGGCTAAGCTACCTTCTAGCCTCAAGAGTTGATGAGCGACCCCTGCTGGGGTGACCCTTTTCACAGACCAGATTGTGTCCTCCTTCTAGCTGCAGTCCTGGTCCAGGGTCCAGGGTCCAGGGTTGCGGACATGGGACCCGAGTCAGCCCAATGAAAGTGAGCGGCTCCAGAGGAGGCTGAGGCAGGAGGATCAAGGGTTCAAAGCCAGCCTCAGCAGCTTAGCGAGAGTCTGAGCAACTCCACAAGATCCTGTCTCTAAATGCAAAATAGGGCTGGGGATGGGGCTCCGTGGTCCAGTGCCCCTGAGTTCAATCACGGTGTCACAGGGCTGGGAGGTCCCCTTGGCCCAGGCTGACGGGTTCTAATTGGATTCTTAATCATTTTTATAGGTTTCATGGGCAGGAGAAATTATCCTTATCTTCTAGAATCTGGTGGGTGAAAGGGTCACAAAATCTCTCCCTTTAGAACAACTTGGGTTCCTCTTATCGGCGTTACTTCCTGCCCCCATTTCCTCGCAGACAACAGGTAGTTTGCCACTGAGGAGGGTGACTACCCTGTCCCCTGAGGCCAGGCAGGGCTGCAGGTACATTGCTTTTTGGCAGAGAAAGCACGTGGGGGTCAGCACCGTGGGCCCATTTTATAGAATTATTCTCTTAGCCTCGTCTTCCCCCCCATCCTCATCTGTGGGTCCCCTGACAGTGGACCTATTAGAAAATAGGTTCTCTCTCCTTTAAGGCTGCTGAGCAGGTAGGAAAATTAAGCCTGGAGATGCTGAAAGCCACATTTAGGGGCTACCTTTAGAGGAAGGTGGCCACAGAGACACAGGTTTTGAGACATCATTTTTTTGGCAGCTGGATATAGCTATGCTTGAAGCCAGATCGGAAAATTACATATGCCCATCAATTCTCCCTAGAGGATTAAAGCAGCTGGTTTCTCTCAAGTACCAATGAAGGAATCCTGTCCCCTGTCTGGGTGTCCCCCGTCCAGCCCCTGTTCTCTCTTGGGGCTTACTTTTAATCTTCTTCCCTCAAAAAAAAAAATATATTACAAAGAGATCTTTACGGGAAAGGTTTACCCCGAGAAGGCGGCTCCCTGGGTCACTTCACTTTCAAGTTGAACGCGCCGCCGTGGGTATTCCCTGAGCTCCTTCCTGTTTCTTTTTCTCCTGGTGAAGATGTCTGCTCTCCAGGGAAACCCTGCAGTTCCTGATTCGTGGGTCAGCGGTGTGTGGCGCGAGTAGCTATTCCGAGGCAGGCACGCCCCACGCATCCATCTCATTTAATCCCCCATAAATGGGAGGGAGGCTGTGTTATCCCATTTGGCAGGAGAGGGAGTGACCACAGCGAGGAAGAAGCAGCAGTGGGTGCCAGGTCTCAGGGTCCACCAGACGACAGAGGAGAGGCCATGTCAACAGGCGTCCTCATTCAATCCCAAGTCAATGCCAGATAAAGCAGAGACACCCCCCCGGCCTGCTTCCTCCCTGGGACTCCAGAGCCAGGCCTGGGGGACGGGGTGGTGGGAGGCCATTCTCAACCCCCCGCCCCACCCCCAGAGCTGGCTTAAGCCCTTTGCTGGCGGCAGACAGAGCCAGGAAGAAAGCCAGGGTCACTCATGATTCACGGCCATTCTCTCTGGCTTTCAGGACTGTCCTCTTTAAAAGAAACCAATTTATTTTTTATTCAAAATCCATACGAAACAATTGAACAATAAAACTGTCAGCCGCGCTGTCTCTTTCAACGGGGGAACATGATTACCGCTGGAATTAAGCCTCCCTCCCTCCCTCCTCTCCCCCGCCATCCTTTCTACTCTTCCTCCTAAAAATATTTCGTGAGCACCTACTATGCACCTAGACTATGTTCGGATTTTCCCTTCCGAGGTGATTCCCTCCTGAGATTTATTCTCACGCTGTTTTCTGATTCCCAAACTTGGCTCTGAACCACTTGAGGCTCTAAATCTTTCCCACCTCTGAAGAACAGACGGCAGGCTGAGGGGCGAAGACCTTGGTTTGGAAAGCAGCTCTGTTATTCATCAACCATGTGACTCAGGGCAGGGACACCCTGTCTCTGCTCCTAAATTTGTTTATCTACAATTCCATGAAGACCCTGGGTGCACCCTCCTCTGAACGCTCTCTAGGGGGAGGTCTTGGGCTTGGTGGCCCCGAGCTACTGCTGCGGAGGTGCTCAGCGCACTTCTGGTGAATGAGGGGGTAGAGGAAGGTCTGGCTGAGGACCTCTTTTGGAAAGGCCAGGGAACTCGGATCCCAGCCTTCCCAGGACCCCATGCACCCCCGGACCGAGCACCCTGAGGCCCCAGGGTGGAGGGCTCAGGGTGGAAGATGGACAGGAGACCTCGGGGGCTCCAGATGGCTTGTACGTCCGTGAGCTGGGGAGGTGCTCTCTGGAGATGGGGGCAGCCTCTGCCGGTCGCATCTTGATGCTGGCCCGAGGCAGGAACATAAAACTCCTCCCACCGCTGAGGAGCTGCTGCCTGCAGTGGTGGCGATAGCAGATGTCCCCTCCTCGTGGCTGAAGGGCAGAGCGGGCTCTGGAGGTCCGCAGAGGAGTCCGCAGCGGCCACAGGCTGGGTTTGAAAGCGGGAGGCGCTTTGCTGCTTCACCGCGCTGGTCCTCTGGACTCAGCACCACAGGGAGACGGGGCCCGGTGTCCAGGGTGGTGGGGGAGGCTGTGGAGACACAGAGCGCGCGAAGAATGCGGGGCACCCCTCGGACTGGCACCAAGAAATGCCTTGTAACCAGGCGTGCAGGTGACGATGACATTTGTGAAGGTCCAGCTCTTAGGCACAGGGTTCAGCTCTACTCCTTCCCAGCGGTGACAGGCACAGCGCTTGGGTGTGCCTCAGTGTTCTTCTCTGTAAAATGGGATAATAACAGTGCCTAGCTCATGGAGTCATTTCTACAGGTCGGGAAGGGAACGTGGGGAGAGTCTGCCATGCTGGGCTGTGGCAAGCTCCCCATGAGGGTCTCTGGTGTCATTTAAGGTGCCCTCTCTTACCCGCACACCTGGGCTTTATCTCGCCTCTCTTTGGCATGGGTCCTTCTTAACATTGCAGGACTGACATTGGTTGCCATGTCTTACCTCCCCCTTGGTGATGGGATGCAGGCGAGGGCTGTTCCAGGTCACTGTGGTGGACAGAACAATGGTCCTCCAGATACGGGCACATTCTACTCCTGGGGGGTCTGCAAATATGTTGGCTTATGATGCAGAGGAGGCTTTGCAGATGCAAATAAGTTAGGGATCTGGGAACCAGGAGATCATTCTGGATGATCTGGTGTCCTGACGGGATCTCGAGGGTCCTTGTAAGAGGGAGACGGGGAGGCAGAGAGATGGGATGGTATAAGGAGGGGGAGAGAGGGACAGAAGGGAGGGAGGAGGGAAGGAGGGAAGGAGGGGGGGAGGGAGGAGGGAAGGGAGGGAGGGAGTAGAGGAGAAGTTGCTGTGGTCTTGAAGATGGAGGGAGAGTCCTGAGTCAGGCAGGCAGGTGGCCTTTAGATGCTGCAAAACACAAGTGTCATAGTTCCGATATGAGGTGTCCCTCCAGAGTCTCATGTTTACCACTCAGGAATGGCAGAGGCGGAGTGGCTGGGTGGCCAGAGCTGCAAGCTGACCAGTGGACGGATCCACCTGAACGGAGGGTTCTGGTAACTGCAGGCAGGTGGGTCGTGGTGGGAAGGAGTAGATCCCTGGGGGCTCGCCCTTGGGGACATCCTGTTCCCTGGTCCTCGTGCTCTCTGCTTCCTGGCCGTCCTAAAATGAGCAGCTCTTCTCTCCCAGGCCCTTCCCCCATGGTGTTCCGCCGTCACCTTGGGCCAGAGCAATAGAGCTTATGGTGGACGGAGGCGTCTGAAACTCTTACCCCCAAATGAGCTCTCGTCCTCTACGTCGCTCTTGTTGGGTGTTTAGGTCAAGTTGACGAACACAGCAAGGAACCGAATTCTGCCCTGGAACATTTTGTGGGGACATGGGCAAGTGGAATGTAGGACTTCCGACCCCTGGAACGATAAATTAAGGGAGCTACATCTTCTCATATTCTTATTGTTGCATCATAACTACACACAATAGTGGGGTTCCTTGTTACACATTCATAACTGCACAGACACAACAGGACAGCTTGGTCAACGTCTTTCCCGGTATCGGCCTTGGCCCTTTCCTCCTCTGTCCCGGGTCCCAGCCACCACAGTGGTTGTGCTTTGTCACAGCCTGGGTCAGCGTGGGTGACACAGTCCACAGTCTAACATGGACACCACCTCAGCTCTGTGCTTCTGGGGCTGAGTGACCGTGGACAAGTTCTTCAGCCCTTTCCTCCTTTGGTTTCCTCATTTAGAGAATGTGGGTAAAGATGGAACTTCTTCCCAAGGTTATTAAGGTACAATGCATTCCAGACAGTGGTGCACACCTGTCATCCCAGCAGCTCGGGAGGCTGAGGCAGGAGGATCCTGAGTTCAAAGCCAGCCTCAGCCAAAGCGAGGCTTTAAGCAACTCAGTGAGACCCTGTCTCTAAATAAAATATAAAATAGGACTGGGGATGGGGCTCAGTGGTCGAGGGCCCCTGACTTCAACCCCTGGTACCCCCCCATAAGATAAAATGCATTGCTATTTATAAAACTCTATTATGTACTCTGCCTGGCACATAATTAATGGTCTCTCCCTCTCTCTCTCTCTCTCTCTCTCTCTCTCTCTCTCTCTCCTGTTGAAGCAACCCGATTCCAACTTCCGACATCAGGTCCGGAGACTATGTACACACTATTATTCCCAGAGCCCACTAACTCATTTGGAAGTCATTTAGTCTGCAACTTTAAATTGATGTCCCATCCCTGAACCTGACTGCCCACAGGGAACACAAAAACGGTCATATTTTAGAACCCCCGTAATTATCTTATGAAAAGTGTAATTATATTGCTTTGCCTGGCCCCGGCCCCCAAGGTGTTAAAACATTCATCTCTTCTCTCGAGATGAGCCGAGGGTCTCGGGGCGATTGTTGGGTATTCTTTTAATTTTTAATATGTCAGGAATCTCTAAGAACGGCAGGGTCGGGGCCTTGCCCAGCTCTTGGCGGCATAGGGTGGACGTGGGGGAGGAGGAGGAGGAGGAGGAGGAGGAGGGAGGAACAGCAGCCACCGGGCCTGTCCCCGCTCCCAGGAGGGGAGGTGATGACTGGGAACAGGGCTGCTCTCTCCCCTGTGCTTTCTCAGCCTGTCCTGTCACCCATAAGTCACACTGTTGCAGCTCGAATGCAGGTGACAGAGCATTTACTGTTGTCACATTGTCACACCTATGTTTGCCACCCCACCTGTCCACAGGGCCAGCGCCCCCAAGCGGCCACCTGTGGCTTCCCACTCACCCCTCCCCTCAAGCCCCTACCTCCTGCTGTCGGGAGCTTGGAGAAATGGCCCCAGCTCCCCAGGACCAGGGCAGTCACCAGGGATGCCGGCTTCACCCTGCCCAGCCCCGTCCCAGTGCCCGGGCTGAGACCTTCCAGTCTCCCCCTCAACCAGTAGGGGAGATTCTAGAATCTGAATGCAAGCAGGATGGATTGACCACTTATCCAACGGCAGTGCTGGGGTGCTCTCCCACTGAGCTACAACCCCAGACTTCTGTATTTCTTATTTTGAGACAGGGTCGTGCTAAGTTGCCGAGGCTAGCCTCCAACTTGGGATCCTCCTGCCTCAGCCTCCCGAGTTGTGGGGATTCCCAGCATGCATCATGGAGCCTGGCAACCGGGCGCTGGTTTAGAGCGCTTGGGTAGGAAGTGCCTGAGACGTGCATAATGAGAACAGATGGCTCAGGACCTCCCATTTAGGAAGGGGTTGGCCTTGGAGTCCAGAGCGTCTGGGCACCTGGCTGCACCCTGGACGTTGATGAATTTCCATCCTCTCCATCACTGGACACCATCTCGGCTTCTCTGTTCAGTGCTCCTAATTTGGGCTTTGACGTCAGCCTGCGTGTCCCCTCCTCCTGGGGGACCGGATCCTGTGGGTCCCATGATAACCCTCAGACTCTCTTGGAACCTCACTGGAGGCCGAGGTCCTCCACTTTGTGGGTCGCGGGATGTGGTCCTGGCAGCTGCTGGGGACCCAGTCGTCCAGCCCCAGGGGCTGCTCCCCGCCCCCGCCCCTCCTGCTTAGCGTCCACAGGTGCCTGACCCCAGGAGCCCGTCCCCAGCAGCCAGAGGCACAGGTCAGCTATGGTGGATCTACCACTGCTCCCTGTAGCCACAGTGGCCGCCAGCAGCAGTGGCCCCGGATTGGACCCCGGAGAGGTCCCTCTCGGCCTCCCCCTCCTCCTCCCCTCCCCTCGCCCCCAGAAGCCCCCGCAGGCAGGAGTGTTCCTTGGGAGCTGTGTTGTGCCAGCTGCTGGGACCAAGTCCCCACCAGGGCAGCGTCCTCAACAGACGGGAACTTCCCTGGGGCTGCGGAGGCTGGAGTCCGAGATCCAGGCGTTGGCAGGGCTGTTTCTTCCCAGATGTCTCCCTGGCTTGCCGCCGGCCACCTCTGCAGGGCACTGTCCTCACGTGGCCCCGCTGTGTGCGTATATCCCCCTCGCCTCTCTTTACATCGGATTCGGTTCATGCAAGGACATGAATCCAATGGATCAGGGTCACCTTGAACACCACTTGATTGAAGTACCTCTCTGAAGGCCCATCTCTACTCCAGAAGCATGTATTAGGACGCACTGGATAACCTGGCTTGCCCCGACATGGCCCTTAATGACTCCTGTCATCCCAGCGGCTCAGGAGGCTGAGGCAGGAGGATCGTGAGTTCAAAGCCAGCCTCAGCAAAAGTGAGGCCCTAAGCAACTCAGCGAGACCCTGTCTCTAAATAAAATGCAAAATAGGCCTGGGGATGGGGCTCAGTGGTTGAGTGACCCTGAGTTTAATCCTTGGTTACACACCCCCCCAAATAACCTTGCTCTGTCCTAAACAACTCTTAAAAGTTCCTGTTTCCAAATGCAGTTACGATCCCAGGTTCTGGGGAGGTTGAGACATCAGCGTATGATCTTGGGGGTCGCGTGACTCAGCCCGTTATGGGGATCTGTACTGGCTCATCTCCTCCCCGTCTGCCCCATAATCCTGGGCCCTTGCGTGGTTTTCCAGAAGCAGCGGTTGACTCAAGAGGGTTTATTACCACAGCTGCTGAGGTGGTCGAAGACCAGTGTTGCTGGGGCTTGAAGAGCTCATGGAAACCCAGGCCAAGGTCAAGATGGAGGAGTGGACTGGGGCCAGCTTCTGCACGGTCTTGGAGTCCCCAGTCAGAAACTTAAATCTTGTTCTAAACCAAACTAAATTCCCTGGAGTGCTTTAAACTGAGGAATGACATAATCTGAATAAGATCATTCAGGGTGTGGGGAACCAATTGCAGGAAAAGAAGAGAGAGGCCAGGAGACCAATCAGGACACCATTGCAATCGCCTGGGAGACAAACGATGGTGGCTTGAATTAGGATGGGGTCAGCGGGCCTCAGCCAATACCTGGGGCTGTGTGAGTCAGGTTGCCATCACTGTGACCAAATACCTGAGATAATCAACTGCCGGGGGCCGGCCCCGGCGGGGTCCAGGGAGTCCCGAAGGAGGAGTGGCGTCGGCGAAATGATGAGACAGGAGTCGTTCCCTTTGAGCAATCTTCAGAGAGAGAGCTAAAGCAGCTTTTCTCTGGGTCCCCTTTTTATTACAATTTTTTTCATCATTATAGATTCACAATACGTCATTGATTATATAACTTAAAACTTTGCCAAGACATGACATTTCCTTAACCATGATTGAGAGCACACCGATCTACATTCTTCCAGGATATGACCCCCAGCCATACAATCATCAAAGTACAGATTCATCAATAAAACATGTCACCAATTTACATCCTTCAGATTTTCCCAAGATTTACTATTTTTCCCAAGATGTTATTTTCTTATTAACTAATGTCAAACTACGTAACCAGACTCTAAGTCTCCTAATTAATCATTAACCTAAAGTACACCTGCACTTTATTTTTAATCTAAAATTCCCATCTAAAAAAGTCCCTTTAAATCTTATATTTAAAATGTCCTAAAGTTTATGAATCATCCTTAAAGCATATCAGAAACCTATATAACTAAAGACTTAATAATTTCTAAACTTAAGAATCTAAATAATATTTTTAACATTATTCTAAAACTGTGTCTTATAAAGCTATTTTAATTAATTCCTAAATTTATTTTCATAAAACTGGTTGAGCTGCTTTCTCAGAGAGTTTCTTTTGTTTCTCAGTCAAGGTACACTAGTTCTCAAAGAATTTGTTTCTCAGTCAAGGTGTACTAGTTCTCAAAGAGTTTGTTTTTCAGAGGATGATTGTTGTCTGTTATTAGGTTTGTCCACAATGTACTAAGATAGAAGAATAGCCTTTTATTTTGTCCTTGATATGCTGAGGGGTGGGTAGCAGAACAGCTTCCAAGGCATGAACTACCTGTTCTGTTCTAGCCATCTGAAATTTAATTGTTTGGCATTTAACATACTCATGCCTCCTGTGAGAAACATAAGCATGAAAATGCAAAGTCCCAATTACGTAAAAAAGGGTCTCATGGTTTCGGCTACCCACCAACCAGTGTGGCTTTGCCAGCATTCATCCTCACTGTGACCCTGTCAAGACAGTGGGAGAGCGGCTTTGCCAACACTTTTTCTCACTGTGACCCTGTCAAGGCAGTGAGTGGGGGATCGCCTTCACCAATCAACTTATAATGAAGAAAGGTTTGGGTTCACAGTTTCAGAGCTTCCAGTCCCTGCATGGCCCCTTGACCTGGGGACCTGTGGCAGAGCAGAACATGATGGTAGGGAGCAGGTGGTAGAGCATCATGGTGCCAGAGATGCAAAGAGACAGAGAGAGAGATCTAGTGACTGCCATCCCATAATCCCCTGGGAGGGCAGTCCCCAAAGACCTAAGACCTCCCACTAGGCCCCGCCTCTTAAAGGTCCACCACCTCCAGGTAACGCAATGGACTGGGGCCAAGCTTTTAACACATGGCCCTGGGGGAACATTCCAGATCCCAACTATAGCAGGGGTTGACTCAAGAGGGTTTATTGATGGCTGTGAAGAAAAGGGGAGGGGCATCAAAGATTCTCCCAAGGCTTTTGGACTGAACATTTTGGTGGAAGAGACGGATGAACTCCATTAATAGGAGGTAGGAGGGGTTTGGCAACCACAGGCTCTTCATTTGCTGTTTCTTTTTTTTTTAAAAAAATGTTATTTGTTTTAATTATACATGACAGTAGAATGCACTTACATACTTTGATGTATCATACATAGATGGGATATAATTTCTCATTTTTCTGATTATACATGCTGTAGAATCACGTTGGTCACACAGTCACCTACCTACATACAGTAATAATGTCTGTTCCATTCTACTGTCTCTCTTATCACCCATCCCCTCCTTCCCCTCCTCTCACTTCCCTCCACCTAATCTAAGGTAACGCTATTCTTTTTTTTTTTTTGCATTACAATTCTTAATACACACATATACCACAATTTTTGTATCTCTGTATATAAAGTATGTTGACACCCAATTCATGTCTTCATATACGTATTTTGGATAATGATGTCCATCACATTCCACCATCATTACTAACCCCTTGCCCCCTCCCTTTCTCTCCCTCCCCTCTGCCCTATCTAGAGTTGATCTGTTCCTCCCAGGCTCCTCCTCCCTACCCCACTATGAGTCAGCCTCCTTATATCAGAGAAAACATTGGGCATTTGTTTTTTTGGGATGGGCTAACCTCACTTAGCATTATCTTCTTCAACGCCATCCATTTACCTGCAAAAGCCATAGTTTTGTTCTTTTTTATTGCTGAGTAAAATTCCATTGATTATATATGCCACATTTTTTTATCCATTCATCTACTGAAGGGCATCTAGGTTGGTTCCACAGTTTAGCTATTGTGAATTGTGCTGCTATAAACATTGATGTGGCTGTGTCCCTGTGGTATGCTGTTTTTAAGTCCTTTGGGTATAGTCCGAGGAGAGGGATAGCTGGGTCAAATGGTGGTTCCATTCCCAGATTTCCAAGGAATCTCCATACTGCTTTCCATATTGGCTGCACCAATTTGCAGTCCCACCAGCAATGTATGAGTGTGCCTTTCCCCTCACATCCTCGCCAACACTTATTGTTGTTTGTCTTCATAATAGCTGCCATTCTGACTGCAGTGAGATGGTATCTTAGAATGGTTTTGATTTGCATTTCTCTAATTGCTAGAGATGATGAGCATTTTTTCGTGAATTTGTTGATTGATTGAATATCCTCTTCTGAGAAGTGTCTGTTCAGGTCCTTGGCCCATATGTTGATTGGGTTATTTGTTTTTTTTTGTGTTTAGCTTTTTGAGTTATTTATATATCCTAGAGATTAGTGCTCTATCTGATGTGTGAAGGGTAAAAATTTGCTCCGAGGATGTAGGCTCTCTATTCACCTCACTGATAGTTTCTTTTGCTGAGAAGAAACTTTTTAGTTTGAGTCCATCCCATTTATTGATTTTTGGTTTTAATTCTTGTGCTATAGGAGTCTTATTAAGGAAGTTGGGGCCTCATTCCACAAGATGAAGTTTAGGGCCTGCTTTTTCTTCTATTAGACGCAGAGTCTCTGGTTTAATTCCTAGGTCCTTGATCCACTTTGAGTTGAGTTTTGTGCATGGTGAGAGATAGGGGTTTAATTTCATTTTGTTGTATATGGATTTCCAGCTTTCCCAGCACCATTTGTTGAAGATGCTATCTTTTCTCCAATGCATGTTCTTGAAACCTTTGTCTAATATAAGATAACTGTAATTTTGTGGGTTAGACTCTGTGTCCTATATTCTGTACCATTGGTTTACGTTTGTTTTGGTGCCAATACCATGCTGTTTTTGTTACTATTGCTCTGTAGTATAGTTTAAGGTCTGGTATAGTGATGCTTCATTCTTTCTGCTTAGGATGGCTTTAGCTATTCTGGGTCTCTTATTTTTCCAGATGAATTTCATGATTGCTTTTTCTATTTTTATGAGGAATGCCATCGGGATTTTGATTGGAATTGCATTATGTCTGTAAGGTGCTTTTGGTGGTATGGTCATTTTGAATATATTAATTCTGCCTATCCAAGAACAAGGTAGATCTTTCCATATTCTAAGGTCTTTTTGGTTTCTTTCTTTAGTGTTCTGTAGTTTTCATTGTAGAGGTCTTTCACCTCTTTTGTTAAGTTGATTCCCAAGTATCTTTTATTTTGAAGATATTGAATGGGATAGTTTTCCTCATTTCCTTCTCAGAGGATTTATCACTGATACACAGAAATGCCTTTGATTTATGGGTGTTGATTTTTTAATCTGCTACTTTGCTGAATTAATTTACTAGTTCTAGAAGTTTTCTGGTGGAGTTTTTTGGGTCTTCTAGATATAGAATCATATCATTAAGGAAATAGTGCTAATTTAAGTTCTTCTTTTCCTATAATTTCTTTCATCTGTCTAATTGCTCTGGCCAGTGTTTAAAGAACTATGTTGAATAGAAGTGGTGAAAGAGAGCATCCCTGTCTTGTTCCAGATTTTAGCAGGAATGCCTTCAGTTTTTCTCCATTTAGAATGATGTTGGCCTGAGGCTTAGCATAGATAGCCTTTAAGATGTTGAGGTAAGTTCCTGTTATCCCTAGTTTTTCTAGTGTTTTGAACATAAAGGGGTGCTGTATTTTGTCAAATGCTTTTTCTGCATCTATCAAGATGATCAAATGAGGAGCTGGGGATGTGGCTCAAGCGGTAGCGCACTCGCCTGGCATGCGTGTGGCCCAGGTTCGATCCTCAGCACCAGTTGTTGTGTCCACTGAAAACTAAATAATAAATATTAAAAAATTCTCTCTCTCTCTCTCTCTTTTTTAAAAAAGATGATCATATGATTCTTATATTTGAGTCTGTTGATGTGATGAATTATGTTTATTGATTTTTATATGTTGAACCAGCCTTGCATCCCTGGGATGAATCCCACCTGATCATGCTGCATGATCTTTTTGATATGTTTTTTTGTATTCCATTTGCCAGAATTTTATTGAGAATTTTTGCATCTATGTTCATTAGAAATATTGGTCTAAAGTTTTCTTTCTTTGAAGTGTCTTTGCCAGGTTTTGGGATCAGGGTGATGTTGGCCTCATAGAATGAGTTTGGAAGTGCTGCCTCTTTTTCTATTTCTTGAAATAAATTGAAGAGTATTGGTATTAGTTCTTCTTTAAAGGTCTTGTAGAACTCGGCTGTGTATCCATCTGGTCCTGGGCTTTTCTTGGTTGGTAAGCATTTAATGGCTTCTTCTATTCCCTCACTTGATATTGGTCTGTTTAACTTCTGCATGTCTTCCTGATTCAGTCTGGGCAAGTCATATGACTTAAGAACTTCGTCAATGCCTTCAATATCTTCTATTTTATTGGAGCATAAGTTTTCAAAATAATTCTAACTATCCTCTGTATTTCTGTAGTGTCTGTTGTGATATTACCTTTTTCATCACGTATGCTGGTAATTTGAGTTCTCTCTCTCCTTCTCTTTGTTCGTGATTATCTATCGATTTTATTTATTTTTTCAAAGAACCAACTTTTAGTTTTGTCAATTTTTCCAATTGTTTCTTTTGTTTCAATTTCATTGATTTCAGCTCTAATTTTAATTATTTCTTGCCTTCTACTGCTTTTGCTGCTGATGTGTTCTTCTTTTTCTAGGGCTTTGAGATGTAGTGTAAGGTCATTTTTTTTTGTTGTTGACTTTTTCTTGTTTTAAGGAATTAACTCCATACAATGAACTTTCCTCTTAGAACTGCTTTCATAGTGTCCCAGAGATTTCAATATGTTGTGTCTGTGTTCTCATTTACTTCTAAGAATTTTTTTGGTTATAACAATATTAAATGTATTTATTTATTAAAAAGATATATAACACATATGTATAGATTGATGAAGTATAATTAGAAGTTGATGTAAGAAGCAAAACATTGCCAATATCTGAAGCACTGTATATGCTCCTCTTCTTTCCCCTGGGATAAGTACATTCTTTTTTTTTTTTATTGTTGGTTGTTCAAAACATTACATAGTTCTTGACATATCATATTTCACACTTTGATTCAAGTGGGTTATGAACTCCCATTTTTACCCCGTATACAGATTGCAGAATCACATCAGTTACACTTCCATTGATTTACACATTGCCATACTAGTGTCTGTTGTATTCTGCTGCCTTTCCTATCCTCTACTATCCCCTCTCCCCTCCCCTCTTCTCTCTCTACCCCCTCTACTGTAATTCATTTCTCCCCCTTGTATTATTTTTCCCTTTCCCCTCACTTCCTCTTGTATGTAATTTTGTATAATCATGAGGGTCTCCTTCCATTTCCATGCAATTTCCCCTCCCTCTCGCTTTCCCTCCCACCTCTTATCCCTGTTTAATGTTAATCTTCTTCTCATGTTCTTCGTCCCTACTCTGTTCTTAGTTACTCTCCTTATATCAAAGAAGACATTTGGCATTTGTTTTTGAGGGATTGGCTGGCTTCACTTAGCATAATCTGCTCTAATGCCATCCATTTCCCTCCAAATTCTATGATTTTGTCATTTTTTAATGCAGAGTAATACTCCATTGTGTATAGATGCCACATTTTTTTTATCCATTCATCTATTGAAGGGCATCTAGGTTGGTTCCACAGTCTTGCTATTGTGAATTGTGCTGCTATGAACATCGATGTAGCAGTGTCCCTGTAGCATGCTCTTTTTAGGTCTTTAGGGAATAGACCGAGAAGGGGAATAGCTGGGTCAAATGGTGGTTCCATTCCCAGCTTTCCAAGAAATCTCCATACTGCTTTCCAAATTGGCTGCACCAATTTGCAGTCCCACCAACAATGAGCAAGTGTACCCTTTCCCCCACATCCTCGCCAGCACTTGTTGTTGTTTGACTTCATAATGGCTGCCAATCTTACTGGAGTGAGATAGTATCTTAGGGTGGTTTTGATTTGCATTTCTCTGACTGCTAGTGATGCTGAGCATTTTTTCATGTGCTTGTTGATTGATAGTATGTCTTCCTCTGAGAATTGTCTGTTCAGGTCCTTGGCCCATCTGTTGATTGGGTTATTTGTTATCTTATTGTCTAATTTTTTGAGTTCTTTGTATACTCTGGATATTAGGGCTCTATCTGAAGTGTGAGGAGTAAAGATTTGTTCCCAGGATGTAGGCTCCCTATTTACCTCTCTTATTGTTTCTCTTGCTGAGAAAAAACTTTTTAGTTTGAGTAAGTCCCATTTGTTGATTCTTGTTATTAACTCTTGTGCTATGGGTGTCCTATTGAGGAGTTTGGGGCCCGACCCCACAGTATGTAGATCGTAGCCAACTTTTTCTTCAATCAGACGCTGTGTCTCTGATTTGATATCAAGCTCCTTGATCCATTTTGAGTTAACTTTTGTGCATGGCGAGAGAAAGGGATTCAGTTTCATTTTGATGCATATGGATTTCCAGTTTTCCCAGCACCATTTGTTGAAGATGCTATCCTTCCTCCATTGCATGCTTTTAGCCCCTTTATCAAATATAAGATAGTTGTAGTTTTGTGGATTGGTTTCTGTGTCCTCTATTCTGTACCATTGGTCCACCCGCCTGTTTTGGTACCAGTACCATGCTGTTTTTGTTACTATTGCTCTGTAGTATAGTTTGAAGTCTGGTATTGCTATACCGCCTGATTCACACTTCCTGCTTAGCATTGTTTTTGCTATTATGGGTCTTTTGTTTTTCCATATGAATTTCATAATTGCTTTATCTATTTCTACAAGAAATGCCATTGGGATTTTGATTGGCATTGCATTAAACCTATAGAGAACTTTTGGTAATATTGCCATTTTGATGATGTTAGTTCTGCCTATCCATGAACAGGGTATATTTTTCCATCTTCTAAGATCTTCTTCTATTTCTCTCTTTAGGGTTCTGTAGTTTTCATTGTATAAGTCTTTCACCTCTTGTTAGGTTGATTCCCAAGTATTTTATTTTATTTTTTTGAGGATATTGTGAATGGAGTGTTTTTCCTCATTTCCATTTCAGAGGATTTGTCGCTGATATACAGGAATGCCTTTGATTTATGCGTGTTGATTTTATATCCTGCCACTTTGCTAAATTCATTTATTAGCTCTAATAGTTTCTTTGTAGACCCTTTTGGGTCTGCTAGGTATAGAATTATGTCATCTGCAAAAAGTGATAATTTAAGTTCTTCTTTTCCTATTTTTATGCCTTTAATTTCTTTCGTCTGTCTAGTTGCTCTGGCCAGTGTTTCGAGAACTATGTTGAACAGAAGTGGTGAGAGAGGGCATCCCTGTCTTGTTCCAGATTTTAGAGGGAATGTCTTCAATTTTTCTCCATTCAGAATGATACTAGCCTGAGGCTTAGCATAGATTGCTTTTACAATGTCGAGGTAAGTTCCTGTTATCCCTAGTTTTTCTAATGTTTTGAACATAAAGGGATGCTGTACTTTGTCGAATGCTTTTTCTGCATCTATCGAGATGATCATATGGTTCTTAATTTTAAGTCTATTGATGTGGTGAATAACATTTATTGATTTCCGTATATTGAACCAGCCTTGCATCCCAGGGATGAATCCTACTTGATCATGATGCACAATTTTTTTGATATGTTTTTGAATCCGATTCGCCAGAATTTTATTGAGGATTTTTGCATCTAGGTTCATTAGAGATATTGGTCTGTAGTTTTCTTTCTTTGAAGTGTCTTTGTCTGGTTTAGGAATCAGGGTGTTGTTGGCCTCATAGAATGAATTTGGAAGTTCTCCCTCTTTTTCTATTTCCTGAAATAGCTTGAAAAGTATTGGTATTAGTTCCTCTTTAAAGGTTTTTTAAAACTCTGCTGTATACCCATCCGGTCCTGGGCTTTTCTTAGTTGGTAATCTTTTGATGGTTTCTTCTATTTCCTCAATTGATATTGGTCTGTTTAGGTTGTCTATATCCTCCTGACTCAATCTGGGCAGATCATATGACTTAAGAAATTTATCGATGCCTTCACTATCTTCTATTTTATTGGAGTATAAGGATTCAAAATAATTTCTGATTATCTTCTGTATTTCTGAAGTGTCTGTTGTGATGTTGCCTTTTTCATCCCGTATGCTAGTAATTTGACTTCTCTCTCTTCTTCTCTTTGTTAGCATGGCTAAGGGTCTGTCAATTTTATTTATTTTTTCAAAGAACCAACTTTTAGTTTTGTCAGTTTTTTCAACTGTTTCTTTTGTTTCGATTTCATTAATTTCAGCTCTGATTTTAATTATTTCTTGCCTTCTACTTCTTTTGCTGTTGTTTTGCTCTTCTTTTTCTAGGATTTTGAGATGAAGTATGAGATCATTTATTTGTTGGTTTTTTCTTTTTTTAAGGAATGAACTCCAAGCAATGAATTTTCCTCTTAGAACTGCTTTCAATGTGTCCCATAGATTCCGATATGTTGTGTCTGTGTTTTCATTTATCTCTAAGAATTTTTTAATTTCCTCCTTGATGTCTTCTATAACCCATTGATCATTCAGTAACCTATTGTTCATTCTCCAAGTGATGCATGATTTTTCTTTCCTTCTTTTATCGTTCATTTTCAGTTTCATTCCATTATGATCAGATAAGATGCATGGTATTATCTCTACTCCTTTATATTGTCTAAGAGTTGCTCTGTGACATAATATATGATCTATTTTTGAGAAGGATCCATGTGCTGCTGAGAAAAACTTGTAACTGCTTGATGTTGGGTGGTATATTCTATATATGTCAATTAAGTCTAGGTTATTAATTGTGTTATTGAGTTCTATAGTTTCCTTATTCAACTTTTGTTTGGAAGATCTGTCCAGTGGTGAGAGAGGTGTGTTGAAGTCTTCCATGATTATTGTATGGTGGTCTATTAGACTCTTGAACTTGAGAAGAGTTTGCTTGATGAACATAGCTGCACCGTTGTTTGGGGCATATATATTTATGATTGTTATGTCTTGTTGGTGTATGGTTCCCTTGAGCAGTATGTAGTGTCCCTCTTTATCCCTTTTGATTAACTTTGGCTTGAAATCTATTTTATTTGGTATGAGTATGGACACTCCTGCTTGTTTCTGAAGCCCATATGAGTGATATGATTTTTCCCAACCTTTCTCCTTCAGTCTATGTATATCTTTTCCTATCAAATGCGTCTCCTGTAGGCAGCATATTGTTGGGTCTTGTTTTGTGATCCATTCTACTAGCCTGTGTCTCTTAATTGGTGAGTTTAAGCCATTGACATTTAGGGTTATTATTGAGATATGGTTTGTTCTTCCAGCCATATTTGTTTATTTATGTTACTAAACATGGTTTGTTTTCCTCTTTGATTATTTTCCCCCCTTTACTGTCCTACCTCCCACTGTTGGTTTTCCTTGTTGTTTTCCATTTCCTCTTCCTGAAATGTTTTGCCAAGGATGTTTTGAAGAGATGGTTTTCTAGCTGCAAATTCTTTTAACTTTTGTTTATCGTGGAAGGTTTTAATTTCCTCTTCCATCCTGAAGCTTAATTTCGCTGGATACACGATTCTTGGTTGGAACCCATTTTCTTTCAGAGTTTGAAATGTTATTCCAGGATCTTCTAGCTTTCAGAGTCTGTGTTGAAAGATCAGCTGTTATCCTGATTGGTTTACCCCTAAATGTAATCTGCTTCCTTTCTCTTGTAGCTTTTAAAATTCTCTCCTTATTCTGTATGCTGGGCATCTTCATTATAATGTGTCTAGGTGTGGATCTCTTATGATTTTGCACATTCGACGTCCTGTAGGCTTCTAGGATTTGGGATTCTGTCTCATTCTTCAAGTCTGGGAAGTTTTCTCGTATTATTTCATTGAATAGATTGCTCATTCCTTTGGTTTGGACCTCTATACCTTCCTGTATCCCAATGACTCTTAAGTTTGGTCTCTTTATGTTGTCCCATATTTCTTGAATGTTCTGCTCATGGTTCCTTAACAGTCTTGCTGAGCTGTCTATGTTCTTTTCAAGTTGAAATACTTTGTCTTCATTGTCTGATGTTCTATCTTCTAAGTGTTCTACTCTGCTGGTAGTATTCTCAATTGAGTTTTTAAGTTGGTTTATTGCTTCCTGCATTTCTAGGATTTCTGTTTGTTTGTTTTTTATTACCTCTATCTCCCTGTGTAATTGATCTTTGGCTTCTTGGATTTGTTTATGTAATTCATTGTCAAAGTGATCTTTCATTGACTGATTTTGCTGTCTAATGTCTTCCTTGAGACTCCAGATCATCTGAAGCGTGTATATCCTGAATTCTTTATCTGACATTCCATCTGCTGCAGCTATTACCTCTTCTAAAGTTGAGTTACCTGCATTGCTTGTGGTCCTTTCTTTCCTTGTCGTTTCATACTGCTCGCGTTTCTTTCTGCTTGGTGAAACTGTTGTGTTTTTGAAATTTTCCCCCTATATATTTATATTACTCTTGTATAGTTGAAAAGTCTCCCTCAAAGGCGCGGGCGGCGGCTGTGCTCCTCCTCCAGTTGGTGTGACGTGTCTACCACGCCCGCGGACCCCTGGGGCTGTTCTGCCGGTCGGTCGCAGGCCTGCCTACCTTACAGGCGTGGGCGACGGCTCTGCTCTGCCCTTACACAAATTGGGGTGACGTGCCTACCACGCTGGGGGGTTGCTGGGCCTGTTCCGGGTATGGGTGGCGGCTCTGCTCTACCCCTACTCCAATTCGGGTGACGTAACTACCACGCCGGGGGGTCGCTGGGCCTGTTCAGGGCGCAGGCAGTGGCTCTGCTCTGCCCCTACTCCAATTGGGGTGACGTGACTACCACGCCGGGGGGCCTCTGGGCCTGTCCCGGGTGCGGGCGGTGGCTCTCCTCTGCCCCTCCTCCAATTGGTGTGACGTGTCTACCACGCCTGCGGACCGCTGGGCCTGTTGTGCCGGTTGGTCGCAGTTCTGCCTACCTTGCGGGCGCGGGCGGCGGCTCTGTTCGGCCCCTTCTCCAATTGGGGTGATGTGACTACCACGCCCGCGGGTCGTTGGGTCTGTTCCTGATGCGGGCGGCGGCTCTGCTCTGCCCTACTCCAATTGGTGTGACGTGTCTACCATGCCGGCAGGCCGCTGGGCCTGTCCCGCCGGTCGGTCGCAGGTCTGCCTACCTTGCGGGCTCGGGCGGTGGCTCTGCTCTGCCCCTACTGCAGTTGGGGTGATGTGATATCACGCCGGCGGGTCGCTAGACCTGTTCCGGGCGTGGGCGGCAGCTCTGCTCTGCCCCTACTCCAATTGGTGTGACGTGTCTACCACGCCGGCAGGCCGCTGGGCCTGTTCCACCGGTCGGTCGCAGGTCTGCCTACCTTGCGGGCTCGGGCGTCGGCTCTGCTCGGCCCCCACTGCAGTTGGGGTGAAGCGATACCACGCCGGCGGGTCACTAGGCCTGTTCCGGGCGTGGGCGGCGGCTCTGCTCTGCCCCTACTCCAATTGGTGGGAAGTGTCTACCACGCCAGCAGGCCGCTGGGCCTGTCCCGCTGGTCGTTCGCAGGTCTGCCTACCTTGCGGGCTCGGGCGGCGGCTCTGCTCGGCCCCAACTGTAGTTGGGGTGAAGTGATACCACACCGGCGGGTCGCTAGGCCTGTTCCGGGCGCGTGTGGCGGCCCTGCTCTGCCCCTACTCCATTTGGTGTGATGTGTCTACCACGCTAGCAGGCCGCTGGGCCTGTCCCGCTGGTTGGTTGCAGGTCTGCCTACCTTGCGGGCTCGGGCGGCAGCTCTGCTCGGCCCCCACTGCAGTTGGGGTGAAGCGATACCACGCCGGCGGGTCACTAGGCCCACTCCAGGTGCGGGCGGCGGCTCTGCTCTGCCCCTACTCCCATTGGTGTGACGTGTCTACCATGCTGACAGGCCGCTGGGCCCGTTCCGCCGATCAGCCGGTGGTCTGCCTACCTTGCGGGCTCGGGCGGCAGCTCTGCTCAGCCCCCACCGCAGTTGGGGTGAAGTGATACCACGCTGGCGGGTCGCTGGGGCTGTTCCGGATGCGGGCTGCAGCTCTGCTCTACCCCTCTGGCCCCCACAGCACTCAGCAGGATCCGGACCGAGAAGCAGTCTCCGCGGGTTCCTCAGCCCTGGGTCAGAGCAGCTCTGGGAGCCAGAACTCGGCCGCTCTGGGCTCCGTGCATGCTCTGATAGGAGCAGGCTCCAAGAAGCAGCCTCCGCGGGCTCCTTAGCCCTGGGCCAGAGCAGTTCCGGGAGCCAGAATTCGGCCGCCTCGGGCTCCGTGTATGTTCTGATAGGAGCAGGCCCCAAGAAGCAGTTTCCGCGGGTTCTTTAGCACTGCGTCTGAGTAATTTGTCTGCGAGACGCAGGCGAATGGCAGCCTGAAATTACCTGTTCTATGGTTGAATGAGCTGCGATCAGTCGAAAACAGGGATGATGACGTCAACTCTCTACTTCTAAGAATTTTTAAATCTCCTCTTTGATGTCTTCTGTAACCCATTGTTCATTCAGTAGCATATTGTTGAGTCTCCATGTGATACGGAAATTTTTAATTTTTATTTTGTCATTGATTTCCAATTTCATTCCATTATGATCTGATAAAATACATGGTAGTATCTCTACTTTTTTGTATATGCTAAGAGTTGCTTTGTGGCATAGTATATGGTCTATTTTAGAGAAGCATCCACGTGCTGCTGAGAAGAAAGTGTATCCACTTGATGCAGGTTGAAATATTCTACATATGTCAGTTAAGTCTAAGTTATTAATTGTGTTATTGAGTTCTATAGTTTCTTTATTCAACTTTTGTTTGGAAGATCTATCCAGTGGTGAGAGAGGTGTGTGTTAAAGTCACCCAAGATTATTGTGTTCTGGTCAGTTTGACTCTTGAACTTGAGAAGAGTTTTTTTGATGAACATAGCTGCACCATTGTTTGGGGCATATATATTTATTACCATTATGTCTTGTTGGTGTATGGTTCCCTTGAGCAGTATATAATGTCCATCTTTATCCCTTTTGATTAACTTTGGCTTGAGGTCTACTTTTTTTGATATGAGGATGGAAACCCCTGCTTGTTTCCACAGTCCACATGAGTGGTATGATTTTTCCCAACCTTTCACCTTCAGTCTGTGGATGTCTTTTCCTATCAGATGAGTCTCCTGGAGGCAGCATATTGTTGGGTATTTTTTAATCCAATCTGCTAGCCTATGGCTTTTGATTGGTGAGTTTAATCCATTAACATTTAGGGTAACTATTGAGACAGGTTTGTATTTCCAGCCATATTTGTTTATTTTCGTTATTTAACTTGACTTGGTTTTCTTCTTTGATTAGTTTTTCCTTTAGGGTACCACCTCCCTCTGCTGATTCATTGTTGTTTTTTATTTCCTCTTTATGAAATGTTTTGCCAAGGAAGTTTTGTAGTGCCGGTTTTCTAGCTATAAATTCTTCTAACTTTTGATTATTGTGGAAGTTTTTTATTTCATCTTCAAATCTAAAGCTTAATTTTGCTGGGTACAAGATTCTTGATTGGCACCTATTTTCTTTCAGACCTTGGTATACCTTGTTCCAGGATCTTCTAGCTTTCAGGGTCTGTGTTGAAAAATCTGCCATCATCCTAATTGGTTTACCCCTATATGTGATCTGATTCCTTTCTCTTGTGGCTTTTAAAATTCTCTCCTTATTCTGTATGTTGGGCATTTTCATTATAATGTGCCTTGGTGTGGATCTGTTGTGATTTTGTACATTTGGTGCCCTATAGACTTCTTGGATTTGGATTTCTGTTTCATTCTTCATGTCTGGAAAGTTTTCTGATATTATTTCATTTCCTTTGGTTTGGACCTCTATGCCTTCCTCTATCCCAATAACTCTTAAATTTGGTCTTGTTATGCTCTCCCACATTTCTTGAATTTTCTGCTCGTGGTTTCCTATCATTTTCTCTGTGTGGTCTATGTGCTTTTCAAGATGATATATTTTGACTTCATTGTCTGATGTCCTGTCTTCCAAGTGGTCTACTCTGTGGATGATGCTCTCATTTGAGTTTTTAATTTGGTTTATTATTTCTTTCATTTCAAGGATTTCTTTTTTTTATAACCTCTATTTCCCTGTTGATGGATCTTTGCTTCTTGGATTTGTTTATGTAGCTCATGGTCAAAGTGATCTTTCACTGTCTGTATTTGTTGTCTAATGTCTTCTTTGAGATCCCAAAACATTTTAACCATGTATATCCTGAAATCTTTCTCTTTCTTTCTGCTGTAGCTGTCAATTCTTCTAATGGTGTGTTGTCTTGAATTCTTTGTGGTACTGTCTTCCTGTGTCTTTTCATGTTGCATGTGTTTCTTTCTTCCCCAGCTCTGTGGGACTGGGGTGTTATTGTTTTTACCCTATGGGTTTGTAGTGCTCTTGTATGGTTCCAAGATCCCTCCTTCATGGGGAAAGATAATGTTAACAGATCCCAATATCAACAGTACATCACCTCTGAACAAGTTATTGTTACTAAGACATTATAGTTAGTCTTAATGTCCAGAAATGTTGGATTCCATTATTATTTAAAATATAATTAGTGGTTTCATAAAAGGTGTACAGTTTCTAGTGGCGAACAGTGAACTGGAGGTTGGGTATAGGACAATATGCTAAGGGGGAAAGATGTGAGGATATGGGGTTAATATAACTTACAAAACTTGAAGGAGAACTCTAATGAAGAGGGTTAGAAGCAGGGGAATAGACAAGAGGTAACAGTGTAGACTAGTACGTGGGAGGAGAGTAGAGTTCATAAAAACACACATATATATTTAGAAAATTACAGGATGGCAAAATAATAGGAAAATTTGGAGCGTGAAAGAAGAAGAAAGAAGAAAAAAGGGAAAGAAAGCAAGAGAAAAAAGAGAGAAGAAAGAGAAAAAAAGAAAAGAGAATTTTTTAAAAAAGGGGGCAGGGCTTATGCAATTCCTCTATATTATACTCTTCAGGTGACTCAGTTCTCAAAGTTCTATTCATGTAAGGTTCTCGGTTTCACATATGTTGGGCTACGAGGGCCGGAGGACAGAGGGGTAGAGGAGGAAGAACACAGATAAAAAGGCAAAACCAGAAACAACAAAAACCTCTTAGAATTCCTTTTTCTTCCTGATTCTCTTCTCTTCCAGTAGGGGGAGCTGTCTGTTTTAAGCTGAAAGTGAAAGGTTGGGAAAATCATGGAGCTACTGGCTGTGACGTCACTGGGTCCCCATCATCTGTCCTCAGGGTGGTGCAGGTGACCAGGTGAGAGGACTTGAGCCCCGGGTACCTTCTCCCTCTCCTGCCTGGAGCTTTCCAATCCTGGGCTCTCTGTTTTGCTCCAGGTTTTAGTCCCCTCCCCTCCTTTTTGCTTATCAGGTCCCCACTTTGGTACCTCTAGCCCTCAGGCTCCCACCAGGTGGGCGCAGCTTCTGCGCTGGGTTGTTGCCATGTGGAGTCACTGCAGCTGGGGAGGCGGCGGGAGCTGGGACCAGGCGCCTGCTCACACGAGGTCCGTGCTGGTAGCCACGCCCACCGCTGGTAG
Organism: Spermophilus citellus; assembly: GCF_964194105.1. Taxonomy (NCBI): domain Eukaryota; kingdom Metazoa; phylum Chordata; class Mammalia; order Rodentia; family Sciuridae; genus Spermophilus; species Spermophilus citellus. Next base: position 19,449,000 of record NC_138187.1, on the reverse strand, counting down.
CCACGCCCACCGCTGGTAGCCACACCCACCAAAAATGGCGGGAGAGGTTTTCCAAGATGGCGGCGGCCTGCTTCCAGCGCCGGGTGTTGGGTGAGGCGGGGGAGCGAGGGTGGCCTTGTGCTGGGGCTGGATGGCCACCGTGTGGGCTGCGTGGGAGCGGGGGCCGCTGATGAGGTGACTCTGCTGCGTCACTTGAGCGCCGTGTGTGCTAGACCTGTGGCTCCGGTCCAGGTTGGGTCTCACCAGGCCACGGAGGCTCTGGTGGTTTCTATGAAAATCCCCGGTGTGGGGTCCTGTCGCCCGCTCTGAGGTCTTGGATTCCGTCTAGGTGACACCTTGCGGGTCGCCACCTGACTGCCTCCTTGGTCTCCTTCCACAGAGCAGCCCGCAGGGCCTCCTCCAGCTGCCATCTTGGGTCCGCCTATTTGCCGTCTCTTTGGGGAGTACCTGCTGGGGGGGGGGGACAACCTGCAGTCAGAATCCATTCTGCATTCACCCCGAATCTGCACGAGTAAGCTGCATGGGAATGCTCCTCCACCGTCCTTGCCATCTCTCGCCCAGAACACCCCTCCCCTCGATGTCCTTTTGGCCTCCAGTAGCATCAGATGATGTTTATTGAATGCTTACTATGCCCCTGTCCCTCTTCTAAATGCTTTATGTGTGTCGGTTTTTTAAACCTTCACCCATTCCTATGAGGGAGGACGCTTATTAACCCTATTTTCAGATGAAAGACCAAAACATCAGAGAGGTTAAGTAATTTTTCCATTGTCACACAGCTCCTAAGAAGTACAGCCAGGATTGTAACTTGGAGCTTTGGTTCTGGTACTTGAACTCTTTACCCTGGCCAGAGAGCAGCTCATGGTATGATGAATTCGTGGTGACCACCAACTAGACCCCAGTCCTGTGGCTCTCACTCCGTATCTTCCCTCTGGACTGGGCATCTCTGCTCTCAGGGGGGGCTGCCTCGCTGCTTGAATGCCCACAGTCGTCCTCTGTTATCCATCACGGTCCCTGGTGCTTCGGCTGAGCATGTACTCCAAGGCTCAAACCTCATTTCTCCAGTCCATTCAAAGCTTTATTGATCTCGCCTGACATTTGCTTCTCCGCGGCTCTCAGCCCCATGCAGCTGGACAAATGGCTTCTGAAGACCAAGTCACGTCCCCACAGCTGTTTAACCAGCTGAGACAGCTGGGCTAATGCAGAGGGCATGGGGCAGGGGAGGGGACTGCTGTAAGTGGAGAGAGAAGGGACGCTGGCCCCCTGGGGACCCCAGAACACTCTCCCCAGAAGCACTGATTCAGCACCTTGCATTTTAAAGGATCTTCTAGAAAACCCATGAAATGTCCCCGCTCTTTAGGGCGCCAGCAGATGGGACCAAGATGGGACCTTCATACTGGTTGGAGATGAAGACGGGGGCAGGTTCCCGGGGACTGTAAGACTGAGATGTTTGTCTAGATGAGCCAAAGCTTGACATTTCTTGGCCTGCATCTCGAGGTTTCCCCCTGGGCTCTGGGAGGACCGTGTGCCTGGCCTCCCAGAGCAGGGGACGTGGCAGAAGCTGAAGCATTTCACAACATTGCTGGCGTGAGTGGCCTCTCACTGCCAAACGGGGGGGAAATGGCTGCTGTCATTTAAGTTTTCTGAAGTCAGATCTTTGATGAGTTTCCTGGTTGTGGGGATTCAGAGAATGGACCGGGTTCCTGAGAGATACGGCTTGAAACAAAGGTCCGTGATGTGCCTGTCCTCAAACGTCACTCAGCAACAAGAGCCATGTCCTTTCTGCAGAATTTTGTGTGCCAGGTGCCGTTTGCAACATGCAGGTCGCACGTCACGTGAGCTCACCTGACAGGTGTGTCTGCCCAGGTGGGTACTGAGGGAGAGCCGCAGGGACTTCACACCAGCCATCTGGCCACCACCTCTGTGGTTCTACCAGAAACACTCTCCTGATCTCCATTTTCTGTTTTTTTGTCGGAATTGCTCACCTGTCACTCCTGTCTGTATATTTTTATGGATTTCATAGATACGTTGGAGTCCCTCTCTGAGAGCACTTGGATGGGCTGGGGTAGAAAAGTTGTTCTAGAAGCAGCTGGGCTGGGGGTGGGGCTGGGGCGGGGCTGGAGGTGGGGGCTCACCGGGCTGTTGCTGGGGGCAGTTGTAGCCACAGTCAGCCAGGCTCAAGGTCAAGCTTATGGAGGGGAAAAGGCAAATTATGCCTTCCAGATGCTGGGCCTGTGTTGCTATGTTCATTTATTTACTACCTTTATGGAGTCATAAATTTTTTCCAGTATCTGTTCAGCATCTATTACATGCTTAGTTAATATGTCTATTGATTCAGCCACTAAAAATTACTTGTTTGTAAGGGAGAGAAAGAAAGGCAGGGCCCAGCGTTCCCTAGAAGAGCCATGGAGCTCAGCAGCTGCTCCCCAGACTCCCGTGTCCTGGGCTGAGAGTGACAGCGGAGGCTCCTGCCCTGGGTCTTGGGTGTGTCCCCGATCAGGGCTCCTATCCAAATCCTGATGTTCCCCAGGCCTCTGAAACCTCTGGTTTTAGGCTCCCTGGTTTGGAGCTTGAGGACAAAGAGGGCATTTTCTTACCATGGGGTGGGGGGTGCTCTAGGCTCCTGTTACTCAAATATTGGGGAGTCCCTTGCTCATGTCCTTCTTGTGTGGCTTGTGTGCTGGCCCGGCCAGTTGTCCAAACCAAATAATCAAACAAGCAAAAGCAAATGTCACAAAATGTTCCCAGTGGTGACCATGAAGGACAGGCAGTCGGGCCAGGGTGCTGGGCTCGGTCTCAGCTCCTACTGATGGTCTGACCTTGGACAGCTGCTTCACCACCAAAGGACTGAGATGTGAGTGACGGGCTCGCTTGTGTCGAGCCCCAGATAGTTCAGGGTTGTTACAGCCATTAGCAAGTACCCTGATGATGAGTGCCTCAAAGTGGCACGTCGGAGGTCGACCACGTGCTTGGTGACTTGGGCCTCGAGGGAGGTCCTGGAGGGGGACACGTGTCTGGCTGGCGTTCTTGCTGAGGCTGGCCTTGAACTCGAGATCCTCCTGCCTTAGCCTCCTGAGTTGTAGGGATCACAGGTGTGCCCCACAGTGCCTGGCTAGCTGCTCTTGAAACTGTAGCCATCTCTTCTTGCTGGGATGGTGGGAGCCCCTTCCTCTTGGGCGTCTTCTCCTGACCTCCTGTCTGGACTTCCAGTCAGGCCCACCTTCCTGCATGTGATTCCTGACCCAATATCCTATCTGGATTTCTGTCTCAACCTCCTGTCTGGATTTCTTGTCCCAATATCCTGTTCAGGTATCTGGTCCTAATTTCCTGTCTGGCTTTCCGGTATGGACTTCCTGTTCTGAGTCTCCTTGGCACAGCCTCTGTTCACAGATTTCAAGCAACCTGCAGGCCAGGCTTTTGTGGAACATTTGGAGCCTCTCCTCCCTCCCTCCCTCCCCCTCCCTCCCCCTCCCCCTCCCCCCTCCCCTCCCCCTCCCTCTCTCCTCCCTCTCTCCCCCTCCCTGTCCCTCCCTCTCCCTCTCTCTCTCTCTCTCTCTCTCTCCCTCTCTCCCTCTCCCTTCCCTCCCTCTCTCTCTCTCTGTCTCCCTCTCTCCCTCTCCCTTCCCTCCCTCTCTCCCTCTCCCTTCCCTCCCTCTCTCTCTCTCTCTCCTCCCTCTCTCCCCCTCCCTGTCCCTCCCTCTCCCTCTCTCTCTCTCTCCCTCTCTCCCTCTCCCTTCCCTCCCTCTCTCTCTCTCTCTCTCTCTCCCTCTCTCCCTCTCCCTTCCCTCCCCCTCTCTCTCTTTCTCTCTCTTTCCGATGGTTCTAGGGCTAACCCCACCCAGCTAGCCAGGACTAGCCAGGACTAGCCAGGACTAGCCAGCTGCTGGTCACACGGAGTGCTTCTCTGGCTTGTCCCGATCTTCTGGCCTGACAGCACCCTGTGCCTGCTGAGGGCACGACACTCTGTCCCTTTGGGAGTTCCCCCTCGTCCCTCATGGAGGCTGTGGGTACAGGGTGGTGGGGCAGAAACCCCTTCCTAGTACCCCCATATGGCTTCTCTCTGAAACTGGGTGTTTAAAGGGACAGGACCACACACTGAATTCACCTGTCATTAAGGCCCCTGTCATTGTCATTTAAGCTACTGCTTCTGCCGAGGTCTCAAAGGGGAAGTGAGGGCCATGTGTTATGGCACGTGCCTGTAATCCTAGTAGCTGGGGAGGCAGAGGCAGGAGGATTGAAAGTTCGCGGCCAGCCTCTGAAATTTAGCAAGACCCTCAGCAATTGAATGAGAACCTGTTTCAAAATAAAAACTAAGAAGTGCTGGGGATGTGCTCAGTGGCTCAACACCCTTCCATTGGATCCCCAGAAACACACACACACACACACAAAGGTGGGGGGAGCCCCACGTGGTGCTGACTGGTACCTTGCAAGCCTGGGGTCCCTACAGAGGTATTTTCCCACCAAAGCTCAGATGAGAAATCTCCATCCTTCTGTTAATGACACAGATAAAAAGAACCGTCTTTTGAGGCCTGATTGGCCGGGGCAGTGGAGGCTGAGCACCTGGGGCTAGCCTGGGTCACTTGGTCAATTCTTGACCCTGTCATGGACGAGGCCTTCCATCCACTGGCCCCGGGCTGCATGCTGTGCTGTACCCGGAGGTCCCAGAGGGGTCCAGGCTGGGGTGGAATGTTTTCCAGAGCAGCTGGACAGCTAAGGAGAGCAGCAAGGCGTGGGGGGTAAGAGCGCAAATCAGCTCTGAGGAGAGGAGACGACGCCTCAGACCAGGTTATTTTATACCCTGAAGGATGAAGCGTAGGTAGACACCAGCAAAAGTCACCACAAAGCCACGTACCAAGGACCACGGATGGCCGAGCATGGCTCGGGTGTGAGCTGGGCCCTGGAAGAGCCGTCCTGGACGGGTCCGTGTAGGGCAGCAGCTCTGTGGCTGAGCAATGTTTCTGGAACATTCTTTGGACAGGACTCCCTTTGTCCTTGGGGACACCTGGGCTGTGCGTTCAGCCATCCACTTCAGGGTCAGCACTCATCATCACAGTGTGACACCTTCCTTCCCACTCCGACCCTCTCTGGGGCACAGCCCAGGTGGCCGACTGGGGACGAGAGGGGAGGGAGGTCGCATTCGGGTCAGGATGCTGCTGGGGGTGGTGCCCAGCTGGGGTCCCCTAGTTAGGCATTTCCAGCTCTTTGGAAAAACTCTTTTTTTGGGGGGGTGTACTGGGGATTGAACTCAGGGGCACTCGACCCCTGAGCCCCAGCCCCAGCCCTATTTTGTATTTTATTTAGAGACAGGGTCTCACTGAGTTGCTTAGGGCCTCACTTTTGCTGAGGCTGCCTTTGAACTCGCGATCCTCCTGCCTCAGCCTCCAGAGCTGCTGGGATGACAGGCGTGCGCCACTGCGCCCGGCTGGAAAATTCTCTTCATCCCAGTTGTGAGTTTCAAAGTTCAGCCACCTGGACAGGTGTCCTCTGCCCTGAAGAGGATGGCCACAGGAGAGTGGAGATGCTCCCTTGAGTTAGAAGCAGCCACTCAGGGGTGGAAACTGGGGTTCCTGGAGCAGGCGTTAGAGCTTATCTGAGAGTGAAGAGGTAGAGAACACCCAGCTCTGCCTCAGGGAGAACCCCTGATGGTCAGCTGGGCTCCAGCTGCTGACGGAGTCCCCAGCAGCAGCAGCAGGTGGCTTCCCCCTTCCTTTGTGGCACTCAGGGGCGATCCCCACCTGCTTAGTTGAAGTGGTCTGTGGATCAGTCCCGAAGGAGGAGAGGCCAGGTGGCCTCAGGTGGGAAGTGAGCTCAGGACTCTGCAGTCCGAGGTTGGGAGGGGCAGGCTTGCTGCTTCTGCAGAAGCCCAGAGTTAGCCAGGCCGGGCGCCACGCAGGCTGACCAGGAAGAGCTTCACGCCTCCCCTAAAAGGGACACACAGAAGGCTGCCCACTCTGGGAGCCTGTATTGCTGGGATCAGCACAAGAGAAAGAGAAGGACTCCAAAACCTGTCCACCCTCCTGGCTTTGGGTGGAAGAGAGACACCTCGAACGCACCCCCAGCTGTCAGCTCCCCTCTTGGTTTCTGGATTTGGGGTGCTCACCATAGCTGCCCGGGCAATCAGGAGTGATGGTTAAGGGCACGGGGCTTTGAGCTGGGCACTTGGCCTTGAATCATGGCTGTGCCCGCACCCGTATTCTCTACATTCTCTGATTTGGGGAGTCCACGGAAGAGAGGTTCTAGGGTGTGGCTGGGTGGAGAGGGGGTGACTTAAGTGACCTGTTCAAGCTTGTCTGTTCCAGAAGTCCAAGCAGTGGTCACCTCTGTTCTGAGGACGCCTCCTGACCCTGACCTTTGGTACCATCTCGGTCTGTGACATTTTTGTAGCATTTGAACAAAATCCTTAGGATGGCTCTGATCAGAGTGCCAGGTTGCAAGTGTCAACATCTGGGGTGGGAGGGGGGCGGGCAGGATGCTCTTGAAATACGCAGTGGCTGGTCATGACAGGCTGGAGAGGCTTGTCTGCTGAGGTCCTGCTGAGCGTGGCTCTGGAGAGAGCTGGTGTGGCCAGGCTTTGAGAAATGTCAAGATGGGCTTTATGTGCACTCTCCTGCGTTTAATGCCAGCAACAAATATCCCCAAACACACTCGGTGGACTTGGCAATGCTGGGGCCCAAAGCAAACACATCCGCAGGAGGGCTGTTTCCCCGAGGGCTGGGTTTCCATCTTGCAGATTGGAGCCTGCTCCAGGCTGGTCCCATTGCACCCAGGAGGGGCCCAGATCTCACCAATGACACCCTTCTGGGTGTGCAGGCAAAACGCAGCCAAATGTTAAACAAACACCCGCTAATTACCCTAGGAATATTTATTGCGGTTTCCCCACGTTGTAATAAGAAATTATTGAAACATACATCACCTACCCAGCTGTTAATCATTGGTAAATATATTTTAAATACAGCAGTCTATTAGTATTTTAATTTAGCCTGTCTCCTGGAAAATGTGTGCTACATCAGACAAATGTCCCAAGCTTCAGCGCCAAGGGAAAAATTTCTTCACCTAGTTAATCTTTATGTTCTTCTCTCAGGGAGGAAATTCGGGCTGCACCGGCAAGAGCAATGTCCTCCCGGGGCCAGTATTGATGGTGAGTGTCCTTGAGGACCTTGTGGGTGAGGCGGAGAGGCCCCCTCTGGAGAGGAGCGGGGATTTGGTGGAGGGACCAGGGCAGGGCTGCAGCTAGGATTCCTGATGGATTGATGTTTTTTTTTTGGGGGGGGGGAGTGGGTACCAGGGATTGCACTCAGGGGCACTCCACCACTGAGCCCCCATCCCCAGCCCTGGTTTGTATTTTTAAATTTAGAGACAGGGTCTCCCTGAGTTGCTTAGGGCCTCGCTTTTGCTGAGGTTGGCTTTGAACTTGTGGTCCTTCTGAGTTGCTAGGATTCAGCATGCACCCCTGCAAGATGGACTGGTCTTTTCCCTGACATTTTACTTACATGCAAAATCGTGGGGTGGGGGGGAGAGAGAGAGAGAGAGAGAGAGAGAGAGAGAGAGAGAGAGCGAGAGCGAGAGCGAGCAAAACAGCAAAACAAAACAATCCGTGTCCTGAACCTCAGTGATGACTGTAAGGGTCCGGCGAAACGTCGGAGAAAGAGACCACGAGACTAGCTTCATGCAATGGCAAGGGGGATTTATTGGATCCATTCCAGCGCGCTGGGACTCTGTGCTCACTCAAGAAGGGAGAGCAGCCCAGAGCCCAGAGCAGAGGTCAAGCAGAGCTTAAGTACACTTTTTGGAGAGGGCGGGGGGCTTTGCATACATCAGAACAAATCATCATGAGGCGCGGGAAAATTGAACAACAACTCTGATACATGATTAGTCCATTCATTGGCGGGAACAGGCTGGGCAGGGGTGATTGGTCACTTCTAAACTGGGTACACATTCAAACTGATTGGTTCGGGCCCTGTGACAAAGCTGCACAGGGCCCTAGGCTGAATGGCCAGTAGGGCGTTGTCTTAACTATCTCAGGAATCTGGGTGTAACAGAGGAACTTAATAGTACCTAATCTTTTACATTTCAATTCAAGGTTTCCAGCTTAGAAACTTTACCCTTTCAATGACAAGAAGGGGATTGTTTTCCTGTCATCTCGGGTGTTGGTTCAGACTGGATGCTTCACCCATGGTGGGACCTGTCAGAGAGGGACAGACACAGTGACCACGGATTGACAAGTTTCTCACTAGCTTCTGCCGCTAGATCGCCCTACTAGCTTCGTGGGAATTTCTCCTGTGAGTTACTTGTTCATTCCACAGTCACCTGTTGAGCACCTACTGTGTGCTGGGTACTGTCCGAGGTGCTGGAGAGGGAGAGAGGTGATCCAAGGTGAAGAACTTACCTTCCAGCTGCAGGAGGCAGATGGCAAACAGGTGTCCTGCGCAGGCCACTGCGCAGAGGCAATGGGGGAGGGGCAGCTGTCTCGGAATGGGGTGGGGGTGGGGGTGGCCAGGGGAAAACCTCTTGGAACCCAGAGGCCAATTTTGACCTGAGAGGTGAGGGAGAGGGTGAAATCTCTTTGAAGTTCAAAGATGGAGAGTGTGATGGGTCATTTTGCGTGCTCAGGAAGTTTTGGAACACGTGGAGCAGTCACGTGGCAGGGGACAGCCCTGGGCTGGAAATACTTGTTGTTTTTTCCTTCTTTCTACTCACAGCTGACCTGTGCTGCCATGCACTCAGCTGCGTCCCTGGACACATCTGATTTCAGTGCACAGAGGTGGACTTTTCCAGCCCAGGGCCAGCAGGAGCGCTGTGTTTCTGCCCGCTTTGCTGCCTCAGTTCAGTGCTGGTGCAACAGGAAGTGAGATCAACATCCCGGGGAGACAGGAGAGGTGGATAATGCCCCCGGCCTCTGGAGAGAGAGCTGCAAGGGTCCCTCCACACGCGGCCTTTCAGAGTCCCAGTGGGACGGAGTCCCAGCTGTCCACCACAGCCGGCTTCAGGGACCCGCCTGGCCTGGCTCTCTCCTTCTCTCTCCCCAGTCGCTCTCTCCTGTTTGCTCCAGTATGCCTCCCAAATTCCCTGCACTTGAGTTTTGTCTCAGACTTGCTTTTGGGGGCACTCAAATTAGGACAGTCTCCTCCCCCTCTCTCCCTCCCCCCCCTTTCTCGCTCTTTCTCTCTTCCCCGCTCTCTTTCTCATTTTTGGTACTGGGGATTCAACCCAGGGGTGCTCAACCATGAGCCACAACCCCAGCCATTTTTTAAATTTTTTATTTTGAGACAGGCTCTCGCTAAGTCACTCACAGCTTCACTAAGTTGCTGAGGTTGTCCTTGAACTTGTGATCTTCCTGCCCCAGCCTCCTGAGCCTCTGGGATGCGCCACCGCACCCGGCTGGGACAGATGCTCACCAGTTCCATAGGGGACACGTTAGTGAGAGTGCTGACGGTGACCTAGATCAGGATGGTGGCAGATTTCCCAGAAAGAATGATCAACACCAGAGTAGAGCACCACTAAGACCAGAGTCCCAAAGCAACACACTGATGCAGAGCAAGAAGAGCAAGTTCATCTAAAAGCACACGAATAAACAAACCTCCCAAGAGCTAACACCAGCGCCCACATCCTTAGGGAGAAACCTCAGCGGCTGTCTCATGTTTCCCTCTCAGTCTCGGGCTGGCGTTCTTCTAGAGAAAGAAACTGGACCGTGGCGGAGGGGAGCCACATGCTTTGTGTCTTAGAGCCTTGGCTTTGCGTTCCCGAGCTGTCACCTCCACTCACACCATATTGGACAAAGCAAGTCCTACGTGCCAGCCGCTGATGTCGGGGTGCCAGGGGAGTGCGTGCACACCTGTGAAGCCGAACTCCCGTCTCCAATCAGGTTCCAGAGCAGGCGATCTGTGCTCCCTGGTGCCATTGAGGGCTCCCTGCCCTTCATTGTGTGCATGTCAATTACAGGGCCTAGGTGTCGTCTCCCGAATGCACTGTGAATTTCTTCAGGGCAGAATTCATGCACAGCCACTCTCAGTCCCCGCCCACCAATTAACTCGGAAAAGGGATATTGCACATAGTCATACGTGAGATGTGTATATGGTATTTTGAAGGTACAGCCTGAGGACTTGGCTGACAGCTTGGATACGGGACTCCCCGAGAGAGAGAGGAGGTCACGGTCTTTTGATCCACGCCGTTGAGAAAATGGACTTGCTCTCTCCACACATGGGGGGATCTGATACTCAGAAAATTGAAGGTCATTAATATCTATTTTATTGCTTCCAGAAGCGTGGGGTGCTCAGTATTTATGAGTGGTGGAGGGGATGTCGAGGTGGTACCCAGGCCCAAGAAGAGGAAGCGCTGCATCTGAGAGTTGGAAAGCTGTTTATCTTTCAGTTCTTTATTGGCTCTTTTGATTAGTTAAAAGCAATCTCAGTTTGGTGCTTGCGTGTCTGGAAGCCCTGGCTGACTTCCCTTTTTAGGAAAGAGATATTATGCTGAAGGCTGAGGGAATTGGGCTGGCAACAATTTCTGGCGGGGTTTAATAATAGCACTTTCTTTTGATTGTATTCCTTTTTCCTGGGTAACTTCTCTTTATGATATGGGATACTGGTTCATTTATAGTTCAGATATATAGATTTCCCAGAGAAATGAATTATGTTAAAAAGGGAATTGATAGGTAAAGAAATATTGAAGTAAATTTCACTTGTCTGTTTATTGAGGAAATATTCACCACGTGTGGATTATGTACCAGACACTGTTTGCTTTGTTTTTATTTTTGGGGGTACCAGGGATTGAACTCAGGGGCACTCTAGCACTGAGCCCCATCCTCAGCCCTATTTTGTGTTTTATTTAGAGACAGGGTCTCACTGAGTTGCTTAGGGCCTCACTTATGCTGAGGCTGGCTTTGAACCCGAGATCCTCCTGCCTCAGCCTCCCGAACTGCTGGGATTATAGGCCTATGCCACCGCGCCCAGCCCAGACTTTATTTTTAGTGCTGGGGAGATAACAGGGAAAAATAGAGACACACTTTCAGGCCTCCCTGGAGCCTTCAGTCCAGTGGCGAGAAAGCAGACCACAGGTAGAATGAACAGCATAAATAGCATTTGAGATGGTGACAAGTCCCATTGTAGATTCTGACAAGCAGAAAAGTGGGATTGGCAATGGGTTGGGGGTGTGAGTTGCAACTTGAGTAGAATGGCTGGGACGACTTGGTGGCGAAGGCAGCATTTTGGAGAAAACCCAAAGAAGCCAGCCAACTGGTATCCAAGGAAGAGTGTTCCCAGCTTAGGGAACAGCAGAGACGGAAGCTCTGAGGCCACAGCGTGCCTGATCTGGTGGGAAGAGGGCAAGGAACTGGTGTGTGTGGGGTGGAAGGAGCAGGGGACATCAGCGAGGTAACAAGGTAAGGCCCAGTGGGACACGGTTAGCATTTAGCTGTGACTCTGGTGAGACCACACACAGCCTTTGGAGAATTCTGAGCAGGAGCGACATGATCCAGCTCCCGGTCTGAAAGCATTGCCGACTGTGTCCAGAAGGGACTCAAGGGCACAGGGACAGTATCAGGGCTACCGAGGGGAGGCTGTTGCTGAAATCCAGGTGTGAGCTGACGGTGGCTGGGGCCTGGGTGAGAGCAACGTGTGGTTGGATCTGTTTTGAAGGTGGGCAGGTGAAGGTGCTGGAATTTGGACATGAGGAGGGAGAGGGTGATCTTGGTTTTGACCTGAGAAAACGGAGTTGCCATGTGCAGATCTGGGGGGATCGGCGAGGAACCCAGGAGGGGGGACTTGAGCTCCGTCTGGTCCTGTGCATCGTCCCCAGATGCTGGGGCCTGGCGTTCAGGGAAGGGTCCTCATGGGCTCTTCAGCGTCATGGACATGCAGACGTGTTGGATGAGTGACCTCAGGGCAGTGGAGGGCACAGAGCTGGGGTGTCCTTTCTCACCTGCTAACAGCCAGTCCTGCATCAGCAGCTCTTTGGTCGGCTGAAGCGTGGTCCCCAGATGCAGCAGGGGCGGATGGCACAGGGGTCTCTGAGGACCCCCCCCCCCTCAGTTTTGTGCGGAACCACAAGGGCAAAGACACTCGCCTCGAAAAACCGTTCTTTGCGCATCATGGCTCCGCATCCCGGGCTTCACACGTTAAGTTTCTAAAAATGCATCTGTCCTGTCGTCCTGACTTTTTAAACCTTGCCTTTGCCTTCGAACAGTTTGCATTTCCACTGGGAAGCAGCTGTCTGCAGCCTGAATTCTCCAGGTCAGAACCTCCTGCCAGGGCTGGCTGCGATCCCGAGGGTGGACCATTCGGGGCGGTTGGTTTCCACATCACAGGACAATTCTTCTCCTGTTATTATGCAGATCTCCTGCCACTTCAGATCTCGGGGCTAACAACAGATGCCTAAGAATGGGTAGAAGTTTTTGCTACAGGAAGTGAAACTGGCTCCACCTGAATTGGGAGGGCACTTAAAAATAATAGTGAGGAGCCGGGCGCGGTGGAGCATGCCTGTCATCCCAGGGGCTCAGGAGGCTGAGACAGGAGTTCAAAGCCAGCCTCAGCAAAACCAAGGCCCTAAGCAACTCAGTGAGACCCTGTCTCTAAATAAAATACAAAATAGGGCTGGGGTGTGGCTTACGGTCGAGTGCCCCTGAGTTCAATCCCTGGTATCCTCCCCCAAAAATAATAGTAAGGACCACCAGGTGGATACGTATATTTGCCAGGTTCTGTCTTGCCGGTGGATGCTGTAGGTGCTTTAACAAGAATTCCTTCACTGGCACCTGCAGCTGCTATGGTTGATGGCTTCTAACCACCCCCAATTGTCCCTTGATTGAATAGGGGCCACCTCCCCTGGCTGACCAGGAATCTCACCTGGCTGAATAGAGGCTACTTCACCTGCCCCTGCTAGAGGGCACACCTGAAGTCAATGGCTCCCTGGCGCAGGCTGGTCCCTGTGTCCCAATTTGGGATTAGCTCTGTGGCTCCATGGGTGGTCCAGAGCATCCGTCAGGGTTGGGTCTTGGTCTTTATTCTTCCTTCCTATCCTATCTTCCTTCCTGTCTTCTGGCCTCATGCTTCTCCTTCCCGCGAGATCTTCCCATCTTAGAATCCCATCTCAGGCTCTGCCGTAAGTGTCTGATAGCTCTTAATATCATATAATCCTCTCAGTGACCCTCTGACCGAGCATAGCAAGAACAGCAGTGCTCTCTGTTCTCTGAGATGCAGATACAGAGGTTGGTGACCAGCTCAGGGCCACGTACCTAGGCAGGTACAAGAGCCAGGAGTCCAATCCAGACTTTGCTCCAAAGCTCATGCTCCTGATAATATGGTATGTCACCTGTCCCTCGGGGTGATCTCAGATATTATGAACCTCAAATGTTTTATTCTCTTCTTTGGGACCAAATGCCAATTTTTAAAAGCAGTGTTGACCAGACACTAGCCATCTGTGGTGACTGTGAGCGGAGGGATAACCTGCACCCCGGGGAGGCAGAGGTGAGCATCACTCAATGCCGTGATGGTGGACTTGGCCAGAATAAGTAGATGTCCTTGGGTGATAAAATGATTCCAGGAGGTGTTGGGATATAATCAAATTTCCAGAAACTTCTGTCTCTCACAGGCTCACTTCTGCTGCTCGGGACTTGGTCTCAGATACCCAGCTGATGTCTGTGTAGACCACAGGTGCCCCCCGCACGGTGTGTCCAGAGACAGTGGCCTCGGGTTTAGGAGCTCATTGTCTCGGTCCCATCACTCATTGGCCAGGTTGTTCTCTTGCAAGTTTTCCATCCACGCTAAACGAAATAGCTTCTCATTTTGCAAAATGAGGGGAATGACCTCTCCCCTGGCCTTTATAAAAATCACTTTGTTTCTCTAAGTGCACAGTGAGGGCTTCTGCCACCTGGTGGATAAGTTTGGATGCTGGCCTGGAGCTGAGAAGACGCCATCGGTCGCAATCCTGCAAAGGCGAGAGCAAAGCATTCCTAACACACCTACTGCGCTTGAGAAGGTTGGGGAAAGAACCATCCATGCTTACAAAAAATTTAAGGTGTTTCGATGGACAGCAAAGTCAGTCCAGCCAAGGATGATGACACCATTTGCTTATAAGCACATAAACATGGTTCTCACTGGCTTTAGGAGAAGTGTGGAGTGCCCAGATCCGGGAGATTTGAATTGCAAAATAAAATAGTAACAATGAGAACTTCTGTTTATTGGCCACGTACGTCCTGCCTGGCATTGAGCTGACTGTTCTTGAAGCATCATCTTCTTTAATTCTCACAGCATCATAAATACCTGAAAGAGTATCTTTCAACCCTACAGATGATGAAATTGGAGCTTAGAGGGGTCACTGGCCCACCGTCCCACAATAAGTGAACGTCCTTACCAAGGACAAAATGTGTTCCAGCCTGAGGGCCGTACTCCACCGTGGGTCTTGAAATCAAATTTACGAGTCACCATCAGACGTCCGAAAACGTCGGAGTGCATCGCAAAGAGTCACTCTATAAGCATTTTGTTAGCAATGCAGGTGTTATGGGTCCGTGTGGGTAGGTGATGTAGGGGTGTGGTGTATGATAAATTATACAGCACCCAGGGGGCTGCCTGACATTTTTGCAGTGGTCCGTGCTGGAGGCTCCCTGGGGTGTTGGTCAAAACCATCATGATGTGGTTTAAGCCGGGGAAGGGCATGGTCAGGAAGGCTGGAGTTAGAGCTAGCTAGAGGTCGAGGATGATGGACCGGGTCTGCTCACTTGGACAGCTCCCAGGGCTCAGATGACCTCCTTCTGGGTCAGAGGGATTTCATCTTTGCTGCCTCAGAATGCACCATTTATGAAACCCGGTTGACGTTGAGCCCTTCCTTTTATATTTTCCATGAATTACCCTCGACTTCCCAAGACCCTTTGCCTGGGAAGGCTGTGTTTTCTCAGTCTGATATAGATAAGACCCGGTGCAGTTCTTCCCAGGACTGTTTTGAAGATAAGAAACTGGAGCACATTTCGTGACTGGGGTTGAGCTGATCTCCTAGGACTTTGTGTTCATCTCTGACCTTCTAGAACATAAACCCTAACCAAGCTAGGAGAAGGAGCTTCCACTTCAGAATTAGGTGGGGTGTGAGTTCACCATGACCTGGGACTTAGCCTTTTGGTTGTTCAGGCAAACCCTGTGCCTGGCGTGTTGGAGGACCTCAGTAAACATTTGCCAAGAGAACAGGCTTCAACCTCTCCCCCCCACTTCTCTCTCCTCTCTCTTTAAACTAATGAAATGCCTTTGGGGGTAATTGCTTAAACTTTCTGAGTCTCAGTTTCCTCATCTGCACTGTGGGGCTATAACTATGTATTTCTGGAGGATTGCTGGAGAAAGCAGATGTGATGGATTTAAAAGGATCTGGGGCCAGGTGTGGTGGCTCATGCCTGTCATCCCAGTGGCTCAGGAGGCTGAGGCAGGAGGATCGAGAATTCAAAGCCAGCCTCAGCAAAAGCGAGTCACTAAGCAACTCAGTGAGGGCTGGGGATGGGGCTCAGTGGTCAAATGCCCCTGAGTTCAATCCTCAGTCACCACCCCCCATAAATAAGTAATAAATAAATAAATGGATCTAGGCATAAATTAGCACTTAACAGATCTTTGCTTCCTTCCTCCTGAAGGTGCGATGTCTTCTCGTCTCTCGAGATCCTGAGGCCCACTGTTTACTAGAACCCCTTCCTCAACTGTGGCCAATGTGGCTGAGGAGATGGGAGCTCTATTTGGGGGACCTCATCTTCTGACAAGAGACTAGAAGCAAAGTCAGATGCAGGTTCATGACTTCTTCCAAAGAGGCCCCGGTGGAAAGAGCAGACCGTGCCTGTACCCTGGACTCTGGCAGATGCCCTGGGCCTGCCAAATGCAGCCAGGGGACCTTGTGAACTGCTCACCCCGGGGATGGCACATCTTCCCACAAAGCTCACCCTACCCGGAGGTTTCCAATCTTTTGTGTCATTTTCTGATTTTATTTTATTTTTATTTTTAAAACATATATACAAAATGTCTTTACATTCCTAATATAAAACCATCTAGGATTCATTAAAGTAAGATACTGATGACATCTCCCAATCCCACATGTCAGGAGAGAGAATGGACTCAATATCTTGGTACCTACAATGGTAAATTAAACATTTTTTTTCTACGAGTACACTTGTATTTAATACATATTTTATGGATGTACAGTTAGGTGTGATCATTCTCTACAGATTTGCAATATGTTTTTTTTCTATTTAACATTTTCTTTTTTTTAAGAGAGTGAGAGAGGAGAGAGAGAGAGAGAGAGAGAGAGAGAGAGAGAGAGAGAATTTTTAATATTTATTTTTTAGTTCTCGGCGGACACAACATCTTTGTTGGTATGTGGTGCTGAGGATCGAACCTGGGCCGCACGCATGCCAGGCGAGCGCGCTACCGCTTGAGCCACATCCCCAGCCCCTTAACATTTTCTCAGGTCAGAATAAATGTACTTCATTCCTTGTTAACACCTGTATAATATTCCTTCCTATACTACGGCATAAATTTGATTAGCCAGTTGCTCGCTTGGTGGCCATTTAGGTTATTTCCCCTTATTTTGCTAACAAACATCTTTGACTACTTAGGATATACATGTGTTGTATCTCCCATGCAAGACAGGTTTTTAGCTCCTGAAACGTATTTGGATTTTGGAAACACTTGAGATTTGTCATGATTCTTGTAAGGAACACTGAGCACAGAATGTTCCAGACCCTGTGCTGGGTTCTGTGGATACACAGGGGAGTTCAAGTTCGTCCATTCGCCATTGCAATGTGGGTTTCATGGGCTGATGGTCCTAAGAGAGGGGAGAGCAACCTTGCTCTGCGTGGCTGGAAATGTGTCAGGGAAGGCTTTACAGGGGACATTGGGTCCCAGCTTTGAGTAAGTAGAAGGCTCCTCATGGACAGGGAAGGGAAGGGCGTTTCAAACCCAAGGAACAGAGCTTGCAAAGCCAGAGTGGGATGAGCAAGCCGCCATGTTTTCTGTCTGGCAAGTCATAGCTTGGGTGGGAAAGTAAGAACGGTGCTCTGTGCGGGAAGGTGGGAGGGTCCGGGCAGGAGGCAGCCAGGAGCTGGCCGCAGGCTCGGGCTGTGAGTCTGAAATTGGGGGAGAGTGAAATGCCGGCTGAGGTCACAGGATCTGGAGTGGAGCTGGGCTGCCTTCCTCGCCCTGCCACTAGGGGGCGCTCCCTGTCTTGCCCTTGGTCCTGGCCAAGGGCCCGGTTGAGGTCCACTCTGTCCTCCACGGCAGGGGATGAGGACTCAGTGGGGTGCAGGGGACAGGCCCACCCAGAACCCCTGCCCTTTTCTTCTGGACCTCGCGACCTGTCCACACTCCCCAGTCTCCATCCAGGGCCTGCGCAAACCCCTCTGCTGAGCACGTGCCCCAGGGGCTGCGGGTCTGCCCCTTCCGGCTGCGAGCAGTGCCCGAGGGCTGGCTGTGTCCGGGAGGACCGCTTTGGTGTGCACACCTGGAGCCAAGGTGGAAAGAGAAGGCGCCGGCTCCTGGCTCAGGGCCCCCACTTGCCTGAGCCTCCCTCAGTGTCGAAAGACATTTAAACCCCTCGCTTCTCAGGTTTTTTTCTTTTTAAAGGCAGGACTCAAAACAGACCCTGCGGATTTGGTAGAGATTCAGTCAGAGAGTCAATGTAAACTGCTCAAGATATCTGCCTGGCACTGAGTAGGTGCTCAATAAAGCACTGACCCTAGGCCAGGGGTTCTCAGGGACTTTGCCATGGGGACGGCGTGCTGGATGCGGGGACACAGGGCAGAGGATGGACGGGGGGGGGGGGAATGAAAGTCAGGGAAGAGCCAGCGTTTTGACACAGAGAGCTGATGGGGGCTGGGCTGTCTCGGTGGTGTCTGTGGCCATCAGCCAGGACGTGGGAATGCGCGGCTCCTTCCCCGGGAGCGCTCTTCACAGACCTCCGACTCCCCCGACCTGGATTGGCTGCGCGCAGGTTCCAGACACCCAATCAGACGTCAGCCAGACTCCCTGGGGGCGGGCCTCGGACGTGCTCGTCAAACCCAGGACGCAGAGTGCAATGAGGACCACCCTGGTGACCAAGGATTGGGCCTGAAAATCCGGAATGGCAATTGAAAGGAAAGGGGGGTGTCACCTTGCTGGAGGAAAGAAAGTATCACTTAGAGCAACCGTTTTGGAGGAAGCGTCTTTCCCAAGAGGAGGCCAAGGGAGAAAAAGAATAAGACGGTGTTGGTGACAAAGAACTTGGAAGCCACTGCTTCAAGGGAAGCTGTGCGTGTGTGTGTGTGTGTGTGTGTGTGTGTGCACATGAGCTTCAGAGATTGCAAATCGATATCCCATTTCCCTTGGAGTTTACACCGCTGCCCACAGGGTGATTCCTGACTCCAGGATGAATAGGGCCATATCGCTCCGCTAGAGCACAATGAATTTTCCAGATGGGCCACTGATCCTTTCCAGGGCCTCTCAGAGCTAGTGCAGGCCTCAGAGAAGCGCACTCACAGACCCAGCCCTCCTCCCAGCCCGATGTTCCCGGGTGCGGGTGCCCGGGTGGGCGGCACTTGTGTGTGGGCAGGAGGAGGCTCAGAGGTAGAGCTGGATGCTCCGACCTAGGGCAGAGGTGGCTGTGACTTGCATGCTGGCTTTTCTAACTGCTGGGCCATCTGTCACGTCCACGGGATCCACAGATGGGCCAGGTTGTGCTGCGGGCACTAGTGACCAGGGGTCGGTCTTGCTCCCACTGTGTGTCCTCCAAGGCATCCAGGGTCCTGGTAGGGCTGGGCCCCATATCCTCCTTCCTCTGGTGCCCAGGATGATTGATGGAGCTAGCAGGCCCTGGGGGAAGGGAAGGTGGGGGATTCCACTCTGGATCTTGAAGACTTTTGCCTGAGCGGGGTCTTTTGTACCAGGGATGGAACCCAGGGGCACTTAACCCCTGAGCCACATCCCCAGCCCTTTCTAAAGTGAACAACCAATAAAAAAAATTTTTTTTTAATTTAGAGGCAGGGTCTCCCCAGGTTGCCCAGGGTCTTGCCAAGTGCTGAGGCTGGCTTTGCACCTGCCATCCTCCTGCCTCAGCCTCCCAACTTGCTGGGAGGACAGGCGTGCGCCCCGCGCCTGGCTGAGCTTCGTCTTTTGAGGGAGGAAAGCAATAATACTTGTGAACAGCATGAATGTCCCGCCACGTTACTGTGACAAGCTCACTAGGGCTTGGAACTGGGAGGCAAATGAATTAAATGAGCTTGTCACGAATCCAGAACTGACCCTAACGAGGTGCACGAAACGGGGTGGGCCTGAGGGATTCAGGGTGAGTTCTGTTGTTCGGCCATTGGGTTCCATATTTGAACCACAGGACATCTTTGCCCTCCAATGTTCGATTTTACCTTTGTGGGTAAGGTGGGCGTTGACGACTGAGCTGGCATTTTGAGCTTGGTGACCTGACGCTCTCCAGGGTCTTCCAGGAATCGCCTGTTACTTACCACTTACCGCGGTGGGCCTGACCTGTTGGTGATGGAGACTGTGAGTGTGTGGCTGGAAAACCTGAGCAGGGGACTAGCTTGTCCTCCTATCTGCCATATTGTTTCCACTGCCATATTGTCCCCGAGGCCATCCCAATAATAAAGACAAGGTTTTGAGAAAAAGGCAAAAGCTTTATTGCTTTGAGAGCAAACGAGAAAACAGGGGACTCCTGTCCCAGAGGCTGTGATTCTGCCCATCAGCAGGACAGGGGACTTTAAAAAAGGTGACTCCAAGGCTACCTTCACGGGTTCTCTGTTGGAGTGGTGACTCTCTTGCTAATCTGGGGGTCAGTCATTTCTGAGCTCTCTGGTGCCGTCCCCAGAGTCTGGATGGCTCGTTCCTATGGTGGCCGTGTACTCAGGACAGATACTCTGCCTGGATGGGGAAGAAAGGTGATCCTGTTTCTCGAGATCAGGGAGGAGCAGGGAGAGAGGAGGAGAAGAAACCTGTCCATTGAAAAAACAAGTCTCAGTGGCAGAGCAGCCAGGGCAGCAGGCGAAGCCGAAAGTGGACACTGTGTAATATGGACTCCTTTCGGGGAAGCCAGCCCGGCAGAGCTCCGAGGTGCGTGGGCTGCAAGGCTCCATAGGTTGAGTTCAAATCTCACCTCCAGCACTTACTCTGTGGCCCCAGGCAGGTGGCTTAGCCTCTCTGTTTTTGGTTTCCTTCTTGGGGGTTTCTGTGAGTGCCTGGCACTCTTGAGCCTCAATCTTGAAGGCTGTGGTGTCTTCTGTGCGCTGAGATTCCCAGCGCCCACAGCGCCCAGACTCATCAGAGACCGAACACTAAGGCTTGGTGGACGCACGCAGGCTTTAGGGTCTCCTGACCTCTCAACATCCTCACGGTGTCACCTCAAGCTAATCACTGTAGCGGCCCAGGCCTCAGTCTCCCTGTCTCTAAAGTGGGCACCAACATGCTCACTGCGGTCCCATGCTGGGATTCTGAACCTCCGCTTTTAAGTGTGTCTGAACCCCTGCCCCGGGGTTTCTGACCATGGGGGAAAATTAATTACAGAGAAATTTCATCCAAATTCAAAACTCCCCGAACCCCTGAGGAACACCGCCAAGGCCTGAAAGCCACACCACACTGGCCCTCTCTGTCACCCACCATTTCTCCTCCCCCAGAGGCTAAGCCAGCATGGCGCCAGCCTCTCTGCCTCCAGAGTCACTCTTGGCCTCTGAGTTGTGGACAGAGGGATCTTGCTAAAATGTCTGTTTGACCAGCGAATAACTCTGGTGGCCCTCAGGGTCAGAACTGGGCTGTGTAGCATGGTAGTCGCCCGCGTCTGGTCCCCACAGCACCTCAGGCTCTTCTCCATCCTCGACCCCCCAGCCTCCACCTGCCTGCGGGCTCTGTTCTGGGCTCCTCCTGGCTCTCCCCGCCCCTTCCTGCCCCTGTGCTTGGCCTGGGAACAGACCTCCCAGAGATGGTCTCTCGACAGGCTTCTCCTCACTTCTAAGGATTCATTTTGGGTCTCACATCCTGGATCCGTGAGTTCTCCCCTGTCTGCCTCTCCCCTTCCCCCAGGGCTGGGTGGGGAGCTCCCACGGTGGCCCTGACCCATGGATTCCTTCACCTCCCTCTCTTTTCCTCACTTGGCTGGGGGCGCTGAAGGGCAGACCATGAGAACACTTCCAAGGGCCTGGGAGCCCCTTACATATGACAGCTGCTGGCCACTCACAACCCACCTTGTGACAGTATTTTGACCTCTATTGCACATGGGGGGTCATTAGGCTCAGAGAGGTTGGGTAACCTACCCAGGTCATGCACCCTTGGGCCCTTGGTCTCTTTCTTTGTAGACAGGTAACTTCTTGGCATGTGGGAGGAGAACCATGGGCACTTCTGGTCTGAGCTGGGGATCTGGGGACCCCAGAGTATAGGGATAGGATGGCGTCTTCCCCTCGCGTGGCCTTTTGAGGTGTTCTCTTTAAATTGGTGCATTATGATTTTACATAATAGTGAAATTCATACCTGTTCACACAGGTGCATTCTAGGAGGCCATCGATTTTATATCCCAGCACCTCCCCTTCCCCTCCTCTCTCCCTCCCCCCACCCCTCGTTCCCTGGTCCCCTTCCTCTTCCCTACTGTTTTCCTTTCGTTGTCCTGAGTGACTTGGGAAGGAAGCATCAGGGCCTATTGTCCAGGCTGTGCAGAAAGTGTACTTACCCTTTCTACCTCTAGGGGGCAGCACTGCTTAGCTCCTGCCCACGGGGGCCCCGCGGAGATCAGGCAGAATCTTGCAGGATCTTTGCTACAAGCAAAGCCAAATTTTGCAGGTGAAATTCACCAATTCTTTCTTTCTTTCTTTCTTTCTTTCTTTCTTTCTTTCTTTCTTTCTTTCTTTCTTTCTTTCTTTTTTTTTTTTTTTGGCGGGGGGGTGGTGGAGGGGAAGGTTACCAGAGATAGAACTCAGGGGCACTGGACCAATGAGCCCCATCCCCAGCCCTATTTTGTATTTTATTTAGAAACAGGGTCTCCCTGCGTTGCTCATTAGCGCCTCACTTTGGCTGAGGCTGGCTTTGAAGTTGCGATCCTCCTGCCTCAGCCTCCCGAGCTGCTGGGATTGCAGGCATGCACCACCGCACCGGGTTAAATTCACCAATTCTTATATTCCCAGACCGCTGGGCATACCCAGCAGAATGCATCTGTCGGCCAAATGTGGCTTGAGATGATGGGGCTTAGCTCTCAGATGTTTCTGAATGCACTCAGGGGAACCCATGCAGCATGCAGCAAGCCTTAGGCTCCAGTGAGCTCTCTGCCTCTCGTTCTGGCCAGGAAGCCTTGGTCTCATCTGGAAGGAAAACGAGATGAAGCTCGCGGTGGGTAGAGGTTGTCTGTTTGTTGTCTTAATGGGTTAAGCCTCATCCTTAAATTTTCCTGAGCGGATGGCTTTGTGTAGAAGAAATACCAGCCAGACCCGAACACCCTGAAAGCTCTATTAATCTTTCTGTAACCCCATTAACACTCACTGCATATTTCCTGTGAAAAAGGATTGGAAATGACCATGGCCCGCAGTATGGAAATATCTGTCACGCACCCAGCAGGGGTGGGGAGGCGGTGTGGGTGCGCCCCAGGGAGAAGGTTGGCACCCGCTTCCTTCAGGATGGCGAGAGGAGGGGGGACGGAGAAGGAGAGAGAGAGGCACTTAACCCCGGGAATCTCCTCACCTGACAATAGAGTCACCTGTACTTTCCATCTAGCAATATCTATTACCTTGAACCTGAGGTGAGAGGCCTGCTCCCCAGGGGGAATCTGGAAACGGAGATTTATCTGTGCGGCAATAATCGAGGAGTTCATCTGATTCCAGTGTGGATCTTTCCCCCACAATCAATTTCACGCTCCGTCATAAATAATGGAGGTCACCAGGCAGCCAGGCGGGCGGGGGGATCTGGCTGGTGCTGTTGACGGTATTCAAACAGCATCACGGAGACAGGGACCAGGCCCACTCGCTGTGACAGCATGCATGGAGAGGGCTTGAGTGGCAACATGCTCTTCTTCTTTTTTTAAACACCCTCCCACCCTTTAATGAGATAGACATTCAGATCGTGCAGATTAACTGCGTAGGGAGCAGTGAGATTTCCTCAGTGGGCTTGATACTTTGGGGAGTGGCTACATATTCGTGAACCCTCTACTCAGTTCCCCGAGGCACCAGGGCCTGCTTCTTCGGGAAACCCCATCAGTGGAGAATTAATAAGTGGACCACGGTAATTGGCAGAGTTTCAGGGATGCTCCAGGTTAGGTGGCCCGAGGCAGCTGTTTGAAGTCAGAATTATATGAGACTAGCAAAGAAAGGGTAAGAAAGGAAGAAAGAAAAAAAGCGAGTCTTGGCTGTTTTATAGAGATTTTTCCATTTCTAATGAAATGAGATGTCGAATTTTTAAAAGTTTATATCTGGAAAATACTGACTTAAGTACACCTCCCAGCCTGTTCTTCCCATTGGCTCTTGGGGGAGAAGGACTTTGCCAACTTCTTTGTGGCTCCAGGGCCTTTGCATGTGGTATTTCCTTCACCTTCCCTCTCTTTACCTAGCAAAGTCTCACTCCAACTTATAGTCCAGGAGATCTCCAGACCACGTCGCGTGTTCTCATCGCAAACTATCCCATTCTTTTCTAGTACCATAGTTAAAATTTTTTAAAAAAATACATTTATGAAACTGGCAAATATTCTCTTTGTGCCCACGCCTGAAAACCTGGGGAACCAGCGATGTGTTAGTCACGTTCAATGTTGTGTTCTCAGCCCTTAAACCTGCACTTGGTCCCTGGGAAGCACTTAGACATATTTGTTGGGTGAGTGAGTGGATAAATGAGAGGACGTCCCATTGGGTCTGGACTTGGAGGCCCCCCCCCCCCCCGTGCATTCTTATAGTCTAGTGGCCCAGCTGGTCAGGGGACAGAGGCTTGAGGAACCAGCAGTCAACTGGGGACAGCTGAGTCTGCTTTTGGCGGTCACCACTCAATCCAGTCAACCTGTGAAGGTCAGCCGGGCTGAGCCTGAGGGTAAATCCAGAGAGGGAGCCGATGGTGGACCACTAGACCAGGGAACCAGGTTGGCCATTGTGAGCTGGGGGTGGCAGAGGTTGGGACCTGGAACTCTTGGCCTGGTGCATGGGCTGGATGGAAGCACCCCGGGTGCATACTTGGAAGAAGGTACCGGGCTGGTCATGAAAACCTAGGACTCTGGGAGCTCCTCTGGGGTTCCCTGCCTCCTGGGGGGCAGCAGAGTTCATTTCAGAACCGCTGATGAGATTTCTAGGACCCACGTCCAGGTCAGGTGGCCTCAGGGAACGGGGAGGGCACAGAGACTTAGGATCACGGAGAACCTCCTTCCTCTAACGTCAGAGCCTCGTTTCTGTTTGGGGAACCTCATCTTCCTCCCCTCCCTCACATGGGTTGGGGGTTCTCCATTGATGGTCTGTCATACGTCCCTGGCTTGATGACTGACTCAGGGACAGATACCAGAGCCAAATTAGGACACGCAGGGGCAAACAGGAGAGCCACTGGGTAGGTGGAGTCACCTGCTCCCACTGGCTTTAAACAAGGTACAACATTAAGCTGCAACGTGGCCTTCCATCTTGCCCCAACAAAGAGAGAGCCCTGCTAAGGATTTCAGCAGGGACTAAAGGTGATCTGAGAGATGGGGAGGTCAGGGACGCTGTTTGTCATGCTGTTTGAGGCCTGCATTAAGGTCTGCTCGGAGCCACCCTTGAAGCCTAACTCCTAGTTGTGCCAAAGGTTGTTTGAAAGAGGTAAACATGTATATCTGTGCTATTTTATCCCATTCTGCTCTCACGTGACTCACAAGAAATAATAAAAATCTATTTTGGCCAGGTGCGGTGGCTCACGCCTGTCATCCCAGTAGCTCAGGAGGCTGAGGCAGGAGGATCACAAGTTCAAAGCCAGCCTCAGCAAAAGGGAGGCGCTAAGCAACCAAGTGAGGCCCTGTCTCTAAATAAAATCCAAAATAGGGCTGGGGATGGGGCTCAGTGGTCAAGTGCCCCTGAGTTCAATCCCTGGTACTGAACAAAAACAAAACAAAACAGAACAAAATCTATTTTGAACCCCTGCCAATGGCTCCATGGACCAAATGCAAGTTCACGGAGTTGAGAAGTGTCAGCCCTAGTCTGATTTCCTCATTTAGCAAATGGGGATACTGAGGCACACACAGAGGTGTGATTTGCTTTACTCATTCATTCATTCATCAAACGTGTACCAAGAGTGTCCCGGGTGCCGGGCCACCTGCTGATCACTGCATGCAGGAAGGAGGAGGTTGTCCTGCCCACGCTCAAGAGACACCACGGGGTGGGGGAGATGGCTGGGTAAGCATGTGATAGCAGGATGGGGTCAGGGTTGTGGAAACATCCAGAAGGGGCCCCTGATTCATCCTGGGTCACAGGTTGGTCTTGATCTTGAATTGATTTTTGGAAGATGGTTGAATTCTTGGGATGGCCTTAGGATGTAAGGGCATTCAGGCGAAGGAACTAATATCTGCAAAGACTTAGAGGTGGGGAGCCAGGCATGGTGGCACATGCCTATAATCCCAGTGACTCAGGAGGCTGAGACAAGAGGATCACAAGTTCGAGGCCAGCCTCAGCCACTTGGTGAGACTCTCAGCAATTTGGTGAGATTCTGTCTCAAAGCAAAAACTAGAAAGGGCTGGGCTGTAGCTCAGTGGTAGAGCACCCCTGGGTTCAATCCCAGTTCCCAAAAATGTGGCAAAAAAGGGCTCAGAGGTGGGAGACGGCATGGCTTGAACCTCTGGGGGACAGTACTGGGTGCTGAGACATGAGGTGGGGGGAATAGAAGCCCAGGCACTGAGGGACTTTTCTGGAGGGCGGAGAGGTTAAGTGTGGGGCATCCACATGACCAAGGGCAAGGGTCTAACCACACAGCAGCTATGAGTCTTCATCCACAGACTCACCTGCAGGGAATCTCATTTCTTTGTTTGCTTAACTCGGTTTTATTTATTTTATTTTATTTTTTTTTAAAGAGAGAGTGAGAGAGGAGAGAGAGAGAGAATTTTTTTTTTAATATTTATTTTTTAGTTCTCGGCGGACACAACACCTTTGTTGGTATGTGGTGCTGAGGATCGAACCCGGGCCGCACGCATGCCAGGCGAGCGCGCTACCGCTTGAGCCACATCCCCAGCCCCTTAACTCGGTTTTATACTCTGAGTTCGAGTCTTCCCATGCCCACATCCTGGCTTGTGAGATTCTCTCATGTTCAGGGCTCTTACCTAGAGTGAAGGGATTTGGGGGTGTCCATAGTTCTTCAAGGACTCTACCCACTGCTTGACCAGTCATGAAGATGATAGATGGGGAGGTGTCCACTGCCTTTGTCGGAGTGACCCCCTGAGGTCCAGCAGCTCCCAGTGACAAGCTAGCCATGAGGACCTCCTGTAAGTTTATGCTTCTAGCTGTTCTCTCCCTTGACTTTTGCTCTGCCTGTCAGTGATGTCAAGAAGCAGGCTTCAGGACACAGGCGCTCCAGGACTCCCTGCTCTCTCTTCGTTACCTCTCTTTTCGTCTGGAGGGAATAGTTTTTCTCTCCTATTTCTCACTTTGACCTTGACTGTGAATCCTAGTCTCCTTACAATTCAGACTTCTTGGAACGCAGGACAGACTTGCAGGGAAGTGTTGGTTTGGGCCCTGACATTTCTTCCTTGAATAGTTTGTGGGAGAAAGAAAAAGGGGACACACAGGGAGCCCAAGCAATTTTATTTTATGACAATAAAATAGAGACAAGAGTATCCAGATGTTCAGAGGTCAGTGTGCGGAGTGCACTCGGGGGCAAGTGGGCAGGGTGGCAGTGTCATTGTTTGGATGTGAGGTGTCCCCAAAGCTCATGTGTGAGACAAGGCAGGGAGGTTTAGAGGTGACATGACTGGGCTGGGGGATCCTTAACCTCATCAGTGCATTAATCCCCTGATGGGGATTAGCGGGGTGGTGACTGAGGCAGGTGGGGTGTGTGGAGGAGGGGGTCCCTGGCCTGTGCCTTTGGGGTTTATAGTTTGTTCTTGGTGAGCAGAGCTCTCTCTGCCCCCTGGTGGCCACGTCCTGAACTGCTTCCCTCCGCCACACTCTTCGGCCATGATGGTCCACCTCACCTCAGGCCCCAGGAATGGACTTGGCCACCTATGAACTGAGACCACTGAAACCGGGAGGCCCCAGATACACTTTTTCTCCTTAAAATAGTTCCTGTCACGTCTTTTGGTCACAGTGGTGAAAAGGCTAACACAGGTAGAGAGGCCACTGCCACCATCTACCGAGGGGATCTGAGAAAGGGGCTCTGACCTTGGCCGTGGGCAGCTGCTAGAGGTTGGCCACTGCTTCCTAAATTGGCCACTTTCCTTCCCTAAAATCCCCACAGTAGCCCTACCAGGCCAGTGTCATTAATCTCCATTTCACAGACGAGTAAAAGGTGAGCAGAGGCCGCGCGCTGTGGTTTGAAGGTGTCCCCCAGAACTCCTGTGTTGCAAACTTAATCTCCAATGAAACAGTGCCAGGGTGGGTTCCAACAGGAGGGGGTTCCCGTCACGAGGACGTGGGTCAATGCTGTCATCGTGGGAACAGGTTAGTCCCAGAAAGAGTGGACAGTCACAGGACTGGGTCTGACCCTGGCTTGCTAGCTCTCGGTTGCTCCTTGCCCTTCCGCTGTCTGCCATGGGATGAGGCAGCACAAAGACCCCCCCTTTCAGATCCAGGACATGCTCTTGGAGCTCCCGGCCTCCAGAACCGAGCCAAATAAATCTCGCCCTTAGAAGTTGCTCAGTCTCAGATATTCTAACAGCTGAACGTGGACAAAGACACTGGGCAATTTGACTGACACCATCAGCAAGTAGGTGGTGGAGTCAAGAATCCAACCCAGGGTTTATTTAGTGGTAAAGCACCTACTACCCCCGAGGGCAACCCAGGTCTGGGGAGGTCCTGGAGAGCTTGCCCGGGCTGATGGAGGGAGGGTCCGTGACTGGGTTTATGCCTGTGTGGGGTCGTCTGCTCACTTTTTGGAACTTGCTCCATTATTGAATTCAAATTTATTTATAACTCTTAATGGTTGTGGCCACATGCCACATTAGAGGTAGGTGGCTCCTCAGGATGGGGTGGCTGTGTGCTCTCTTCAAAGGGGACGGGGGGGGGGGGAAGGGCAGGGTGCCAGCCACACCCTGTTTTGACTCTCCCAGGACAACACTGAGACATCTGTGACCCCTGCAGAGATCTCACCACTTGACCTAGAAGGGGACAGCTCTGGGCCACCACTGCCCTGTCCCCTTGTGCCTTTCCCTGAGTGCCTCTAACATCCTGTGCCATCTTGAACAAGTGAGCCAGCCACTCTGGTTCTCTGGTACCTCTTCTGCAGCTTGGTTCAGTCTCGACAAAGCCGGCAGAGGAGTTCTGGGGAAACCCGAGCCGGAGTTCACCCCTCCTCTGCTCGGAACACTCTGTGGCTCCCTATTTCCCTCGGAGTAAAAGCTTAAATCCTTAAAGCAGCCTGCACAGCCCTGCACAACCCCGCCACTCCCTGGTACCTATCTCAGTCCCTTCCAGTCACCGCCGACCGTGGACTCTTCCGCTCTGGGCTTTGTCCCTGCTGACCCCTCTGCGGGGGATGCCTTCCATCCAGGGGGTCATGAGGCAGGCTTCTCCTGGTCTTTTAGACTTTTGCTCAAAATACTGCTTTTTTGAGGAAGCTCTTCCAGCCACTCTGTTTAAAATACAGCTGTGCCCTCAAAGTGTCCCCTACTGGGTCCCATGTGTCTTGCATGACCTGCCCCCGATCTGTGGCTTGGGACCTACTAAGGGTTCCATGAGCTGTGGCATGTGTTAGCAGCATCCTCTCTGAACAGAGAGGAAGGGAAGGTCCCTGCTTCCCGGGGGCAGGTAGCCGGGCCCCAGGCACCCGGAATCCCAGCTGGTCTCCTCCCGGTGACGTTTCTCCTGGGACCTGAGAGAGAACAGGGAAGGAGCCGGCCCCAGGAGAGCCCCATCCGTGGTGCAGGTTGGTATGACAGCACCCACCGCTGTGCCCCTTACCCTGTAGCCGTCTGGCTGGACCTGGCCACCACACATGTGCCCCACCCCGGCCCCATGCCTCCTCCTCTGGTCAGGAGCATGCTCAGGAGGGGGCTTGGTGGGATCCATTCCCAAGACATGATTTCTCAGATGATGGATCACCCTGCAGCCCGCTCACCTAGGAGTCCAGCCTCCACGGTACCTCAATCTGCCCGCGTCCCCTTCCCGTCATCATTTTTCAACCTGTGAAGGGTATTTTAAACCCATATATCCTGCGCACCCCCCATCTGCTGAGTATCAATTTTTCTACATTTTTTAAAAAAGGTAGGATTTAAAAAAAGATCCTTGTAACCATCTTTTCCCACTCAGATTTTATCTGCTTTTGATGACTTTATTTGTGATTTTTAAAATGCCCAAGTGAATGCAAAAGCACTTGGATCTTTAAAATCATGCCCAAATATGTATAAAACCTATTTACCATTCCAACCATTTTGAGACATATTTAATTTGTGCTCTTTAGTCATACATGGCAGTGGAGAGTATTTTGACACGTCACACATACATGGAGTGTAACTTCCCATTCTTATGGTCGTCCACGGTTGGAATGTGACCTTAGGAATGTTCTGTTCATTCCACTGACTTTCCTATTCCCATCCCCCTCCCTTCCCTTCATTCCCCTTTGTCTAGTTCAATGAACGTCTGTTCTCTCCCCCACTGTTGTGTGTGAGCATCCGCATATCAGAGAGAACATTTGGCCTTTGGTTTTGGGGGGATTGGCTTATTGCACTTATCCTGACAGTCTCCAGTTCCATCCATAATTTTATTCTTCTTTATGTCTGAGTAATATTCCATTATATGCATATGTACCATATTTTCTTTGGCCACTCATCTGTCGAAGGGCACTTAGGTTGGTTCCATAGCTTAGCCATTGTGAGTTGAGCTGCTATGAACATTGATGTGGCTGTGTCCCTGGAGTACGCTAATTTTAAGTCCTCTGTGTATAAACCCAGGAGGGGAATAACTTGGTCAAATGGTGGTTCCATGCCAAGTTTTCTGTTTCCTTTGCTGGGAATAAGCTTTAGTTTGATACCAACCCATTTATTGATTCTTGATTTTACTTCTTGTGCTTTAGGCGTCTTACATTCAACTTCCCTGACAGTTGAGATCAGCCTATGATGAAACCTTTAGATCTTTTCAAATAATTTTTTTTTTCTGGATATGTGCTCTGTCTGGATTTGTGTGTGTGTGCTTTTGACTCAATATCTCCCAATGTTTAGTTTTCCAGCGAGTTCACCAAAACTTTTTGTGGCCATACATGTTCTCCTGTATTCCTCTGACTGCAATCTCTTGCCCCGGGTGTCCATGGATATTCAATTCCACATAATGTGATGTCCACCACTGACTTTTTGCAGCTTCCAGCCTGGGGTCCAAATTAGGCCATGGTTTCTGTTTAATCTCCAAGACTAGTGAAACAGAAGCAGTCTCTTGGGCAGGCCACAGACAGGTCAACTATTACAAACATTTTCCTTTCATTCTTATGGTCCAAATGAAGAAGTATAAAAGTTAGTTCATTTCTCCAGACCATGTCATTATGTACTGGGGAGGGTACCAAATAAGGCTGAATAAAAATGCAAAATACAAAATATAATTCCTCTTCATTTTGATGTAGCCTTTTCTTTTTTTAAAAAAAATTTAATTTTTATTTGTTTTTAATTAGCTATACATGACAGCAGAATGCATTTTGATTAATTGTATACAAATACAGCACAACTTTTCTTTTCTCTGGTTGTACATGCTGGAGAGTTGCACCACTCGTGCAAACGTACTTGTACCTAGGGTAATGATGGCCTTCTCATTCCACCTTCTTTCCCCTGTGCCCCCTCTCTTCCCCTCACTCCTCTCTGCTCAATCCAAAATTCCTCCATTCTTTTCTTGTTCCTCCTGTCCCCCCATTATGCTTTAGCATCTGCATATCAAAGAAAACATTTAGCCTTCGGTTTTGGGGGATTGGCTTACTTTGCTTAGCATGATATTCTCCAACTCCATCCATTTACCTGCAAATGCCAGGATTTCATTCTTCTTTAAGGCCGAGTAATATTCCACTGTGTAGATATCCCACAGTCTTGATGGGGGGTTCACTTGGTTGCTGTAGCTCTTTGACTTCAGAGCTTCTACAAAGATATTTTAGTCCATTTGTAATCATTTAGTTGGTGTTTCCCTGGGGAAACACTCTGGAGTCTCTTAGTCTTTCATTTTGTTGAAGACCACCTCTGGAGTTGTTTCTGGATGAATAGGACTTTAGGCAAATAAGTGAGTTTGGCATCGAGTGACTCATTTCCATCTTCTCTCCTTCTGTTCCTGCAGACCGCTGACCACCTTTCAGAGAGTACTTAGGAATGGTCACTCTGGGAGCAAGCCAGGCGAGGTAGGGGTCGGGGTGGTGAAAGGCTACCATGAAGCACACCTTCTCTAGAGCCAGGGCTTCACTTCCCCAACGACCGCCCATGGCATAGCATCCGAGAGCACAAGAAGGCCTCTCCTTGGCCTTGCTCCTTGCTGACAATGACCGTGTCCGAGGACTCAGTCTCTCTGAGCTCCAACTCCCCCATTGGTGCAATGAGGCCATGGAGTCGGCAGGAGAACCATGCTGGGGAGGATGCACAGAAGTTTATCAGTAAGCAGGCTCGTGTAGAGTGGGATCGGGGAAGACTGCTGGCCACCTCTCACCATCCATTGCCCTCTCTGAAGCCGACGACGTTCCCGGCTCTGGTGGAGATGGAACAGGGAAGGCGTTGCTTGGCATAGACGAGGGATAGCCCACAGGACTTCCTGAGACGATGGGACTCCTCTGTGCTTTGCAATGCGGTAGCCACTGGTCAGAGGTCGCGATGGAGTCCTTGGAATATGCTGGCTCCGCTGAGGAATTAAACTGCACATTTTATTCAATTTTAAAATGATAGGTAACATTGTCTCCAATGAACCAAGACCGACAAGTTCTGGTAAAAGTACGGAGAAACCAACACTCTCATATATTGTGGGTGGGTGGGGATGCATAAAGGTGTGGCCACTGGATCAAGCAGTTTTTTTTCCTTTTTTTAAAAAAAATTATAGAAGTTAAATGCAGAAATACCATGTGATCCTGCAGTTCCTCAGCTAGTACATACTCAAGGAATGGAAACATGCCACTCATGAGTGTTGACCCAGCATTATTTATAACAGTCAAAACCGGAACAGCCTAAATGTCCATCAGCCCATCATCGAGGTGCGGTCAAGGTGTGGCACATCCAAACAACGGGATATTACGTGGCCACCAAAATCGGTGAAGTCCTTGTCCATATTTCAACCTGGATGAGACTTGAACACACTATGGTTAGTGAAAGACCGTCCACCACGTGATTCCATTTATATAAAATGAAATCAGAGAGACAGAGAGCAGATCAGCAGTGGCTAGGAACTGGGGGGGCGGGGGATGGATGCAGAGATCCTTTTGGGGAATGATACACATGTTCTGGAATTCGATTGTGGTGATAAGGGCAGAACATGGTAAATAGTCCATGTATTCGTACATTTTAAAAGACTGGGTTTTTTCTTCTGTGAACTGCATTTTGATTTGAAAAGCCATCATTTGTGATGTCCAGATTGACCTTGGGAGTCCTTGCTCCTGCTAGTCAATGACTGGCTGCTGAAACTTCCTAACGGATACCTTTACAGTCCCTCAGTCCCCCTCTCTCCATAACCATTTTCCTCCTCCTCCTCATTATCGTATTTTCTCTGGAATTTCCCAGAATGCACTCTACCTAGGGGGAAGACTTCAGTACAAGGACGGAATTCTCTAGAACACGCTGAGCTGCTGGGCAGGGAGGATGTCTCTTCGTGGGCTTCTCTCTCCTCCTGGACTAACTGCCCCGGGGGGACAGACATTCTCTTGCAATCATGATTCAGAAGCCCTGGCTTGCCCACCTCGCCCTTGAATAATTCCGTGCCCACAAGGGCCTGCCCAGTGGCTCAGCCGGCCAGAGCAGCCCTGGACCTTTGCCCCCCAGAAGGCAAATCCAGAGGCCTGGACGTTCATCATCTTGGGTTGCAGAAATCTTGCTCCTGACCTCTGAGTCCCGGACCATGAGAGGGCCAGGCGGGTTCCGGCGCAGACCTGCCATCCTACAGCTCGTGAAGTCAGAGAACTGGGTCCAGTTAGCCGGGGGGAGGCTGCACATGGAGCCCCAGGAGGAGGTGAGTTCCCGCCTGGATTCCACCAGGACTCTGGCTCTGAAATGAAACCAGGGAGGACGCTGCTGCCTGCTACTCTCCTGTCCCCGCTCAGCAGCCTCCATGACCCGTCGTTGCCACCAGATGCCCCTGCTCACCAAAGGCCACCTCAGGCTGAAAAGCCAACGCACCAGCTGCCAGTCCTCTTCCCCAGCGAGAGTCCTTCTCCAGAGAAGGTGGCATAGGTGTCACTTCATCACCTCATCAACAGCATCATCTCCATCAGCATCACCCCCAGGGGGCAGCGTGACAGGAGCTGACTGAGGTTCACCGAGCACCCGTGTGCGGGCGTGGTGCTGGGGACTGGGCTCAGTCCGTCTCGTCGACGTCCACCACAGCCCTGTCCTGACACGATCCCATGTTACAGAGGAGGAAGCTGAGGCTGGTCATGAAGTGGCCCTGCTTGGAGTCCCGTGTTCATTTGTGAGGAAACCAGGAATCCATCTTGGGCTTCTCTGGCCCTGAGCTTCAGTTTCACGGTGCTCTTCTGGGTGGAGGCAGAAGCATTCACCTATCCATCAGTCCAGGAGCTGATCAGTAGGATCGAATTTGGACCCCTGTGCAGTTACATCTCATATCCCGAATACCATGATCAGGAGAAAACCAAAACCAAAACCAAACAACAGCAAAAAACAACATTGTGTGTGTGTGTGTGTGTGTGTGTGTGTGTGTGTGTGTGTGTGTGTAGGACAGCACGGAAGGCAGGGACTGCTAATGTCAACCGGAGAGGACTGTCATGAAGATGGAATGAGACCATTGAATCGGAGGCTGGATAGGGAGTGCAGGAGGACCAGGGGCCCTCCTTGTTCAGAGCCAGGCCCTGGGGTCAAGTTCATCTTCCCACTGACGGTGTGGCTCCCTCCGCCCAGCAGGAGGCGCTGTGCACAAACCCCGTGTTCCTTCCAGGGGCCTGGACACCTGCAGACCACCTGCCTTAGGGGTTCTCCACTGTGGGTCAGGGCTGCTCTCAGCCTGAATCCTGAGAAGGGAGACTGTCTGACACAGCGGGTTCTCTCCGGGCACCCTGGCCCTGGCCTAGCTCTCTCTGGGCAGGGTACAAGCCCCCCGTGTCCTGTGCTCCTTTGCTGATCCCAAACAGCCAAGCCTTGTGATACTTCGTAACTCATAGGGAGCCCAGGCACGGGGCAGATGGCAGCCACAGAGACCCCTCTACTGACAAGGCTGGTAATAGCTTTTGGTGTGGTGCTGGGCACAGAGAGAGCCCTCCTGGGGTGCCAGTGGTCAAGGCACCACTGCGATCATGATTGTCCTCTCCACCGTGCATGTGACTGTCACCTCCCCTCTCCTCCATTGCACAAGCCCTTCCTTCTGCCCCTCTGCCTTGGGGATCCTGGCAGCTGGGAAAGGGACGGAGGCCCTTTAAGAAGCTGGCCTCATGCTTCAGTGCTGCCTCAAAGAAATGTCAGAGGCTGAGTCCGCACAGGATGTAATGCGTCCTGTCAATCAGCTCTCAGGCCGCAGACTGGCTGGGCCCGCTGACAGGGGCCCGGGAAGATTTATTTTGTCTCCTTTAATTGCCCTTTTTGCTTTGTAAACATAAAGGTTGCAGCTTATGGTCTGACAGCTAGAGTAGCCTTTTTCTTATCAGGAAAAAAAAAGTGACATTTGGATTCTTAGAAACCATTTCCCTCAATCTCCTCTGTAGTCGCCTCTCCACTCCCCGCCCCCCAGGCCTGGTGCCAGGTCTTACAGAGCTTGTCCAGGAAGACCCCAGCATGGAGTCAGAGGGACCCCAGGACCTCAGGCAAGCAGGGTTCCTCTCTGGCCTCAGTTTCTTTTTCTATGAAATGGGGCTGGTAATAGGGCTGACTTAAGAGGTTGCTGGGGAGATTCCCTGGGCCTGTGCAGTGTGTGCCTGTGGGGGTTGGGATTGAGAACTTCTGGGTTCAAATCCCAGCTCTGCTGTTTACTGGCTGCGTGACTTAATCTCTCTAGCCTCAGTTTTCTTCTGTGTCAAATGGGGATGGCGGTAATAGATCCGACCGCATCAGGTTCTAGGAGGGCCCAGTGAGTTAATAGGTGTCACCACTTCCAACAGTGCCTGGCACATTCAGGGCTGTACAGCGAGAGGTGTTTAAATGGTCACATACTATGTGCTCAACTCCTGCCTGATGCACAGTAGGTAGACAGCTGCTGTTATTTACAAAGCGATTCCTCAAGGAAAGCTTTGCTTATTAGCATTGGATAGTTTGGGGATTTCATATCAAATGCAGATTCCTGGCTTTTTTTTGAGAAGCTGGACAATCCGGGACAGAGCTATAACTGGCCTTTCTGTCTCCTGTCCTTGACAGAAGCCCGACAGGGATTCCGACTCCCAGAGGCAACAGCCACTTGAGTCCTTCCCTGCAGGATGGAGCTCAGGGAATGGGCCATCTTGCTGCCGAGTGGTACTGTAGCCTTGACTGAGAGATGCTCAGACCCCCTGACCACACAGGGCCTGCTGGCTTCCCCCAGACTCACTGTAGAGTTTCAGGTGAGAGTTATAAAGAGTTTCCATGTCGCTGCTTTTCACATACACCATGGGAGCTAAGTCCTTAGGCCACCTCCCGGGGGGATGATGATACACTTCTCATTTTGAATATATGAAGGGTTGTAACCAGCCAACACGTGTATAGATAAATATTTCCCCCGAAATGAGTCCATCTGTACCCCCAAGAGTTACCCACCACTGATGTGCCCCTCTGCCTTACAGACATTGTTGGAAACAGTAGCCTGATTATATAAAAGCCTGAAATGCCCCCAAATCCATGACTCATTTCCTCCTGAAAAGAGAGAGGAGGTAGGGGGAGGAGAGAGAGACACAGAGAGAGAGACAGAGAGAGAGAGAGAGAGAGAGAGAGAGAGGTCTTTCTTTGCAAAAACTATAGATAAAGATAGGCGGGGTGGAGGGCACCAGGGAGTGGTGAGGAGTGTGGCAAACGTGAGCACGTGAACCCTCAAGAAGAGGCACCGGAAACCCAGTTCTGGTTAATGGTTATTAAGCACGGATGGGGGCTCAGGGTCACCACCCAATGTTCTTTTGCAATAAATCTTGGAATTCTTGATCTTTTATTAGAAATTTCCAAACTTTTAAATATTGGCAACTACTAAAGATTTTTTTATTTTTTCTAAAAAACTCTGATCCTAACAAAACACATCTAGGAGATTGATTGGGGCTCAGATAAGCAACCTCTACAGTGCAGAAGATTCATCCTAGGCTCGAGATGTGATGTGGAGTGAGAAGAGCACTTGACTTTGGGTACTGTCCCTTGCGGGCTGACGGCCAGGGCCATTGGAACTCTCCGGGCTTGGATTTCCTCATCACTGATGCGGGTACCTGACCATTTGCTAAGAGAGTTATTGTTGAGGGATAAAATGAGAAAATTCTTGTGCGGGGCTTGGCACACGGCCAGCAAATGGAGACTGGCCAGAAAGCAAAAACCATGCTACCCAAGCTTCCCACCGTTGGACAGTGGTGCAGGATTTTTGTTTGAAACTGATGTTTTTCAAAGAGCTTTCCCTCCCCCCCTCCCCCCCCCCCCAACCAGAGCAGTGGATTGTGTCCAAAGAAGATGTGGATGTGACTTCATCTTGGTCACTGCCAGGATTCTTGAGGGATGCTTCTTGTTTCCCTTTCCAAATAGGTTTCTCCGGGGCTGAGGGCAGCGACCCCACAGGGTGGCTCCAGACTCTCTCCCCCCAACCCCGGCTCAGCAGAGGAACACAAAGGATGCTGTTTCACTCTCAGCTTGATGCAGATTTATTCAGGGAAGGCAGAGTGTGGGGGTGGGCAGCGTGGCATCACATACTGAGACAAGGAGGCCCTGGGCAGGGGCTGCTGTTGCCAAGTTCTCCTTGGCACGCAGTGAGCAGTCACAGAAGGTGTTTTATACACTGCCCCGAATCCCTGTGAATTAGCTCGCCATCAGCATGAAAAATATTAAGCAATAAACAGTCGTGATATTTAACACTCTCCACGGAGGCCCGCCGCCACCAGCGTCACCAATGCAGAGCGCGGTCATGAGCGGTGGGGAGCGGGGCAGGGGGACAGATGGGGCTGGCTCTCACCTGGGCAGGCCCTGCGCCCTCACCAACCAAATGCGCCCGGTTGAAGATGGCCACATGGGACGTGGGACCCTGGTACATACAGGCACAGGCAGACCTCCGCTCCGGGACACACCCGTGCCAACACGACCTGCAGACACACGGATAGGCGCGCAGGTTCCCGTACAAACACAGGAGGCGCCGGTGCACAGGCGCGCACGGGTGTCGATAGGTCCGCGCATCCACTGCAAATCCACAGTGCGCGCTCCCTCTTGCCTGTCCTTGGAACTCCTGGGCACAATCAAATAGATCATTGCACACGTGCAGAGACCCACACACGCACACACACAAGTGCAAACTTGCCCCGCCTCCTGCCAGAGACAGATCGAGGGGTTGGGTCGAAGCTGATGACAAAATCCATTTCCTGTCCATCTGGAATGGAGAGTTGGCCAAACGTGACGTCACTCAGTGATCGCGACCCTTTATGACAGCTCCGGATCGTGGATTTCCTTTTGGTTTTGGAAGTGGGGATCGAACCCAGGGGCCCTTTACCACCGAGCCCCAGCCCCAGCCCTTTTTGTTTTTTATTTTAGGTTTTATCTCCAAGTTGCTTGGATCATAGGCCCGCACCCCTGTGCCCCAGCGGTCCTGGGCCATTTGCTCTTAAAGTCCTCTGTCCTGTCATCTCCCATGGCTCTGCACCTACTCTGACATCTGTCTGGCAAGCTCTTGCCTTCCTAAAGGCCAGCAGAAATGTCACTCTAGAGAATGCTTCTGCTTGACTCACAGAATCCACAAATCCACTCTGAGCCTACCACAGGAAGGCACTGCATCAGGGTTTAGAGATGCTCCTACTACATTAGAGGCCTCATGGACTCCCCAGAATTAGCCGGTGGTGGCGCGTGCCTGTAATCCCAGCGGCTTGGGAGGCTGAGACAGGAGGATCGAGAATTCAAAGCCAGCCTCGGCAGGGATGAGGCCCTAAGCAGCTCAGTGAGACCCCGAGGGCTGGGGGGAAGGCAGGCTGCAGTGTGGTCCTGCCTCACTGGTCTGGGACCTGAGATATTGACATTCCCTCACCTGCCAATCATTGGCTCAAAACTGTCCCCAGGGAGGACACTTTGTCCCTGAGTGTGTACAGGGGAAGTGGCTTCTGGCAGCTTTGGGCAGCTAGCTCTCCAACAAAGCCACCAGGCAGCGGAATCCATGGGAAGATGACAGTGTGAGGTCCCGGGGTTCGGGGTGTGGACAAGGCCTGGATGTCCCACAGGGAGGGAGCCGGAGGCCTCAGTGAGACGTGCTCAGTTCAGTTCCAAGTGGGAGGGGTCCTCCGCAGGGAGCTTCTGGCTGGTGAGCTGAGTGTCCACTCCCGCCTCGCAGGTCCCAGCGCCCAGGCAGCCTCCATGACCGAGGTGCTCTGAACGAGGAGGGCTGATGGCATCAGGGAGTAAATAAACAGCAGGGGGCAGAGAAAGCAGGTCGAGGGGCAGAGGGTGCGGGCTGCGCTGGTGTCTGCTGGTGTTTAAGGAGGTGACACCGAAGTCTGAGAGTTAAGTGAAGCCAGAGAACCGGCCTCCCAGCGGGCAGGAGCTGAGAGGGGGACAGGCCCCCAGTGGCTGCAGGGGGTGGCCTGGCAGAGGCGGTGGGAGGGCAGGGCACCCTGAGCATGCAGCCATGGGGTGGGTTTCTGAGAGTAATGGGCAGCTGCGGATGGTTTATAAGTATTTATTTACTTTATAATTTTTATTTTTAATTGACAAGTAGTAAACCTATGTATTTGGGTTGCACTGTGATTTTTTTTTAATTGTTTTGGTACGAGGGATTGAACCCATGTGTGCTTATCTACTGAGCCCTATCCCCAGCCCTTTTTATATTTTATTTAGAGACAGGGTCTTGCTAAGTTGCTTAGGGCCTCACTCAGTTGCTGAGGCTGGCCTCGAACTTGTGATCCTCATGCCTCAGTCTCCCAAGCTGCTGGGATTACAGGTATATGCCACAGTGCCTGGTCAACTGTGACGTTTTGATGTGTTTGTTTACATCATGGAATGATTAAATTGTGCTAATTAACATAGCCATCTCCTCACATACTTATTTTGTGGTGAGAAAATTAAAAATTGACTCTCTTAGCAACTTGAATTGCACTATATATTATTATTAACTCTAGTCACCACTGTATGCAAGGATGTTAATTGCAGAATGATTCACAATGGTTATGAAAGCAACCCCGGTGCCCGTGACTGGGTGAAGAGATACAAATATGGTATGTATGCACAATGGGATATTATGCAGCCTTAAAAAAGGAGGAGATTCTGTCATTGTGCCAACAGGGTTGAACCTGGAGGATAAGTAAAATAAACCAGACACACGGTCCCACTGACATGTAGAATCTTTAAAAATGCCAAAGTCAGAGAAGCAGAGAGCAGAGTGGTGGTAACCAGAGGCTGGATGGGTTGGTTGATGAGCTTTTCATTGCTGTGACCAAAATCTCTGCCAAGAACAATTTAGAGCAGGAATAATTGATTTGGCTCCTGGTTTCAGAGGTCTCAGTCTACGGTCAACCGCCTCGATCGCAGAACCTCGTGGCAGGAGGACGTGGTGGAGAGTAGCTGGCAGTAGAGAGATGGGTGGGGGAGGGAAGGGTGGCCAGGGACAGGCGTGGTCTTCCAGGCCACACCCCCAGTGACCTCATTCCTCTAGCTGTGCCCTACCTGCCTATCATTTTCACTCCCTCCCAGTATGCCTGTTCAAATCAGGAATCCATCAAATGGATTAATCCACATTCATCCATTTTGGGGTCAGAACCCTCACAATCCACTCTTTTCACCTCTGAGCACTCTGCATGACCCAACGCAGGAGATAATTCAGATTAAACCAAAACACTAGGGGAGGGATCGTTGAGAAAGGGAGATGCTGGTCATTGGTGGTGAGGCGTGGACAAAGAGAGGAATCGAGGATGAGTCTTAGCTTTTTTTCCTGAACAATGAGGTGAAGGTGGTTTTTTTTAACTGAGCTAGCAAAATCTCTCAGAGAGGACGCTCAGGAGAACCAAGTCCAGGTCCCTTTTGGTTTGGCTCCAGATGAACGTTCCAGGCAGAGATAAGCAGGCACCAGTACTGGGAGGTCTGGATCTCAAAGAGAAGCTGAGACTCACTGGCTTGGAGACAATATTGAAAGACATGGGCTTGGTGAGATCATCTGGGCAGTGAGCATAGCTACGGAAAGAGACGAGGTCTCCTGTAAACCTCAAGATATTCCAGTGTGGAATTCTTCTGGAATCAAGAGGGAAAAAGAAGACAAAGGTGGACAAGTTTCGGTCGGAAGGATGATGTCCCAGAAGCATCGTGAAAGAAGTCTTTTAAGCTGGGGGGTGATGCTGGCCAAATTATATTTTGATATTGTGTGCATAGAGGAGTATGTAACAATTCCCACCATGATGCACAACTACAGTGCACCCATAAAAAGGGTTGGGAAATAAAAGAAGATTGCTCAGAAGGAGGAAATAACCAACTGAGTCAAATCTTGCTGAGCAATAGACTCAGACCACAGTAATGGGAAGGGACAGTGATTTCAAGGATTTTCCTATAAAGGGAGGCTTAGAATCAAATCTGGGGCAAGAGCTATTTCAACATGTTTTTTTTTTTTTTTCCTGCTGATGGGAAGATCCTGTATGGAGATTCTGGAACTCAGGCATCTGGAGTTAGATGGAAATTTGAGAAGTATCAGTCAATGATTTGCCGCTATGATAACAGAAAAAAGAGCCCAAGCTGGCAGGAATGATAGGGAGATTTCTCAGTTCACAAAACAGCAAATCCAGAGGTGGGGCCACTCTGGGTTGATTATTCTAGCAGCTGAGTGACATCATCAAAGAGGCACTGACTGTTTGCTTCCCATTGTCTGGGCTTCATCCCAGCACCACCAGGGCCACGGGGTCACAAACCTTCCTATTCAAATCCAGGAGAAGAGAGCAAAACTTCTCTTCCAATGCTCACAGTGGCCATTCTCTCCAGTCTGAAGGGCTGACTTGGATCGTGTGTCACAGTCATTGGCTGAATGTGTCCACTGGTTGGTTGGCTGAGAAGTTAGACTCTGCTCCTGGGGCTGGGGATGGGGGTGGATTTCCACAGGTTTCATGGATTCACATGGGAAAGATGGGCTTTGGGGCAGAATCTGTTAGGAGCGTGGCAAGTCAGAATGTGCTGGATGGATGTCAGACAAGCATCTGTCTACAGGTCCCAGGGGAATGTAGAGAAATCAGTGACCTGAGATCAGACGAGGTACCAGGAAATCTGAGGTGAGCTTTCTCATAAATATATTGGCTCCATTTCTAGAGATCTTTGAAACAGGGACACCGGTAACTTCTCTGCTCACATGAGATGAATGGATATGGGAAAGTTCCATCTGACATCCTCGACTAAGGGATTTAGACCAGAGGAAGCGTCAGGCCTTGCCAGTGATCAGGGGCAAAGCTGAGTCCCGGGAGAATAAGGTGGACGTCTCTTCCACACCACAGCATCTCTGTGGTGGGGTATAAGGAGCAGGAAGCCACTTCCATGTGGAAAC
The DNA here is from genome assembly GCF_964194105.1 of Spermophilus citellus. NCBI lineage: Eukaryota > Metazoa > Chordata > Mammalia > Rodentia > Sciuridae > Spermophilus > Spermophilus citellus. The sequence goes on along the minus strand of NC_138187.1, from coordinate 19,407,143 downwards.
CAAATCAAATTGATGTAGACAGAGGGCCAGCTCAGCTGGGGTCTATGCTGCATGACCTAATGGGTTTTGAAAGATGTCCAGGGTAGCCCCCTTCCTCTGGGTAAGGCTAACTCTCCCCATGACGCTTCTTATTTGGACACAGGACAGAACGCGCCCTAGATGTTCATGTGAAACTTAGAACAGGGGATGCAAGAGAGACCCCCACCCTCTTCTGTGAGTAACAATGACTTAGGGTGAGGACTGGGGTCTAATAGGGGATGATCATTGCAAAGAAGTCTCCATGACTGACAGGGGCCACACATGCCTGGGGAATCTGCAGCCAAACACCACAGACGAATAAATGGTACAATTCAAAAAGGCAAGGTATATGGGATGAGTTCAAAAGCCTACCCCCAGGGTGGCCAGAGGACTATCTCCTCCTGGCCAGCCCTTACATCACAAGAGGAATTCTGTTCATAGCCAGTGCAATCTAGTGGAAAGAGCATACGTTTGGATTTGGAGACAGACCTGGGTTTGGATCCTGGATCCAGTCCCCCACTTCCTGGTGTGTGGCGGTGGATAAGCCAGATGGTGTTTTACCAGCCACAATGTCCTTATCTGTAAAATAGGCAACGGGTCCAATGTTGTCATGGAGATGCTCGAGGATTAAATGAGATAATGCACGCAAAGCCTGAGCGCATCGTCCCAGCCGTAGAGTGAGCACCCAAGCCCGAGAGAGGACGGCTCAGTTCCCCAGCCTCAAATGCACCTGCCAACCTCCTTGAAGAGGCTCCGCGGGAACCCGTTGGGTGTAGGAAGCAGGATGTCACCGCTGCCTGTCACTGCGGGTGATTCCTGATGAGTCACTGTGACCTGGTGGATATTGAGGAGGGTGAGAGTGGGGCCCACCCCAGTGCACAGAGAGGCATTTCTTTCACTTAAGGGAAAGAGTGAGTTTATGTCCACGTCAAGATCATGGCCAGGTTGCCACACCATGGGGACAACGGAGAGAGCACAGAGATGTCTGGGAAATCTGCTGTCTTTGCTCACCTTCCTCCAGGCAATGAACAGCGGTGCATGCTGCCCCGTTATCCCAACATGGTTGCTGTTCGAGAACCTTCCATTGCTCACCTTTGCAGACAGGGGCAAGCCTAAAATCCTTAATCAGACTTTCAGATTTCCTCCTGACCTGGCATCCCCTGCCTTCCCAGTCTCCTCTGGACCCTTAGTCTCTGCTCTCTCTCTCTCTTGCTCTGATGCTCTTGCATTTGGTCTGTAGGGCCGGGCTCCATGGCTGTGCTCAGCTGCTCTTCAGCTTGAACGCACCCTTGCTGGTAGCCCCCTCCGGACGCCCAGCCTGTCCTCTGGCCTCCGCCTGCTCTGAGCTGCACATTAGGTCTTGAGTCCCTGGCATATGTGCCTGGGGAGGTCCTCCCCGATCTCCCAGACTACTATCGGCAGGCAGCGCTTATCTGAAAATTTGAAATCTGAACCATTCCAAGATCTGAGATGTTTTGAGTGGTGACCTGATGCTGCAAATGGAAAAAATTCCATATCTGACCTCATGTGACGGGTCTCAGTGGAAACGCAGGTGCACTAAAAATATCACAGAAACGTTAGGTTCGTGTGGTGTGTCTGAATTGTCTATGAAACACAGATGGATTTCATGCTTATGCTCGGCCCTATCTCTAAGGGACTTCAGTATGTGTATGCAAATGTTCCAAAATCTGAAAAAAAAAAAAAAAACGAGATCTGAGATTCTTCTGAGCATTTCCAATGAGAGATGTTCAACCCGTATTATGTGCACTCCCTAACGCCCTGACGCTGTCTATACCACGGATCCAGGTGAAATGGATTACTTATCGGGGGTAATTACTTATTTAATTTCTCTCTTGCTGGTTTGGAAACTTCATGAGAATAGATGGTATATTTCCTGAAGGGGGAAAAAGAAAGACAAAGTAAAACCTGTTCTATATCAGAGAACAAAGGGTCAGCCGGAGACCAAGGATTCTTACTGTTTATTCGTCCTGTTATGGTTTGGATGGGAGGTTACCCCCACCCCGAAAAGCTGATGTGTGGGACAATGCAGGGCTTAGAGGAGAGATGATTGGGTTGTGATAACCTTAAAGCAATCAGTAAATTAAGCCCCTGACAGGATTAACAGGGTGGTCACTGAAGGCAGGTGGGTGTGGCTGGAGGAGGTGGGCACTGGGAGCGTGGCTTTGGGGTATATATTTGTGTCTGGTGAGTGGAGACATCTCTCTGCTGCCTGTCCATCATGTGAGCTGCTTCCCTCTGCCACACTCTTCCTCCATGATGTTCAGCCTCATCTTGATCCTCCGGGAATGGAGCAAGCTATCTGTGGACTGAGACCTCTGAAACTGTACGCCCTCAAATAAACTTTTCCTCCTCTACAATTGTTCTGGTTGGGTCTTTTAGTTACAGAAGTGAAAAATCTGACTAAAACTCATCCATATACCACCCACCCATCCATTTTTCCACCCAATTAGTCATCCATCTATCTACCCATCCATCCATTCACTCCATCTATCCACCCATCCATCCATCCACTCCATCCATCCACCCATCCATCCATCCACTCCATCCATCCACCCATCCATCCATCCACTCCATCTATCCACCCATCCATCCATCCACTCCATCCATCTACCCATCCATCCATCCACTCCATCTATCCACCCATCCATCCATCCACTCCATCCATCCACCCATCCATCCATCCACTCCATCCATCCACCCATCCATCCATCCTTCTATCCATCCATTCATCCATTCATCCACCCTTCCTTCCTTCCTTCCTTCCTTCCTTCCTTCCTTCCTTCCTTCCTTCCTTCCCTCCTCTCTATCCATCCAAGACAACAAACTCTCTGAAGAACTGCTATGTATTGATCCTTGGTGGGTCCCATGGAGGCTCATTGATACATTCATTGATTCTGCCGTTCTTTAAACCTTTACTAGGAGATGCACTGACTTGCTGTTACAATGCCTAAAAGTGGGCAAATTTCTAGGCTCCATCTGAAAGAGAATATCATAGATGAAAACATGAGTTTGTGGGCTGGGGCTCAGTGGCAGAGCGTTTGCCTAGCACGTGTGAGGCACTGGGTTTGATCCTCAGCACCACATATAAATAAACAAATAAAATAAAGGCGTATGTCCATCTACAACTATTAAAAAGAAAGAGGAGGAGGAGGGGGGGAGAAAACATGAGTTTAACTGGCGTTTTCAACCAAGGGGTGAGGGGCAGGTAGGACAGAAAGCTGTTGGGGATGACCCGTGGGGGTTTAAGGAGAAGCTCTTGGCAGATGGTAGCAGCCTGACGGGTGTTACGGTGGGTGTGCTGAGGGCTTCGAGGGGCTCTCCTGCTGTGCTGCCGTGGGGTGGGGGAGGGTATCAGCCTGTGACTTACCATGACATGTGTTGGCAGAGGCCAAGGCCACTGGAGGAGCCCTTGGCCCCACCCCCCCCAACTATACTCCGCCTTTGTTTCTTTGTCAAGGATTTAAGCATCAGTCATTTGGGTGGAAGCTCTGATCTTTTTATACCCCTAAACTCTTTGTGGGGTTCCCTGATTCCAAAAACGTGCCACCTGTCTCTGACAGGTTGTGACACTCTGCTCACCTGCATTGCAACATGGCCCCCAGGTCTCTGAGTTGGCCAGGTGACCTCCCAGGATGTCCTGGGTGGAGCTTGAATTCCCCTCTACCCTTGGCCCTGGCTGGCCCTTCCGGAGGATGAACTCAAATGGCTAGAAAGGTTCCCACAATACTTACTTCCCCTAATGTCCCCTACCGTATGGAGCAGTTCAGAGCTAACCCACTCGAAGGGCTTGTAGGAGAGCCTGGGAAAGATATGGGTGAAATGACATTGTCATGGTGTGTGTGTGTGTGGGAACAGTAACAGCGAGACCCAGCGCTCTGTTGGACGATAAAGGTGTGTGTGGGGGGGCAGTGTGGGGGACCGGCCTGTGGTTGAGGGTCTTCTCACCGCTGTTGTTGTTATTGCTCTCTCAGGACACGAGTGGAAGATGAAGAGCCCGTGTCATAGTCCTAGATCTTTCTAGACCCTGCAACTAATTGCAGAGTGATTTGGGAAAAGCCTCTTAATCCCTCTGGATCTCAGTTTCCCCATCCCAAGCCGTCACAAAGGCCCCGGGCAACTAGAATTCGCCTTATTTCCTCCGTTCCCCCAAGCCCTGGGACTATGTATCAGTTCTCTTAACTCTGACAGCATTAAGTAATGGAAAGACAACAATCGGATTGATGAAAGCAAAAAGAGGATGATTTTTGTTTTGGTCACATGTCACCTTTCTGTCCCTCTCTCAACTCTTCTTTCCTGTTTATTGGCTTCCTGCTCCAGCAGCCTGTCCCCAGGATCTGGCCTGTCCTGGGTGTTCTATGTGCCAGCCCAAGAATCACAGCCGAGGGCACCTTCTGCCCAGTTGTCAATCAACAGCTCAGAATTCACAGCTCCAGCACCCACCCGGAAGCACGTCCATCCCTGACCCACTGCTGTGACCTGGGTCAGGGCTGGTCAACCCCTGAAGCTGAGGATGGGAGGAGGTGCCATCAACCCTCTTGGGACAGGGAGACTCCAGAGGTGCATCCCTCCGGGCAAACTGGAGGGCTGTACCGGAAGATGGAGAGACCTCTGCAGGGTAGGCAAACAAAAGATGTCCCAAAACATGGCCGATGAAAGAGGCCACCCCGAGCTGGCTCTGGAATCTTCCCTCATCCCATTCCCGATGTTCTTTGTATCAGTCTCCTTTCTTTTCCCAGAACACCTCTTCCTTTCATCGGCTGGATGAGCACTTCTTCATCCTTCAAGACTTGCAGGGGGGTTGGGGGACGATGCTTTGTCACTCTTGGGAGCGGCCCCTGTCCCTCCTCTGTGTTCCCATAATGCTGTCCTGTGATCTACAGCCCAGAGCCCGCCATGATGTAACGCGATTGCTTATTTCTGTGCCTGTCTTCCCCCAGTAAATTGTGAGTCCCAGAGGGCAGTGACTCTAAGATTCATCTTTGTCGCTCTAGTGCCTGGAGTCGTTGGGGTGCACAGTAGGCACTTAATAAATGTTTTTTTGCATTAAAAAGATTCAATCAAGTTGCAATTTATCTCAGCTTTGCCACTGTCCCCAACTGCATATCATTTCCCGTGTCCTGGAGGATGCTGGGAAGATCAATGCAGCTGAATGACAAAGGCCCAGGAGAGGAGGGCATCCGGTGAATACCGGGTTTTGTTATTAGCCGTGTATTGCTTATTAAGAGACCTGGCACATCGCATCTGCCAGGGGCTGGACAGGAGAATTGGAAAGTCGTGACCAGAATGCCAAAGTAGGAAAAAAGTTCAGTCGGCAAATGCTTGAAAACATCCGTTAAAAAGCCCATCATTTACATCGGATTAGCAGGCGAAAGATGAGGTGGTCACCACACCCATCGCCTTCTCGGCCTAGGAACATCTCATTTATAACAGATATCGATTGCGCTTCTTTTTGGACGTAATTGATTAATTATATTTGGGGAGAGGAAAAATCGTTCCCAGGCCTCTGCAAGGTTGGGCTCACCTCCTCTTACCATGTCCCATCTCCCCAACTACGGAAAACTGTATTCTTCAAGATTGCAACGCCTGGGGCTGGGGTGGAGGCTCAGGGGTAGAGCCCTGGTCTCCCATGTGTGAGGCACTGGGTTCTATCCTCAGCACCACATGCAAGTAAACAAAGTAGAGGTATTGTGTCCATCTGCATGAGTTCAATCCCTGGTACCCACTCCCCCCAAAAAAAGAGAGGGGAAAATTTTATTTTATTTTATTTTTTGGTACCAGGGATTGAACCCAGAGGCTCCAACCTCCTGCCTCGGCCTCTCACTGATGGGATTACAGGCTTGCCCCACCGCACCTGGAGGGAGGGGAAAAGTTTAGCAAAAGATTCCATCTGCTCTCGCTCTGGAACTGGGGAGGGGGCCCCCCGAGAGGACGAGAATCTGGGAGATGGTCTGGGAGAACTTCTCAGGGGGACCGTCAAAACAAATAGTCTAAATGTGGAGTATCAGAGGCACAAGCCTTAGAAATGGAAAGTATCTTAGCAATGATCTCATTCCGAAGTCCTTGACTTCCAGATCTCACAAGCCATCAATCATTAGACTTTCAGGGAAGGTGACCAGGAAAACACATTAAAATTCGAGTCTGCCTGCCATTAATAATGCCCAGTAGGTGTTTCCCGTGGAAGATTAGAATCACAGAGAACAAAACAAAAGAGGATTTTTCTCTTACCCTACCACTTTAAGAAAAGCACGGTTCATATTTAAAGTCCATATTTTCCATATTTTTTACACTAGAATTATTCTTTACACATGGCTTGATAGCCTGCTCTCATTTATTATGAACCTTGTGGTGATTTCTCTTCTCTCTTATCTTTTAGGCGTGTATTCTAAGGGATGGCAGCATATTGTCGAGGGTTTGTTATAATGTCTCCAACGACTTCCCCGTCATTGGGTAATAAGGGTGTTTCTGGTTTTCTTGTTTTGCTATTAAAAATAATAATGGAATTAACTTCATGATGTATAAAGCTTTGCATGTATCTCTAGATACTGCTGTAGGCTTATTTTCTAGAGGGAGGGTTGCTGGAACAAAGAGTGTACCTTCAAGATTTTCATATATGCGCAAAAGCATCTTGCAGAAAATAAGCATCAATTTACACTTTGGCTGGTACTGGGTCTATTGTGTGTCTGTGCAGGGCACCGTATCAGCATCATCTGGAAAAAAAAAAAAAGAAAGAAAGTTGTCATGTCAAAAGTCAAAGAAAAGCATCACGTTACTTTTCTTTCCTTCTCTTTATAAAGAGCTTAACTGAAATGTAATCCATCCCTTTAACAAGTACAATGAAATGTTTTTAGTAGAATCACAGTGTATTCTCTGTCTTATTATTATTTTATTGTTTTTTTTTTTTTTTACTTTTGGTACTGGGGATTGAACCCAGGGGTGCTTAACCACTGAGGTACATCTCCAGCCCTTCTTATTTTTTGAGATAGGGCCTCACTAAGTTGATGAGGCTGGCCTCTAACTTGAGATCCTCCTGCCTCAGCCTCCCGAGTAGCTGGGATATTACAGGAGTGTGCCACTGTGCCAGGCCTAATCTCTTTTAGAACATTTTCATTTTATCACAAGAAACCCTGCACCCATGAGTCATTCCCCATCTCCTCTCCCCTTCCCCCAAACAATCACTAAACTACTTTCTATAACTGTATTTGCAAACTATAATGTTTTTCATGCATTTTATTTGAATATTTTAATAAATTTCAGATGAAATGAAATAAGGGGTCTTTTCTATTTTTTATTTTAGCAGAACATTTTCAAGGTTCTGCTAAATTTTCATCCCCATTGTATCAGGGGTCAGAATTTTATTTTGTTTTATGGTTGCATAATATTCCATTGCTTGGAAATACCACATTTTGTTTCTCCATTCATCCACTGATGGACACCGGGTGCTTCTGATCCCTGTGCTGTAGTGAATGATGCTTCCATGAACATTCACATACAAGTTCTCCTGTGCATGTCGGCTTTCATTTCTTTTGAAAACATACCTAAGAGTGGAATTGTTATGTTACATGAAAAGTGTAGATTTAACTTTTGGAAAAACTGTTGGACTATTTTCCAAAGCCACGGTGCCTTTATTCCCAGAAGCTGAGTGTCTGAGATCAAGGTTGAGGCTGATAAGACTCTAGCACAGAGCCTCCCCTTGAAGGACATTACCATAGTAGCTAGGCACTGAGCATGTATTAGTCATCTTATGAGTTACAGGGAGAAACTGCAGAATATTCCAGCCGTGGAAAACAGGGTGCCTGTTACCCCCCAGGAGTTGCTCACCCAGAGGAACGCTGTCTTGTATGTTTCCACAGCCAGAATCCTTACATACAAGTTTTTAAATTTTTTTTTTTTGGTACCCTTGATTGAACCCAGGAGTGCTTAACCACCTAGCCACATCCTCAATCCTTTTTCTGTATTTTATTTGCAGACAGGTGTTGAGAGCCACAGCCCCAGGGGCCCCAGCAAACTTCCAGCTGATTGGCTCACATCCGCCCCAGCAAACTTCCAGCTGCCAGCTGATTGGCTCCTCTGCGGTGATGCTCATTGGGCTGTTTCCCCGCCCTTTCAGACCACGGAGCTGCTCATTGGGGGACTTTTTGGCTCCGCCCATGCAACCCAGCCAATCGGCCTCAAGAGCAGGAGGAGTGGGGGGGTTGAAAGACTTGTGGGAAGCCCGCGGTGGCAGTTGGGCTCTGAGGGAATTCCTGAAGAGCTCCTGTGGTGTGGTGTGTGTGTTCTAAAAATAAAGTTCATTTCTGCTTGATAAGTGGCTCGTGAATTGTGCCCAGCCAGACTGTGGCAGACAGGGTCTTGCTGAGGTGCTTAGGGCCTCACTAAGCTGCTGAGGCTGGCTTTGAACTCACAATCCTCCGGCCTCAGCCTCCTAGCCGCTGGGATTACAGGTGTGTGCCACCTCCCTCTGCAAGGTTTTTTAATTTTGATGAAGTCCAATTTATCTATTGCCCCTCTCATGTTTGGGGTCATATCTAAGCAACCATTGCCTTGCCTTGAGTCAAGGAGATCTGCTCTGACATTCTTCTAATAATTTGGTATAGTTAGCCGATACATTTAATCTATGTGTTAAAATGAGTATTGAGCTTGAACATTCATATCCATGAATTTATGTACACCTGCTTTGTTTGTTCTTTTACTATTCTGCTTTTTTTTAAAAAAAAAATTAATAATTATTAATTAATTAAATAATTAAAGCAAGTTGATATATCGAATGCTAACATTTAGTACTATTTGCTGCAATTCTATCTTCTGATGTGCATTTTGCCTAGTAATTTTGCTTATTATGCAAAATTATTTTTAGAAGCTGTTATTTTCTGGGCTAGAGTTGTGGCTGCGTGGTAGAGCACTTGCTTGGCATGTGTGAGGCCCTGGGTTTGATCCACAGCATTGCATATAAATAAATAAATAAATAAAATATTCATTTATAATAAAAAATATTTTTAAAAAAGCTCTTATTTTCTAACCAGGTAGTGAACAAGGGTCCATGTTCTGGGTACAGGATCATCCTCTTGGGCTGTGTCTCAGGGTTAGGGCTCTGTCTATCATTTCCTGGTCAGTGGATGTTTTACTCAGTGTTTGCATCACTGAGACCAAAATTTGACAAGAACAACTTAGAAGAGGGAAAGTTTATTTGGAGGCCATGGTTTCAAGGTCACAGCCCATAGAGGGCCAACTTCACTGCTCTGGGCCCCAAATGAGTCAGCACAGAAAGCTGCTGTGATCACGGCCATGTCAGGAAGCAGAGGGGGTGAGGGCAGAGGCCACAGGGAGGGTGCGTGCGGCCTTCCCAGGCACATGCCCAGTGACCCTCCTCCTTCAGCCACACCCCCCCTGCTACGTCACCACCCAGTTAGTCCATCCCAACTGGGACGGACCAATTAGGTTTCAGCTCTCATAATGAAGTCATTTGACCTCTCAATATTCCTGTCTTAACAGTAGCTTTGGGAGACAGCGCACATCCAAACCATAACAATGGGTAAAAAAATGCATAAATCTGGATCAGAAGCAAATCATGAAGGAGAGAAATTTGGAGTAGTTACTAAGAATGCAGAATTCGGCACCAGGCATCCTTGGCTTCAAATCCTGTTCTGATGTTTATCAGCCGAATGACCTTGGATACAGTGCTTGATTTCTAACAGCCTGTATTCCTCATCTGTGCATAGGGGATGGAATCTTTGTATCACAAAGTCCTGGGAGTCTGCCTCTGAGGGAGTACTTGTGGCAGTGAGAATGTGAACATCCTGGTCTGTTTTCTGTTGTTATGACAACATGCCTGAGACCAGGTAATTTATCATGAATAGAAGTTTGTCTGGCTCATGGTTCTGGCGGCTGGGAAGTCCAAGAACAGGGTGGCAGCATCTGCTTGTCATCTGGCGAGCGTCTTCAGGCGGAGGACACCACAGGTCAGGAGGAGCAAGGGCGTCAACTCCAATCTCTCTTCCCCTTCTTATAAAGCCACTAGTGCCATCATGGGGGGCCAAGGTTATGGAGCTACAGGGACGTTTTCTACCCAGACATCAAGCAGAAGTTGATTTCCTGTTCTTTGGGAAAAATCAAACAGTATATTGCTTGTGCATGCTAATGGGGGCAATTATACAGAACAACAGAAAAATTATACAGAAAAACAATGGGATAATAAACAAAGATGATGCATTTGATTCACCCACAAGACACTAATCTAAACCAAACCAAACCAAACATAACAACGCCAAGGAAATAGCAGAAACACCAGTAGCTGAGAGGGAAGGGAAGAGGGGGAGGGGGGAGGGGAGCAGAAGGGGACGAACTGGGGACTGAATTAGGGCAAATTATATCCCATGCTTTTATAATTATGCCAGAATGAATCCCAGAACCAATTAAAAAAGGGAGGGTCCGGGAGCCGTGATGCACACCTGTCATCCCAGCGGCTCAGGAGGCTGAGGCAGGAGGATCCTGAGTTCAAAGCCAGCCTCAGTAAAAAGCGAGGCGCTAAGCAACTCAGTGAGACCCTGTCTCTAAATAAAATACAAAACAGGGCTGGGGATGGGGCTCAGTGGTCAAGCATCTCTGAGTTCAATTCCCCAGTACCCCTTCCCCATCCCCACAAAAAAAAGGGAAGGGGAAATTTTTACCCTGTTTTTGGTATCAGGGATTGAACCCAGAGGCTCTTAACCTCCTGCCTCAGCCTCCCTCTGCTGGGGTTGCAGGCGTGCCCCACCGTGCCTGGTGAGAGGGGGAAAGTTTAGCAAAACCTCCTACAGACCTGATAGTCGTCATTGTCCCTTCTAACTTCCCTTAGTCCCTGGAGATGACCAAGGTACTTACTGACTGGATGGATTTGCCTATTTTGTACATTTCATATCAATGGAATAATTTATTTTTTAAAAATTCAAATTGATACTGGGGATCCTCATGCTGAGAAAATAAAATACCAGTCTGAGATTTTTTTCTTTTTCTGGAAATTTTTCCTGAGCATAGAAGAAGCTAGATTCTCCACTCATTTGGTGAGACAGAACTTTGGTACCAAGAGCTAATGAGAACAATGTATGAAAAGTAAGATTTCAGACACACCTCATTGACGAACATAGGTATATAAAGCTCAAACCAGTTACAGAAAACATTCATTAAACAGGTAACTCATAATTCCAATCTGCGTTTATGCTAGAGATGGGCTCTTGGATCAAATTTGAAAATCAATTAGGGGAATTTGCTTCACTGAAAAGTGTAACAATTTCAACACGTGTAGCAAAAGGTGCTAACATTTCTCAGCCAAAAAAGCGTAGAAGGGAATTTCATTTAACTAGGTACAAAGATCTTCTAAGAAATATATCACCGTTAATAAGAAATTGAGGAATTAAAAAAACCTGACAAGGGTGTCTATTGTCACATTTCTGTTCAGAATTGTACTGCCAGTCCTAGACAGCACAGAGAAGTAAGAAAATGAACAAAATCCATAACGTTAGAGAAGAAGGAAAAACTGTTAATATTCCTAGATGATATAATTATTTACATGGAAAACTCAGAAGAACTTACAGATGAATTATTAGAATTAATAACAGAATTCAGCATAGTTCTTTCATAAGCATTTAATACACAAAATAAATTGTGTGTAGCAACCGGCCACTGATGGGTGGAGAGTGTAATAAAATATATCCCATTAATAATAGTACACATAAAGAAATCTAAATCTAAAGGCGTATAAGACCTTTAAGGAGGAAATTATAAAATGTTATTGGAAGATGTTGAAGGAGTCGTAAAAAGATATTTTATGTTCATGGATAAAAAGACTCAATTTTGCAAAGCTATCAATTCTTCCCAAGTTGATCTAAAGACTCAACGCTATGCTCATGAAGATTTCAGTAGGTTTTGTTTCTTTTAAGAATTTGGTATAGAACTGGATTTTTTGGAAAAGTAAAGGCTAAGAATATCTAAGACACCAATAAATAAAAATGGGGGGGAAATACCTCAGCTCCTCCTCAGACCTGATATACAGCTGCGTTAGTTAAAATTCTGATAAGTATATGTTAATTAAGACAGTTAAGGACGGGCAATTAGTGGTATCCCTACCTCACACTGCACACAAAAGTCAATCTCAGGTAGATTAAATATTTAAATGTGAAAAGAAAATTTAGAGAATGTGTTTGTGTCTCTGCATGGATGTAAACTATTTTTAAAACCATACTTGAAGAGAGATATGCACAAGAAAGAAAGATGAATGAATAAATGTGATTGCATTTATTGAATAAATGAATAAAAATAAAAAAAATCCTGTAAATGGAAAAGAAACAAAAGGTTCAGATATCTTCTGAGAAAGAAGATATTTGCAACCATAAACTGGCAAAATATTAATATCGAGCAAAGAGAGAATTTCCACGTACCTGTCAATATGAATAAGACAAATGAAATTGAAAATCACAGAAGTAACTTGAAAAGGCTGTTGCAGAGGTTGAAATCCAAATGTCATTGAACACGCAAAGATGGCCAATTTTGTTAGTATTTTGAGGAATAAAGTCACGAGCTATCATAGCACAGCATCTCATAGGCTAATAAACCCCCACAGTATTTGTGGTGGGTGAGCCTATGGCAGGGGGGCAGATCTTATATATTTCTGATGGAAAAATAAATTTGTCACCACTTTGCAAAGCAGCTTGGCTTTCCCTGATAAAAGTGAGGATAATCATACCCGACGGCCAGGCAATTCGCCAATTCTGCAGATCTATATCCTGGATAAATATTTGCCCATGTGCCACATGAGACAACGAGGGGAACGTTCAGAGCCACACTTTGTATGCTAGCACACCGGGACGTGCTCACCGGCCTAGGAAGGGAGAAGCACATTCTGGTCCATACAGTGAAGTTCCAAAGCACAGTGAGAATGAACGGCAGCTACAGGCCACCAGGATGAGTCTCAGAAGCATAATAAACTGACTGAGAAAAGTAAATTGGCGATGAATAATACACTATGATTGTATTTGTTTAAAATCCAAAGCTCATGGAAAATTAAACAATGTATCGTTTATGAAGAGAAACAGGAGACAATTGTAAAGAGGAACAATGGAACAGGGAGGGACAAGTGAGGGAGGGGGCTAGCTCTGAGGGACAGAGACCGGTCACATGCACACCTGCCAAGGTCCTGGTGACCCCCACTTTCTAAACTGGATATTGGACACCCAGGGGACCATGACATGGCTTCCTGGCTCATCATATCCTCTAAATATTCATTTGGGTCCATTCAATACTTTATCACTGTGGTCAAGAAACTTTTAGAATTCACAATAGCTAAACTGTGGAGCCAACCAAGATGCCCTTCAGTGGATGAATGGATAAAAAATGTGGCATAGATACACAATGGAATATTACTCAGCAATTAAAGAGAATAAAATCATGGCATTTTCAGGTAAATGGATGGAGTTAGAGAAGATAGTGCTAAGTGAAGTCAGCCAATCCCAAAAAACCAAATGCCAAATGTTTTCTCTGATATAAGGTGACTGACTCATAGTGGGGTAGGAAGAGGGAGCATGGGAGGAATAGATGAACTCTAGATAGGGCAGAGGGGTGGGAGGGGAAGGGAGGGGGCAGGGGGTTAGCAAGATGGTGGAATGTGATGGACATTATTATCCAAAATACATGTATGAAGACACGAATTGGTGTGAATATACTGTGTATAGAGAGATATGAAAATTGTGCTCTATATTATATGTGTAATAAGAATTGTAATGCATCCCGCTGTCATATGTAAATAAATAAAAAAGATTGCAGGTCTTTTATTCACCCCCCCCCCCAAGAAGAACCACATACATATTTTATGGCTGTTGCAACTGCTCTGCTGTTGAAGCTGAGAGCAACTGAAGACAATATGTAAAGGAATGGGCGGGGCCGTGTTCCAATAAAACTTTATTTACAAAAGCAGGTGGTGGGGATTGGCCAGCAGGCAGTGAATTGCTCATCCCTATTTTGTAACATCGATTAAAAATAAGAAGATACATACCAGCAGATACTAACCAACGGAAATATTTTGTATTTATGTTAATGTAAAACAAGATATTTTAAAAGAGAAATGCATTTTTTTATTGATAAAATACATAATGGTATTGGGAGTAACTCATTAGGAAGATCTGCCACATCTGGACAAGCATAGCTTACGAAGACTGATAAAAATATATGAAGTAAGCTCAGTGCAATAGCACATTCCTGTAATCCCAGTGGCTCAGGAGGCTGAGGCAGGAGGGTTGCAAGTTCAAAGCCAGCGTCAGCAATAGCGAGGCTCTAAGCAACTCAGTGAGACTCTGTCTCTAAATAAAATACAAAATAGGGCTGGGGATGGGGCTCATGGCTGAGTGCCCCTGAATTCAATCCCTGGCACCCCTACTCCCCCAAATATGAAGTAGGTCTTGAGCTTGCCATGCCAGGTCTTGACAAAATTACAAGGGGAACATCTGCAAATCCATCACAGGAGAATCGAACACATCTCTCTCAGTAATTGATAATTGAAATACACAAAATCTTATAATGCTAGAGAAAATTTGAATAACTGGAAAGTTTTGAGCTTAAGGCATAAAACAGAATTTTGGCTTTGAATTTCAATGACTCCATCTCCTTGACCTGGGGCACTCCCTGTGCCCCGAGTCTCCCTCCCGGGCGTCCACGGGAGCCTCCTCTGGACAGTAAGTCAGGGCAGTTCTAGGGTTCCTCTTGTTTGTTTCCTGTCCCTCAATGATGGTTGGTCTGCTTTGCCTAATGTCCAAGATCCAGTGAGAACCACTGTTTTAAAACAATTTTTAGGTATATCAGGTGAGAGAGTGAATCCACTTCCTGTGTCTCCAACTTGGTCAGAAAAAAACATACTTCTTCACATTATTGAACTGAAGACACAATGTAAAAAGATGCGTGTGCATACACACAGAGTGACGGGTATGTCAGCTTCAGGGGAAGGAGCAAAGCTGTCACTGTTCAGAGTTAAAATGACCACAAAGAAAAATTTTACAAAATCTACAGTCCCATTAATACCAGGTGCAGGAGTTCCTCACGTCGAAGGATACGTGATCAATTTACAGGAAAAAAAAATCAATTGTGTCTTAAACACCAGCCCCAAACAATTGAAAAAATGATAATTGCAAACATTCAATGTACCATCCCAACAATAATTATAAATTAATTTAGAATATATCTACCAGGAGATATACATAAACTTTATGGAGAAAAATAAAACTTCCGACTGGAACACATATGAGAAGACCCGAAGAAACAGGGAAATCAAGCTGTGTGTAGAGATGAGAAAATGTTAGTTAAAGTGGAAATTTTCTACATATTTATTAATTTATGCAGTTGCTGTAAAATATCCCTGTGCTTATATTATGATCATGATGATGATGATTACCGTATATTAGAAACTCCACAAGGAAGTTTATAATATTCCTATGGCAAAGTAAAGACTAAGAAGATCTATAACATAAAGAAGCAACGTTGCTTTCTTAGGGGTCAAGGTGAAGGTGAAGGCTACCGCGTCAGCCAGGGAACCATCAGGAGCCCGCCACGCCAGTTCTTTCAGCAGAGAGTTTAATACCAGGAACCAGTAGCAGGGGACAAAATTGTTGGACAAGCAAATAAAGAGCTAAAAGGGACCGAAAGATGTCACAGAGGCAGCCGCAGGGATTGTCCACTAACTTGGGACTCGGGGACGCAGGGTAGAGGTCGGATGATGAAAGTGGCTCTTCGAGGAGCCGCTGGTTGAGCTCAGAGCCCGGGGGGGGGGGGGGGGGCCCAGGGAGCAGGCTGAGTTCTGAGCTCTGTCCAGCAGGTGCTGGTGACTCTGAGGGGGGACGTGGCAAAGCTGGTTCTGCCCGTGTTGGATACCTGCCAGGTGGCTGAGCTATGGCTCCCTGGCAGAACCTCGGCTCCCCAGGTGCAGAGTGAGGGTGGGCAGGCAGGAAGGAGCCAGGGAGCGCCCCTTGCTCCTCTTTTAGCCTTTCAGCCTCTTCCTAGAGCCCAGCTGGGAAAGCCTTCTGGTCCACTGGCCAAGCCGAAGTGGGGTTTGCCAACCCCCTGCCACACTGTCACAAAGCAGGGCCAGATCCGGAGCTGAGACACAGTTGAATCCCCAGGAGGGCCACCCACTGTTAAAGCCACGTGGCATTGGTGTGGGAACAGACCGGACAGGGTGACGTTCCAGATTCTCCCAGACCCAGACCTCCGTGCCATCAGGGAGCTGGGCATTTTGACATTTGAGTGGATTACAGTGAGGACACAACTTGCCATCCACGTGGAACGAGATGCGAATTAGACGCTCAGCCTCACACCTTACGAAAAAATACATATATATTCCTTGAGCATTCCAATGATGCCTGTGTAAATCAAGGATGTAAAACTTTTAGAAGAAAGCCCTTGGAGGACCTGTTGGGTAAGCTCGCGGGCGGGGGAAAAGGATGTTAAATATAACACAACAAACTTGAGCCACAGAGGAGCCCACAGATGTACACCACCAGATCAAATTAAAATCTCTGAACAGCAAAATGCACCTCAAACCTTAGGAATGGGAAGTCGGAGAGAGGGTACCTGCAGACCGCAGAGGATCCGTAAGGGATTAATATCTAGAAGGCATTCATAACTCTAACCAAATCATTAAGAAACAAAGAACTCAATAGCGATAAAACTTATGAAAAAGGAATTAAAAAGAAAATCCAGTAGTGGATTGGGCTGTAAAAGGTATTCTCAATGTCCCTAGGAGGCGTATTCAAAATATCACAAGGAAGGACCCTTCTGTGCTTCTTAGATTGACGGGATCGTTAAACCTGGTAATGCAAACGTGGGGTGAGGATATGGGGAAATGGAAATCCATTTCTCTGGTAAAGAGTATGAGCTGGCGAAACCACTTTGGGCAGCAATTTGGCATTGCCTAGCAACGTGGAAGATGCCCGCCCTGATTTACTTCCCAATCCCACTCAGAGATGTTTGTGCTGTAGAAACTCTGATGTGCCCAAAGAGGACCGTACAAGGGCACTTATTGTTGTAGTTGGTAATTGCAAGAGTGTAAAAACCACCAGCATTCTCTCAGGTGGGGAATGGTAAGTTGTGGTTTATTCACTACAGGATATAATATTGCACTTGAAATGCATGAACAAGATCCAAATGAATCACCACAGATAAATAAAAAGAAAATAAGTTCGAAGAGTGAGTTTTAAAAGAATATGGCATGTAAAAATTTAAACAAACAAAATGATGCATGTGTATACGTGCGTAGGCATGCACAAGTAATATCGTTTATACATAGGCACAAAAGCAAAATGAACACAGAGGTATTTGTGGTTCATTCATACTCATTAGATAGTAAGATAACCTCTGGGGAAAGAAGAAAGTAGAGAAAACAGTAAGGGGTACCGTCAAGGGCAAGTTTACCAAGATCTGTAACATTTTGTTTCTTCACAGAAAGTTTTAAAGCAATATGGTGAAATGGGAACATCTGTTTCATCTTGGAAAAGAGTATATCTGTGTCTGACACATTATTTTCTCTACATTGGAAATGTTACATAACTCGAAAGAAAAAAGGAAAAAAAAAAGATTAAATGAGAAAGTGTACCCAAAGCACTGAGGCCCCATTAGGTTATTGTGATCATTAAACTGAGTTCCCAAGATCATGGATGGACAATCCCTACGGTCCATCAATGGGCGAGAATATTCTATAGGATTTCTGAAAACAGTCACCCATAGATTTCTCTGCTACCTCTGAACACCACCAAGTTAGGACAATATTCTCATATTGTAGCAGTGGAAACCAAAGCTCTATAACCCAATCTATGGAACTGGGACACTATATTTTTTTATTTTTGCGGGGGTGGGGTGGGGTGTACCGGGAATTGAACTCAGGGGCACTCGACCACTGAGCCCCATCCCCAGCCCTATTTTGTATTTTATTTAGAGACAGGGTCTCCCTGAGTTGCTTAGGGCCTCACTGTGGCTGAGGCTGGCTTTGAGCCCGCCATCCTCCTGCCTCAGCCTCCGGAGCAGCTGGGATGACAGGCGTGCACCACTGTGCCCGGCCTGGGGCCATTTTTAAATGACATTCTCAGTTGTCTATCTGTCCCAGGACACAGTGTGGCAGGAAGATGGGGGCCGTGCTGGTGGAGTTGACCAGCATGAGTTTGGATGTGAGCCCGTGGAGCTTGGGCCCAGCTGGTCTCTTTCTTGGGATGAGTCTCGGTTTTCCTTAATAAGGATGAAAGCTATTTCACGGGAAGCTGTGAGGCCTGGGGGTTAGCACACAGTGTGACTTCCGGACGGGGGACATGCAGTCTACTCTGGGTCTCCAACTTGTTCTCCTCCGTGGACCCGACCCCTCAGGGCATCATCTGCTCTTCTTTTTAACCAAACTCCAAATTTCTTCCCTGCTTTGGGTCATCCAGACTCACACTGGCTCCAGACTTGAACTCCCGACCCAGAGTGGGTCAGTTGAGTCAAGGAAGTTGGTCGCTTCAGGGACGAACACACGATCTAGATTGTTCTGGAACTTTTTTAGGAGTTGACAGGAAGAAGAAATGCTCTTTCCATCTGGGCAGCTCAGCCGGGAGGGTATGAACTGGAGATTTTCCTGGACATCTTGCCATCGTGGGAGCAGAGTCTGCTACAGAGTCAGAACAAGAGGAGGACCAGCAGGCTGGCATGGAATTCCCCTGGGACAGTGAACGGTGTGTCACCGCAGCAGCTGGGCTGTCCAGCTCCCAGGGGGGCATCGCCTTGGTCTCTGGACAGTTCCAGGACCATAATTCAATCTCTGCTCCTGACTCACCCTGACCCTGGCTTGGGGAGGAGGGCACGCAGTGCCTCCCTGTTGACTCACCAAAGTCAGCCTCTCTTATCGTCCTCCCCTCCTTCCCCCAAGCCTGGGACATGTTGTCGCCATCTGGGGAGCCGTGTCCCGCTCCCCTTTCCGGGAGAAACTGTTGGAGGAAATGCTCTCCGTGCTGTGCTGCATGCCGCCTCGTCTGCAGTCTCTGATTCCTCCTGGTCTTTGTGTCTGGAGCTGTGACATCTCCTCCCTGAGGCAGGACAGTGACCCCTTGGCTGCCCTGCAAGGGGGAGAAGCTCATGCAGTAATGGAAACTTCTAGGAAAAAGAAAAGCAAGCCACGTGTATGGATGAGCATCCCCAGGCATTCCTCCCTGGGGAGGAATGGGGCCTAAAAGCTGGGGACAGAGGGATCCCCTGAGACTTCCAACCCCAGCCCTGGAAGACGGTTTTCTTAGGAGATCCTTCCTGGACCTCGGCTTGGCTTTCTGGAGAGGAGCCAGGGATTTATCCTGCCATGATTTCAATCCCAGCCACTTCTTGCTGCCAGGGTGGCTGCCAGATGAGTCTCACACTTTTTGGAAACTTGTTATGGCAGAGTCCACGGCGGCAGGGAGCAAGGGATGCAGACTCAGAGCACACCGCCTGTTGGCTAGGTGACAGGCACATCATCTGTCTCTGGGCTCCCTTCATCCTGTCCCAGAGGAGAGTTACAACAACCACCCCTCAGTGTCGTGCAGATCGGGGGAAGAAGAGCTGTGAGCACCGGAGAAGAGTGGAAGTCCCACATGCCAATAAAATCTGAGAAGGTCAGTGTCAAGGTCAACCACAGAAGTTACTCCAAGGGGGGTAAAGAGTGGGGTCTCCTAATCATTTTTTTTGGGGGGGGGACAAGGTAAGGGAGCACATTTGTTGTGAAATGAGGCTGTCACAGGCACCACATTTGTGACCTTGTGCAAGGTTAGGTAGCCGCTTTCCACGTCTCATTTCCTTAAGAGGACATTTGCCATAAGGTCCACTTCCTGGAGTGCTTGGGAGAATTAAATGAGATACTACCTGCAAGTGCTTCGATCCATGCCTCAAAATACTATGTGCTCAGTTAATGCCAATTTGTTTCTAATAAGCAGATGGTGCTTTTTGTCCATTGAGGACTTAGCCTCCATAAGTTTTCTTTTCTTAAAATGTCTTACCCTGGTTAAGCACACAGTGATGCACACCTGTAATCCCAGCGGCTAGCGAGGCTAAGGTGGGAGGAACACAGATTCGAGGCCAGCCTCAGCAGCTTAGCAAGGACCTAAGCAGCTTAGTGAGAACCTGTCTCTAAATAAAAATATTTAAAAAAGGCTGGGGATGTGGCTGACAGTTTAAGCACCTCTGAGTTCAGTCTATGGTAAACCCCTGCCCCCAAATTCTTACCCTGTATATTGGATTAAGTACATTGAATACTTTCTGGTCTTTGAGCCTGAGATTGCTTTTGTTCTTCACAGTCTATGTTTCCACAGCCTATTTGATGTACCACCATTCTTGCACCTGGCTCCTAAAGTCCCTCTGCTCTGTACCTGTCCTCCGAGTAACAGCACCTGTGTCCCACCCTCCGTCTCAGTCTGCTGTCCCCACATTCTCCTAGGCTGGGCAGGGAAAGGGCTGCCTCTGAGAGTCCCTGTACAGCAGCTTTGAATTCATTTCTTGGAGAAGGTCAAACTCACCTGCTGGGATCCCCAGCCCTGGGCAGGTCACTCCACCTTAAGAGCGTCTGACTGCCCACGTTTGTTTAGAGAAAAAACTATCAATAAATACAAGGAAGACCAGCAGAGGAGGGAGGGGAGTGGGGGAGGGGAAGAGGAAGTACTGGGGACTAAAGTGGAACAAGTGACCTCCCACGCAGGCAGGATTATGTCACAGAGATGAGCTCAATGAGGACGAGAGCATCAGTGTTCCCACAGCAAGATGCTCCACAGACATGAAATGGCCTGGTATGGGCAGGAGGGCCGGAGGGACAGCAGAGTGTCTCAGTGCAGTCCAGCGAGGGGACTTACCTGTAAGTAAGTCCTTACAGGCCGACAGCCACCGAGCTGCTCTACCTGCCCGGGAGGACCATGGATACGGCAGGCTAGAGGAAGAGCCCGAGTTCCAGCTGAGCCCCGCTAGGGCCAGAGCTGGAATGCAGAGCCTGATATCAGTTCAGTGAGAGACCATGCTCCTCCGCCATCACTAGAGGACCCTAGAAAATTAAGACTCCTCTCCAACATGGGAGAAGTTCAGGAAATAAAATAACATTCGACTGTGTCCAAGATGCCACAGATGAGGACACTTTGTCTTATTTACTCCGGCCTTTTTTCCCCCTTGGGTAAAGTATTAAATATTTTGTATTTAAATAATTTACTAGGTAATAAATTAAACACTGTTAAAAACTACTGTCCCGTGCCCCTTCTCAGTGAAGGGGTTGTTCCGAGGTTACGAACGTCTCCTAGGCATGGTTTTGAACTTCAGTTGCACACTGAAGTTCCGACAGCATCGGAAAATCAGTATACATGCATATGCCGCCGTGCCCGCATCTCGATATTCTGGCCAATGACAGACCGCATAATGATGGTGGGCCCAGAAGATTCTATTGCCTAGCGATGCTGTAGGGGTTGTAGTTTGTGTGCGCAGCCTCTGGGAGGTTTGCAGAGTCATGCAATCACCCAGCGAAGCATTCTTCAGAATGTGTCTCCGTCATTCAGCAGAGCATGACGAAATATGAAATCTATGCAAACCAATTTGGGTGTGCAGTACATATTGGTGTGCAGTATCGTATTGTGCATCCTGCAGTACCATACTGTATGTATCAACAGGATGCTTCTTTTTGAGACTATCTACTTGGTGGCATGGAGATCTAATGAATTCATCCCGATTGGTGAAAGCTACCCTCTCACAGGGGTAAACCAGCTTAGTATCCTTTTTCTTGCTTAGAGATATTTGTTTCCCTTTTTCACCATTGCAAACCTGCTCCCTAAAGCACATCTTTGGTTCTGTTTCACTGGGTACACAAACTAACCTGTTCCCATAGTCAGCTCCCTCCGCCCACATACCTGGCTGCTTCCAGAGATCAAGGGCTTCTAGTCTCACCAAGGAAGAAAAAGGACTTTCTTTCCTGCTTTCTAATTTGAAAGTAATCTCACCAAATTCCCTCCTGACCCTGAAGCTCCGAGTTTTTGTAACTTTAAAAAGAAGCATATTAAGTAAGCCAGTCTTGGGTGTGCTCGGAATTCTGGGGTCAGAGAGTAACACGGAGTATGGATGGTGGGTGCTTTGCCTCATCCATTGGAAGAATGAAATCTAGGGACACAAGGGTGACAGCAGAGCAGCAGGACTTATTAGAGGCACAGAAAGATAGCAGAACCCCCCGGAGAGGGAAGGGGTCCCTAGAGAGGTTGCCATGGGTGTCCGTTGTCTAGGGGTCAGATCAATGAACTTGACCTGTCCTTATAGGTGATGGGTGGGTAGAGGATTTGGAAAGGGGCCAATCAACTTTATTAACATAGGGGTGGGGGGGAGGTTTGTTGGCCCAAGAGGAAATGCTGTAGGAAGATACTGTGCTTGGCCATTGCTAGGGGTAGGGGCAGGGGTGACTAAGGAGGGACTGTCCTGGCTGAAGCTGTCAGGGGCAGCGACAGGGTGTTCTCCAGACCTGATGCCTCCCCTTCCCCGACGGCAGGGTGTTCTCCTCCCCTCCTTCTCTTCTGCGAGCCCCTGGCCCTGTCTGCCTGTAGGCCTACCTCCCCTCCTCATTCCCTCAACGGGGAAAACGCAACAGAAGCTGAGCCTGGGCTTGGTGGTTCGAAGGGCTTCCGAGCTGACGACAGACGGCCGTCCAGACGCTGGTGGGTGTCTTCACGCCAGGACCAGAAAAATTCAAAAGGGTCCCGAAACCAAGCTCTGTTCATTAATCGATGCAACAAATATTTATTGAGCACCTATTAAGTACCGGACATCACTTTAAGTGTTAGATTCATGTGATAAAGTCTGCCAGGGGGGTTAGGGTTGCAGATAAATATGCAATACAACGGGAGGGCTGCTAGGCACTGAGTGGTGTCTCCTTAAAAACTTCACGTGTGGAAGCTCTCGCCCTGTACGTAGGGGGACTGCATGGGAAGATGCGGCCTTCAGAGGTGATTGTTAAAATGAGGCCCTTGGGGTGGGTCCTAATCTAATCGCCTGCTGTCCTCAGGGGAAGAAGGGATCTGGACACATGGAGACCCCAGGGGTGCACACACACAGAGACAAGGCCACCTGAGGACACAGCAAGCCACAGAGAGGGGACCCAGAGGGCGCCAACCCTGCCAGGACCTTATCTCCACCTTCAATCTCTCCGAGCAGGAGATGGACTTCTGTTGCTGCAACTGCCCAGCATGCCGCCCCTTGCTCTGGCAGGCCTGCAGACTCGTGCAGATGCGCTGGGAAACATGAAGAGAGGGAGAAGATGGAGACAGGGACAGACACCCATTTTGTTAGGGTGGCCAGGGAACTACTGCTGCCTGGACCACCCATGACAATGATTCCCACTTTATGGGTAAGGCAACTTTGGCTCAGAGAGGTTATTTGATTCCCACAAGACCACACAGCTCGGAGGCAACTGAGATTCCAGTTTAGGTCTTTTGTTTCCAAATGACTGTTGCTACATGATGCCATGCTGCTTCTAATTTTCCTTCAAGGAAAGCAAACCTAAAGGGGGCAGTGTGCAGTTTATGGATTATCTTCATGGGAATTCTCACATCGCATGCTCGCAGCAGACTCCTGGGGAGACGATCTCCTCCCCTCTGCCCGTGTCTGCACCCTTCTCCCTCTCCTCCCTTCCTCTCCCTCTCCCACTTGACCATCTTTGTCACCAGGGCTTAAAAAAATGCCACGGTTGGCTCAGTGTCATAGCAGGTGGGTGGAAACCTGGGGTTGCTGGTTAGAACTGAAATGTGCCCCGTTGCTCTTTCTGTTCTGAAAGAGAAAATGTTTCCTCTTGAGCAAAACCTCCAGGGGCTCCTAGAATTTACCAGGTGCCGAGAGCCTCGGATGTCCTCTCGCGAGCCAATCCCCTCCTGGCTGCAACGAGATCTGTGGGGTGGTCAGAGCCGTTCCCGCGCCCACTTCTCCGAAGCACCTGCTTCTCCAGGACGCGCCCATCTGTCTCCATCACCCCTCTGCCACCGGGGATGAGACCCTGCGTGGCCCATCCAGCCTCCTGCCACTGGATAAATCAACCTAACTGTGGCCAGTTAATTTGCCTGACTATAAAGTGCATTCAATAAGTGTAAAACAAAACTAATTGGTTCTCTTCCATACAAATTTAATCATACCATAAAATGTGATCAATGCAAATAAAAACCATTGAGTAGGTTAAGTGTCGAGGATCCATAAAGGGGGAAAAAATGATCCATGCGCATAATTGCAGGAATCGAAATCCGGGTGTGTGTTCGCTTGTGCGTAAATCATCACCTGGGCCAGCATCCCCAGTAGCCGTGCTGTGCTGGGGGGACACTGGATATTTGATTCTTTTGTGCAGATTGGGTGGAGGAGATCAATCCCTCATTGATTTTGGGGTGCTGTGCTGTCGGCTAACACCTTCTGGGTAATATTCATCGGGTGCGCCCGCCCTGCGTGCGCACCTGCCGCGCGCACGCTACTCGCAGGAATTGCGCAAACTTTCTTTGTGCAGTGACTGACCTCGGTGTAAAGAGCCTGGCGCTGGGACTGGCCCCAGATGCACCGCCCAGAGGGTCCGAGAGACCTCTTTTGTGTACAGTTTATTTGGGAAAGACAAAGACGAAGCCAGGCAGAATCCGGTGAATTTAACAACATCAATCCTTGTTCTCTGTTTCCCTGTGGCTCCATCAGAGGGACAGATGTGGGCGTTTAACCCTTCATTTTTATACATTGTACAGATGCATTCTTGGTTCTTGGTTCTTTCTTTTTTATTTTTTAGTATCAGGGATTGAACACAGGGGTGCTTAACCACTGGGCCACATCCCCAGCCCCTTCTATTATTTATTTGTTTATCATTATTATTTTTTTATTCTGAGACAGGCTCTCGATAAATTGCTAGGGTCTTGCTAAGTTCCTGAGGCTGGCCTTGAACTTAGGATCCTCCTGCATCAGCCTCCCGAGCTGCTGGGATGACAGGCGTGTGCCACCGGTGCCTGGCTCTTGTCTTGGTTCTTTCTTGGTCCCATCTGGAATCACTGGGCCCCACCTGGAACCTTAACTGGGTCAGACTCTGAACAAGACTTCTCAGAGAAGGGCCCGCAGGGAGGGTGGTCTTCTGCCATAGATAGGTGCTTGAGGAAATTCCTCTCCAAATTTCCGCCCAGGGGAAATGACTGTGCTTCTACTTTGCTTTATGACCAAAGCCCTTGCTGAGCCACAGTCCACAGGACATTGCTACCTCTGACACCTGGGAGTTCTGAGCATCGCTGTGGCTGGGCATGGACTGAGCATGCCATGTCCCTGGACTTCTTTGAGGGACCTTATGCTGGCTGTCATGTCTCTCTGCTGAAGTCAGCTACCTCCTTATCTTTCTTCTACTTTCCCTTCTTGCCTTTCCTCCCCACCACTGCCTTCGCCCACCACCAAGGTGGCTAAACTGTCAAGACCACTAAGATCATGTCACTTCTTCCACAAGAAGAATCACAAAGGAACATGGAGACGCCCAGCCAGGGACTGCAATCCCAAGCCCCCCTTGAAAATTGGTGCAACTCTAACTGAGTGCTTTCTAATGGAATGTGAGCAGAGGTAATATGAGCCACTTCCAGTCCTGGCTCTTAAAACTTCCAATGGACATGCTTCCCCGGACCTCACTTCCTCTGGTAAGGAATGATAATGTTCAGAAAGACCTTCAAAATGTTTAAGAAGGAAAAGTCACCATCAGCCTGAATCCCTGAATGTCAGTGTGGACCCCAGCCCCCTGCCAATCTGAAAAACCTTCCTTAAACCAACAGTATGTGTGAGAAAAAAGTTTCTGCTGTGTTTGAGTCATTCTATTGTCAGGCTTATTTGTTATAGCATCTATCCTAAGCAATACATTCCAACGTGCCTCATCTCTGTAGGCATGTTTGATTTGCATCTTTATGTACTACACAAAATGACTAGTCCTACTTCGTATTGAAATTCGAGTTCTTTTAACTCATTCATGTACTCTGCATTTTCTGACTACCAATGGGAAATTTGTAACTGATTATATAACATATATAATTATATAAACATAGGTTTATTATAAAAACAGAAAATTATGATTTTTACAAAGAATAAAGTTTAAAACACTATTAATTACATCATCCAGAGAAAATTCATGTGAGACCATTTTCTTTAAGTATATACATTTACAAAAATATTTTTAATGAAGCATAATATGCATAAATAAAAATTCAGACATTATTAATGGACAGTTTGATGAATGTTCATGAGGTGAATACCCTCTGGTGACCCAGAGGCATACAAGAAACAGGACATTTCTGTGCTCAGGAAACCCATTTCTTCCCTCATTCTAATCACTACTCCTTTGGGTAGATATGCTTTTCTTAATAAACCAAAAATTTGAATAAGTATGCTTTGTTGGGACTGATTTTCAAAAATTATTAACATATTATAAACTACTTTCCTTGTTAATAGGTATAAACATCAATCATGATATTTAACGATTAGTAATACCCCATTTCCCCATTTAATTCAATATGTAATAATTAATTTAATGTGATACATTTCAGGATTTATTTTCATATTGGATACCATGCTACAATAGAATCCCTGTATATACATTATTCTACATTTTTCCCCCTCTAAAAATTTGGTCAAAGAAGTTGGTTTTCTGGATCCAAGGTATAAAATACTCGAGGGATTGAAAAATATATTATTTAAAAGCCTCTGTGCCTAGCAACATTTATTAGGCTGGGCATCTATTGGTTTTGCATTTTAAAAAATTTCTCTTTCCTTTCTCTTCTTCTGATTGGGGTTTCTGACTCTGTTTGCAACTAGGATGGTCATGTGACCCAGATCTGACCAATCACAGTGCCCTTTGCCGTGGGCACATGATCCAAGCAGGACCAATCAGAGTTCTTCCCTGGGATTTATGAAGCAAAAGAATAGAGACGTTCCTAGTCTGTTGATTTAGCTGTGCTGCAGGGGCATGGGAACGTGGGGCTCTCCATAGCCATGCTCCCCACAATATGGAGAGTTTTGTCTGTGTGTTTGGTTGTTTTTCATTTGTTTTAGAATGAAATCTAGAAACAAGCAGGAATGAAGCCCAGGGTTTGAGGCAGTGGGAAGGGAGTTGGGTGAGGTTGGCCTCCTGAATCTCTGTGGTAGGTCTTTGATCTTAGTGTCCTTCTCAGTTTTATGTTTAAGCTACTTTAGATTTTTTTTTAAACACGTAATTGTGAAAGAATTGTGGCCATAACACACTTTTGTAGAAATATTAGGTCCCAAACAGAAGTTTCTGTCGCGAGGATCATACTTCTACACAGAAGCCATTTGGAAAGATCCAGTCTTAATAACACAAGCAAACACAACCCCAAGGTTAGTCATTAACTATCCCCCAACAGGGAGGGAGGATCTCTGCCAAATCTCCCTGGTGAGGATGTTTGAAAGGCTCATTGTAAATTGTTACCCACATGCAAAGGTGTAGGAAGCTTTTAGAACTTTGTCAGCAGGTAGGATGTGTCAGGACGGTGCCAGATTTTATAGAAAACACCGTCTCCAAGCAGAGCTGTTGGCTTGGTGACCTTGAGAAGGGGTGAATGAGAGTCCCTGTCACTTCGGTGTTTCTCAAGCAGAATGTCTTATTGTAGGTTCATCTCAAGCCAGCGATGGCTCACATCAGGCTGCACCTTCTTCCTGAGTCAGGAGATAAAGCTGCGGAGGGGGTGCAGATGTAGAGGTTGACATCAGGGGTTCCGGAAAGAGAGGTGCTCAGCATCCTATAGGGCACAGTGGAAACCTAGGCCAAAGGTTGGGGTCTGTGGAGTGTGTGTGTGTGTGTGTGTGTGTGTGTGTGTAGCTGGGCTTCCAGGGGTGTATTAAAGGGGCATCCTGTCACTGGTAATGAACTCCCGTGGGACCTCAGGAGAGTTCTGGTCTCCAGCTGAGAATACAGCAGGACAGGGAAGCAAGCATCTTTTCCTAGGGGCAGTCTGAATTATTAGAGAAGTTCCCTAGGCTGGGGCTGAGGAGCAAAGAGGGGCAAAGACAGGTCTGGTGTTTGGAGGGTAGGCAGAAGCACAGTCTGCAAATCCCTAGGCAACAACCAGCCCATAACAGTCCTGTGACTCAGTATGGTCATCTCTCAAACGGGCATTGGAAAATTTAGTAAATGGAAATTTATCACTAATGGACTCAGATTGAGTATCAGTGAGGTACTCACCCCGAGGTGAGGTTCTAAGGGCGGGGGAGTTGCCTTGCATTCACACCAGGAAGAACTCACCACAGGGCCTTTGCACCCACCATTCTTGTTGCCTGGAACACCCCCCCCCCACTCCTGTACTCCCTTTGGATCTCAGTTTAAATGCCTTTTCCTCTGGGAATTTTTTTCCCATGGTACGCTTGTCTCAGGCCAGATCAAGCTCTTATGAACTCCCCAAACTTCTATATCCAAGCATGCACCATTGCTTGTTTAACAATCTGCTCCCACATCCACCCTGAGCTAGACAAAAGCTTGTTGTTCTTTTTGATACATAGTTGGCACCTAATGTTTGCTGAACAAGCAAATGAGTCAGTGAAATGGTAGAGTTTGGGATGAACTGTTAAAGCCCATCAGGGATGGGGACTCCAGGCCAAGTTCATGGGATAGTGTCTTAGAACGACTTGGATTCTTTTAACTTCTTGAAGGGGAATTGGCTCAGGGTGAGCTCATAAAAGGGGTGTGACTCCTGGATGCCTGGGTCCTCGCCTCCCTGGGTCGTCAGACAACAGGGGTGCATTTTATTCTCCCTGGACACTCTCTCTTTTGGAAGAGCTACCACAGGTCATTTGTTCAGCATTTAATGGTGCCCAAAGCCAAGCCCTTGTGGCGCACCTCTCCTCCTCACAGCTCACCCCAGCCTCCACCTCTCAGGCTGAGCCCCTGCCTCCGTGTCTCCCCTCTGCTCCCTGCAATCCGCTTCCCCTGCGGGGCTGGCGCTCTGTCCCCCGAGCTGTGATTTATCACGGCGACATCTCTGGCAGTCCTTCTCTTCCATTTGTCTGCTCTCAATAATTATTGCAGCTTTATTAGGAATTTATCAAGGAAGCTGTGGGCTCCTGGAGTTGGCTGGTTGTAACCAGCGGGTTCCCAGGGCGATTCCCATGGCGCTCAGCGCTCACGGCAGACCCTGGCTGGGGTGGAAATTATGATACCCACGTGATGTTCTATGCCATAATAGAATGAGGGCTCCAAATTCTAGGGTTGAATATATAGACATTTATTTATTTTTTTCCTTTTCTGAGTTTTCTTGAGGAAGAAATAGGTGAGCGGCTCACAGGGCCGGGATGAAGGATGGAAAAGCGCTCACGGTGCGCACTGGGAGGAGGCCAGGGAGGGTCCTTCCAGCTCCCACAGCCTTGGAATTCCGAGGCTGAGGGCCGCGGGCCCAGGCCAAGTTCAACGCCACGGGCGCGGAGGGCCCTGAACTCTGCTGCGATGGAACATGAACCTGCATTGAAGGGGCGCCTTGGCCTGCGGAGAGGGGCTTCGGGAAACGCGGCAAGGATGCAGCTGCGCGCAGGTCACCAAGAGCATCCTGTGCCCCGGAGGCGTCGGGCAGGCCGGGGACAGCGTCCCCCGGAGGATGAAGGCCGTGGGGTCCGGCATGGCAGTACTAGAGCTGGACACCCCTTTCATGGGGTTTTGGTTTGATGCAAACTTGAAGGGTGAGCAATTCCAACACCACAGTGGTCAAAGCTCAAAAAATAGATAATCATAATAATGAACGGAAATCACAGGTGAGGAGGGGTGTCCTCCCCGTGTCGCCTGCTTTGTCCCACGTCCCTTCCTCCCCCTTTCTCACGACAGCGCCAGGATTTTCTTTTGTGGACATGACCCATGCTCCATTCTCAGCTGGTGAAGTTGGGGTGGGGTTGATGTTATCCCAGCTCCCGAGGCAACCCAGATGCCTGATGCTAGTAAGTGAGTTCTGGTCTCTGGACCCTCAGCGCCGTCTACAAATGACCCTCCTCCTGACTCAGGCTGGGGCAAGTCCTCTCAGTTCTATTTCTTTTTTTTTTTTTTTTTGGAACAGGGAATTGAACCCAGGGGTGCTTTACCACTGAGCCCCATCCCCAGCCCTTATAAATATTGTATTTAGAGACAGGGTCTCACTGAGTGGCTTCGGGCCTTGCTTTGAACCCGCCATCCTCCTGCCTCAGCCTCCAGAGCTGCAGGGATGTCAGGTGTGCAAGACCGGATCCGGCTTGCTTGAGTGCGCCTGGCTACTTCCCCTCAGCTCTCAGGCTCTTTAAGGGTGATGGGGGGAGATCTTTTCTAATGGGGCGTGGTGTGGTGAGGGATGTAATGTGGACAAATCTGGAGCCACGGGGGCGAGGGGGCTCCACAAGAGGGGGGGCTCCTTCTGAAACCGAATCCAGTGGAAAGGACCAAAAGATGGAGCAGGGAGAGGTGTCGACCCAATGGCATGATCCAGACCTGGACCCAACTGTTCCTGAAGACCCTGTGCCCATACTTCCGAGGTCGGTGACACAGAAAGCGCTTCCCCGGGGGGCAGCATGGCAACTAGTGTCTGTGTTTTCCCTCATTTTGAGGGGTGCTCTCTGCCCCTGAGAACCAGGAGAATCTTGATCCATTCTGTCGTCCAGTTAGAGCGGTAGCAGTGCAGGTCCTGGTGACTTTGGGGAGGGGAGTCTTTAGCACCTCAATTCTACACTTTTCCCACTGTGTATACCAGGGGCCGGGGGGAATCTGAAGATAAAGATGCAAAGAACTGGACGCCTGTGCCCTGGAGCTCACCTGGAAATCAGAGCATCGGGCAAGTGGCCTGAAACCAAATCTTAGTCCAGCAGCTGACCTCCGAGTGGCCTCCGTCACGTCCTTGACCTCTCTGGGTCTTGGTCTTATTGATTCACAGCCCTGTGCACCCGCATCAGAAATGACCCAGGAGCTTCATAAATGAAAAGTGTGTGAATGTGCCACTGTCGCTATTACCGCTTTCACAGGATTCCCCGATGCTGGGGAGTCCCAGAGAGGCCAGGTGCTCGCCTGTCCTGGGGGTCACTTACGTGGGGCTCTGCAGACCTAGTTCTTCCGCTGAGTCTTTTGCCTCCGGATTCAGGAAAGCGGTTCTGGGAGAAACTCGGGAAATTGATAGAAAACAGGAAAAACATCTGGTGTAAGTGCCTGCCCTAAATCTGACCTTGGAGGGATACGGTGAAGCGCTCTCAGCGGGTATCTAAGACACAGCAAGATCCTCAGGAGGGTAGGTCTGCTTTGACCTCCTGCCTTGACCTGCTGGGAGTCTTGACTGTGGTAAAGTCCACCCCTTCATCTGTCCATCAATTCATGGAACATTTATTGAACACCTACTATGTGCTAGACCTTGGACCAAGCCCAGGGAGATGAATTAGCCCAATTTTCCCCCTTTGGGAACCCTGACTACTAGGGTATATATTTCTACAAATCACTTGCTGTAGAACAATATGGTGAGCTGTCGATAAGGCTGAGATCAAGATGCCCATAACAGGGACAGAGTAACTAGGCACTGATCTTCCACGAGGAAATCTTGATCTGTGTGGGAGTTCCTCACTTGGACTTGGGGAAGGTTATAGCTGAAATGGCTGGGAGAGGTCGAGAAGCACAGACAGCATGTTTGGAGAGTGAGCATCTGTCGGACAGGGCTGGGATGAGGAGGTGCGGGGGGTAGGAGGTGAGCCCAGAGAGGTGGGTGGGGCCGGAGGACTAGAGAAGGCTGGGGAGGGTTTGCTTATTATCCTCGATGTGATGCACAGCCTTGAAGGAATTGGATCTGGGGATTGAGAAGCTCAAGGTGGCCTTTGTCCCCAGTGAAGAATGGATTAGGAGGTGCCAGGCTCGGGCTGAGAGGCCACAGCGGGGGCTGCTGGTCCATCCAGGATGGGTTACCCTATAGGCAGAGTGAGCACGGTGTTTGAGAAGCTGGAAATCCAAGATCTGAAGTCTCAGAGACTTCCCAGGAGTCCCCCCTGTCTGTCTGTCTCAGGACGGGTCTCACTCCCTCATGGGACAGTCTGACCCTTCCTCTGCTTTCCCAGAGACCAATCATAAAGGAGTGGCCGGTCCTTACCTGAGGGCTTCTGGGGGTGGAGGGACGAAATCCAATGTCCTGTGAAGAGCTGAGAGGTGGCACCAGCATGTGGCCTCCTGCAAGAAGGTAGGACAGGGGCAGCTGCATGGACCCCATCTCAGGCTGGGGATCCCCCAAAGACGGCATTAAGCTTTCCACTTGAGGAGGTGGAGGGGAGAGACCAAGGCCACCTTCTCTCTGCCTTGGAGTCCTCTTTGGAGTGTCCAGTGAATTTCGACTCATCCTTCAAAACAAAACATCCGGCTTGGAAAGGACCCTGGACTCTCTAGGCCAGGGGTCAGCTAGCCCTTTCTGACAGTCCAGGGAGTAAACGTCTAGGCTCCATTGGCCGTAAAGTGTCCGTCAACTCTCCTCTCTGCTCTTGGAGTGTGGAAA
The DNA here is from genome assembly GCF_964194105.1 of Spermophilus citellus. Lineage (NCBI taxonomy): Eukaryota > Metazoa > Chordata > Mammalia > Rodentia > Sciuridae > Spermophilus > Spermophilus citellus. Next base: position 19,374,627 of record NC_138187.1, on the reverse strand, counting down.
GCTGCCAGGGATAAGGCATAAAGGAGTGGACTTAGCTGTGTTTCAATAAAACTTTATTTACACAAGCCCAGGACAGCCCTGAGTCGGCTGTGGGAATACCCAGATGCCCTTCCACACCCTCACAGGAAGAAACGGAGCCCTTATTTTGGAGCACGACGGAAGGAATCCCTTACCCACGGTTGCTTGTCAGGAAATGCTCCAGAAATACTCGTGGAACTCAATCCCGTGGATGCGCTGTAGTTCTTTTGTCCCACAGAAGCGGGTTCTGCTTTTTGAGAACTCGATTCCTGGTCTGCAGGATGAAAGAGCCGCTGGACTCTCTCCGTGAAGTGGCAATGACTTGAGTTCTCACGAAGACCCATGTCCAAAGTGTCTCCATTGCTTCCTCCACTTCCCCTGATCTCCTGGGCCACATGTTTTGTCTTGGTGGGGTTTCGGGGGACTTGGACCCTGTGGGAGACGTGGCCCGTGATGGACGAGATGGAGGCTGCCCTGCAGTTTGGGCCTGTGACCTTTTGAAAGGAGCCGCTCAGAGGAGGCAGGACTTCGGGAGAACCAGGCCATGATGAGGGTGGGCCACGGGCACCGTTGAGATTCCAGCTTCAGCTTTTCTAAAGGCAGAGGAGGATGGAAGGTGGGGAAGAGTGTGGCTGGGCCAGCACCCAGGGCAGCCACCAAACCAAGCCGACCTGCTGGGGAAACACAGATGATCTCCAAAGGAGGAGGGGACTCCTGGGGCAGACTGCAGGATACCCGTCCCTGTCCCCGTTTCTGTGTTTTCAAGGTGAGGCCGCAGCCTGACCCCTGTTCCCTTGCTCTGCTGGGTCCTCCCCAAGTCCCCAAGGCCAGTGGCTCCTCACAGGTCTCTTCCTCCTGTTGGAGGCCAGGCTGCCAGACCTGGAGGTGCACTGGGGGGTCACTGCGTCCACCAGGATGTTGGGGACAGGGCAAAGAGAAAGCAGGAACTCATGGCCCAGCCCAGGCGTCTCAATCGCCGGGCTGCTGTGAAGCCTTTTAAATGTTTTGACAGTCCCCAATCCATCAGAGCCTTTAATTGGGTTTTGACTGAGTTGTTCTATATGTAAATACCAGTTACTGGTGAGGTTGTTTATAGCCAGACTGTCTGTTTATGCAAATTGTGTTCCAAGATCACAGCGTTTTCATTGCAGGATAAAAACATTCCTTTTATTTAATGCCAAAATTGCTTCCTCCTTGGGCTGGGCTTTATTTTCCTCTTTGGCTTTTAAATACAGCCAAGCCGGTTGGTAAGCCAGCTGAGAGGTGGTTCCCGGTAGCCCAGGCCCCGCAGCCTCCCGCACAGAGGGGCCACAAAGGGGGTCCTCAGGGTCCCTGGAGTCTCAAGAGTCAACTCATCTTCCTCCCCACAAAGAGAGCCCCCTTAAAGGATGGGGGCTTGTCCCTCTGACCGTCTGGCTTATGAAGAGCTCTCTCTCCCCATGGGAGGAATTCGGCCCCTCCTCTCCGATTGGAGCCTCCCCAGGGTGATCTGATCTCGTCCATTACCCGGATGATTCTAGTAGCTTCCACTTCTTTTCAGACTAATCTCACAGCATGAACTTTGGGGCCTCGTCTCTCTACATCTTGCTCTCAAGAGATGCTACATGACCAGAAGTACCCCATCTTCCGTGCCTCACCAGGGTGCCCTTGAGCCTCAGCCCGAGCTCTCCTGAATTGCCTCCTAGCATGAATCCCTCTCCTGCCCAATGGCACTGAGGCAAAATAATGGCCCAGATTGGGATCACCGCACATGGTCCATCTTGATATTTACCAAGTGCACAGATTTAATCCCGGGATGGTGGAGCAGGGATTGACACAGAGAGAGTCCTCGAGGAACTGTCTTCCAGGGACATTTACACATAGACTCTTGGTCTCGGGTCTCATACACAGGGAGCATGAGACCAGAACTTTCTTTTATTAAGCTCACTGCTCCCACGTCCCCTCCCTCATCACAAGCCACCACAGTTTCCACGGCAAAGGCTCATGAGCTGGAGGCTTGGTTCCCAGTGTGGAGAGGTTGAGTTGGTGGAGCCTTTAAGAGGCGGGGTCTAACATCAGGGCATGAGACCTCTGGACCTTGGAAGAGATCTATGCCTTGCTTTCAGGGCCAGGTTAGTTCCCTGGAGAGAAGGTTCCTATCTTGCCGTGTGACCTTTCTTCTTCTAATGCTCCTGGCGTGAAGCTGTCACCAGAGCCCAGCAAATACCAGCGTCATACTCTTGGATCTCCAGAATTGTGAGCTTAAAAAAACCTGTTTTCTTTATAAATGATCTGGCTTCTGATATTTTGTTACAGCACAGAAAGGACTGAGACACAAGGTAACCAGAAAGATGGTTACCTTGTGTCTCAGTCCTTTCTGTGCTGTAACAAAAGGACATTGTGATCAGTAGGAAAAATTTCTTCTGCTTCCTCTTCTTTCCTTCTGGAATCCACACCTTCATCCTCCTCCCTCCTTCCTTCTCCAGAAGAAATACGTGTTGGTTGAATCCCCGGGTCCTGGATACGACTCCAGCTGACCAGGCAAGGACTCTTCTCCAGTGTCTGTTGTTCATTTCTCCTATGAACTTTTAAAAATTTTTTCTCTTCTACCCGTTCACTGTTGCTACCATCTCCATGAGCTTGAGAGCCCCTCCCATTTGGGGACAACAGCTTTATAACAACAGCCCCTCAGTGCCACATGGCTTTTCAGTTCAGAGATCCCCAGACCCCAATAGCACCTCCGCACCTCCCCGGGATGAGGTGCAGAGGCCTGGGCCGCAGCACAGGGAGGTCACACCAGGCTGTGGTAGAGCAGAAGACCCAGACACCACGGCTTTGGGGACTTCCCCAGGTGATTCTATTATCAGCCAAGAGTGACAATTCCTGCTCTTGTCCCCTGGCTCCCCTTCTCACCCCTGAAAAATCATCTACTGAAAATCAGTCCCCACCAACCCCTCAATCCCTCACCATCAGCTTCATTCCATCCATTCCTTGAAACAGCTTTGAAAATGTCACCGTGAAGCTCTGCGTCTGCACCCAGTTCCCACGCCCACTTGTTTGGCTTGACTCCTGGGGCGTCGACCTGGTGCTTCTTGGGATGACCTCTCTGGCCCCGTGACAGGGACCTGGGCTGATTCCCCTGCATTTGTTCCTTCTCAGCCTCTCGGGTGGGTTTCCCTCTGTGCACTCTTTGAACACCTCATTCTCTCTCCTCCCTGGGGGGGGGGGCTCCCTCAATTCCATTTCGAGCCTGAGCTTTCTCAAGTCCCCGATGCACCCCCCCCCCCCGCCGTCTCTTGGACATCTCTCAGACCTTCTCTCCAACCTGGACCCCTCCCCTCCTTCCCATCTGACATGCCCCCCTCGGAGCACTGGGTCCTGAAGCCAGAGAGACTCCTGACATCTCTCCCTTTCCTTCTCGTGCAGTTATTCCTGGGGCCCCTCTGCTTCTCTCCAACCCTCCACCATGACATCCTCGTTCAGGGCTTCACGATTGCTTTCTTGATTGCATTTTTGGTCCCACGTGTCATCTCACCTCCACACCATCCTGGTTAACTCTCTCTCTGTGATGCAAATTTGACCAACTTTACTCCTTAAAATGTACCTTTCAGTGAATGTTTAAAGCACCAATGTTTAAAAAAAAAACCAACAAACCAAGCTCCTCGAAATGTGTGTGGTTGTGCCAACAGGAGGGCTCTGTGACTTACAGTAGAAAAAGATACAGGGTGAGCGCTCTCGAATGTAGGCAAGACAAGGCTGTCCACGGAGGGACGGACGTGTAGACAGATAACAGGAGCAGGCGGCTGTTACCACCAGGTGGGGGAGAAACTTCCCCGCCCTCAAGTTCTGGGCCTTGACCTTCTGTCCTGTGAAGGCTCCCTCCCTCCCCAGCAGGGCCTGGAGAGGATCTCCTCTGCAGGTTGGGTTTGTCTCCATTCCCCTCTGTTCCTTCTCAAGTTAGGTGGGGATGTGTGTCCAGCCCCATGTGCGGCCGATCCCTCCCTCACACCGCACACTCCAGCCACGCTGCAGTTCCAGAGGCTGATCACCACCTCTTGGGTGTCCCTGCATCTGCCCACATTGCTCCTCTGCCTAGAGCCTGGCTGTCTCCTCCCCAGCCTCAAGATTCACGTGGACTTTGGTTGCTGTTAATGCACCTTTGCCCATCCTCAGATCAGGCGACTGTGAAGAAGGTAGGAAGCCATCTGTTCAATTCTGGCTCCCCAGGGCTCACGAGAGAAAACCGGGACCATCGTCTTTGGCCTGACCACACACTGGTGGAGTGGATACTTGAACCAGCAAAACAAAGAAATGGACCACTGTGTCCAAGGAGCTCATTTCAAGCACACAGGGCTTCAACCTTTCAGGTCGCAGCGAGTTGATTCCAAACATTTCTGCCTCAGACCACGCTTGCTCTGCTCTGACCATGGGTGGAGTTTACCGTGTTCTGTGTTTATCTGGGTGTTTATGTGCCAAGATCCATCCCAGCACCGAGTTCTGCGAGCTCAGGGTCTTATCCACAGCTGCCTCCCAGATGTCTGATTTGGTGCCCAGCGTCGACAGACGCCCAATACAGGTTGGCTGGACGAGTACATGGTTTGCTTTGGAAACAGGAAGCTGCAGAGATTCTTCACCATGGCTTTGCAGAAAATCAGGCTGGGGGGGAAAGAGGAAGGTTTTAGGACCAACATGGCGGCTGAGGCCGGGTGAGGGCAGAGGCAGCCATCCTGCAGGGAGAGGTCTTAGGAAAAGGAACCCAGAGAGCCTGGTGGGCCCTCTCCTTGTTTGAGAGTCTTGGAGGAAGAGAGAGCTGGAAAGCTCCTTGTAAAAAGTCCGGTGCTCAGCATGGCATCCAGCGGGGGCCCACCAGGCGCTGCTGGTGGGAGGAGAAAGGGTGGATTAGCAAAAGCGGTGACCTTCATTCTGGGCCCCACACCCTACTCTAGGTGAGACCCGTTATGCGTCCTCAGGTAGAGAGACAGACACAGAAGCATGAAATGACTCAGCACAGGTCACGCAGGCAGGGGGCAAAGCCAGACTCTAGCTCCTGTGCTTTACCCACCACGTTCATCAGCCAATGCCCACCTCGGCCCCCTGCCCTCTGCCCCCTGCGGGTGGCCAGGGCCCCCCTCTCCTAGTCTGCTCCCCCTCCCTGTGATTCCTCGTCTCAGCCACACTCTCCTCCTTGTGCATTTTTTTTTTGTTCTTTTTAGTTATACAAGACAGTAGAATGTATTTTTGACATATCCATACATACATAGAGTATAACTTCCCATTCTTGTGGTTGTACATGATGTGGAGTTACACTGGTCGTGTATTCATATATTCATACATGAAAGTTATGTCTGGTTCATTCTACTGTCTTTCCTATTCCCATTCCCCCTCCCTTCCCTTCATTCCCCTTTGTCTAATACAATGAACTTCTATTCTCCAACCCCATCTCCTTATTGTGTATTAGCATCCACATATCAGAGAAAATGTTTGGCCTTTGGTTTTTTGGGACTGGCTTGTTTCACTTAGCATGATAGTCTCCAACTCCATCCACTCACAGGCAAATGCCATAATTTCATTCTTCTTTATGGCTGAGTAATATTCCACTGTGTATATACACCACATTTTCATTATCCATTCATCTGTTGGAGGGCACCTAGGTTGATTACATAGTTTAGCTGTGAATTGAGTTGCTATAAACATTGAAGTGTCCATGTCACTGTAGTATGTTGATTTCAAGTCCTTTGGGTATATGCCAAGGAGTGGAATAACTGTGTTGAATGGTGGTTCCATTCCAAGTGTTCAGAGGAATCCCCATAATGCTTTCCAGAGTGGTTCCACCAATTTGCAGTCCCACAGCAACGCATGAGTGTATCTTTCCCCCCATCATGAATGCCTATATTTAATGTCAGAATTTTTAAAAAAATCTCTAACCATCTCTAACCTGTCTTTATGACAGGTCTGTCAACAATAGTTGCACACATTTTGTAGAACATTGTGGGTTAAAATAATCCCCAGAACGCAAGTTCGGTGGCTGAAGGGAGGCCCATATTGCCTTATGGGCTCTACTTGGGCTGGGGCAGCAGAGGGCTCCCCTACTGTAGGTGACTGTTTGTGCCCTCTGGCCTTGCAGACGGTGGCTTGCTGCCTAGGTCTCAGCCAGCAGGGACTCAGTGAACAGGGGGTGTATAGAATTAGTTTCGATGTTGCTATAAACAAGTACGTTTTGTTTTAGGAAATAAATTTACAAGTTAGTGGGAGAACTGGAAATAAAATTCACATTGCCAGATTCCAATCCAATATTCATTTTTTAAAAAAACAATCCTTTTCCTTTTTCTAAAAAATATTTTTAATTATAGATGGACACAATACCTTTATTATTTTTTTTAATGTGGTGCTGGGGCTCTAACCCAGGGCCTTAAGCATGCTAGGCAAGTGTTCTACCACTGAGCCCCAGTCCCAGCCCCAACCCATAATAATAATCCTTTTCCAATACACAATCTCAAAATAATGACATTGTCCCACCTTCTTCTACTTGCTCTACCAATTCTCTCCTAGAGGAAAAGTACTCAAAAAATTTGCTGTGAATCTTTTTAGACTTTTTTTTTTTTGTGTGTGTGTGTGGAAGGGTATGTTTTGAACCAAAAATGAGATTACATTCACATTGTTCAAGCTCTTTCTTAATTCCACAATATATAGTGAACTTTCTTCCATGTCAGTATTTACAGATTTTCATTCTCCCCTCCCTTTCAGTTTTATTGAGATGTAATCGAAGTACACTGTACATGTGTATAATGGACTTTATCCATACTTAAAGTGTACACTTGGATCAAGTTTTGGAATATGTGTATCCTTGTAACACCCTCACCACATCAAGCTCACATTTCCATTACTTCTGAAAATTTCCTCATGTCTCTAGTTAATTTGCAGATTAGTAGAAGCAGAACCCACATCATACTTTTCTCCTCCTCCTCCTCCTCCTCCTCCATAGTTCTGGGGATGGAGCTCAGAGCTTTGCACATCTTCTTGCATCTTTGTTCCCTTTAATGATTACAAAGTATGGGATCTGTGCAGATTAAAAGAACTGTAAGTTCTTGGCTGCACTTCTCATTGAGAGGTGGAGTGAATTTCCCTCCCTTGAATCTGGGCCACCTTAGTGACTTACTTGACAATGAGCGCAAGTGACCGCCTGTCAATGTCTTTGAACTCTGAGCCATTTAAGTCCATATATCTTGAGGTCTTCATTCTGGAGGGAGCAAGTGGAGAGAGGCCCAGAGACCACTTGGAGATGTGGAGACTGGAGGTCACTCCTCAATGGTTAGGTCTTCTAGCCACTTTAGTCACGCAAGCTATGGCACTGGATTTGTGAGCACAGAGAGGTCTTTCTCTTTTTTTTTTTTTTTTTATTAGTTGTTCACAACATTACAAAGCTCTTGACATATCATATTTCATACATTAGATTGAAGTGGGTTATGAACTCCCAATTTTACCCCAAATGCAGATTGCAGAATCACGTCAGTTACACATCCACAATTTTACATAATGCCCTATTAGTAATTGTTGTATTCTGCTACCTTTCCTATCCCCTACTGTCCCCCCTCCCCTCCCCTCCCATCTTCTCTCTCTACCCCATCTACTGTAATTCATTTCCCTCCTTGTTTATTTTCCCATTCCCTCACAACCTCTTGAATGAATCATGTTTACAGCTGCCTCAGGGTGTTTGAAAATGCCCTTCCATCTGGCCCTTCCATGTGCCACGGTGGTTTTTAAAAACTTTTTTTTTTTTAATTCGTGTGCTATAGTTCTACATACCGTCGGGGTTTATCCTGGTATGACGGTCCATGCGCGGGATAGAATCTGCTCCACTTGAGTCCCTAGTCCTCCCCTTTCTCTTCCCTCCTCCCTCCCTGGGTCCCTTCCTCTGTCCTACCAGTCTTCCTTGTATTTATTTGTAGTTTTTATTTAGCCAGCGCTCCATGCATCTACCTAAAGGTGGGATTCACTGTGGCGTATTCATAGGTGATCTGGTCAGTTTCATGCCCCCCTTCCTCTCTTTCCTGACCCTCCTCCCACTCCCTCCATCCCCTTCCTCTGCTCTGCTCTTCTCCCTTCTATTTTCCTAGAATCCCTCCCCTCCTTGAACCAGCCTAGGTGCCCATCAACAGAAGGGATGGAGAAGACGTGGTGTATATACACAATGGAGTATTACTCAGCCATAAAGAAGAATGGAATGATGGTATTTGCTGGTAAATGGATGGAGCTGGAGAACATCGTGCTAAGTGAAATAAACCCGACTCAGAAAGTCAAGGATTGAATGTTGTCTCTCATTTGCAGAAGCTAGAGCCAAAAAAAAAAAGTGATAATTTTTTTTAATCATTTAGAGATTTCCCGAAAGGGCCTGAGTATCTGGGTTCACTTCTAAAAACAAGTCACAAAATATGGCAACCCTGATCCTGCACTTCCTTGTAGCAGCCATTGACTGCTGATGACTGTGTCTGGGCTGCTTAGAATGAAGCAAGGACTCTGCACCCGCCCTGGTCCCCACCCCTCCCTATCGTCACCCTTGGGCTCCTTTGCTAGTTTGTGTTACCTGCCTGAACTCTGCAGGAGGCTGGTGCTGTGAGGCCCTGGTTTACCCACTGCAACCAGAGTGGCCAGAAGTCAGAGAGGACCATTCAGGGAGGTACCAGTTTTCCAGAAGAACTTTAGGGGAACTTTTATGACCCCCGGAGGACTCAGAGCAAGCACATTACCTGGGAGGTCTTGTTAAAAATTCAGATTCTGATACAGTCGAGTGTGAAATCCTGCATTTATGAACCAGGTGCAAATACTGTGAAATCAACAACCATAAAAAGAAAAAAATGGCATTTCTATTTTTTTAAGTCCGATTTTAAAGGTTTTTTTTTTTTTAAATCCTTGCTATTTATTCCCCTCTCTTTTATTGTGAAATATATCTTAGTAAAATAATATAACTGCAGACTCTCAGATGGCCCAGAGTGCTGCCAGGGCCACCGTGCTTTGCTAGTGCCTTAGAGAAGGGCTGGGGGCTCAGAGAGGGAATGGGATGTTCCCAAGGCCACACAGGAGGTCTCTTGCAGGCTCAGGCCTCAGACCAGGTTCTGTGATTCTCTCCCACACATCTGTGTGCAGGCGACAGGCTGCAGGATCATGGAGAGAGCCATGCACAGCCAGTGTGTCCAGAATACCTCGGTCGTCCTCATAAATACTGCACAGCGAGTCCCGGGCGCCCAGCCTCCTATTCATCAGGAAAAGCTACAATTATGTTCCCTTTTGGGGCTGGGGGCAAAGTGTCTATGCCGGCTCCTGGAGAAGTTGTATTTCAAAGCGGGACTCAAGCTTGGGGCCATTTATAATCTACTAAATATTTAAGAGCGTATGTCTTAGGGCATCTGGAAATTGCAGGGATATTTCATGGTCTCGTTTGGGGGCATATATCTGGCTCGGCTAGACTCAGCCCCAGCTCTGTTTGGCTTGGGAAAAGCCAGGTATAAATAAAAGGCTGGAAAGTCCAATAATTTACATGCTGAGGGGTGAAGGGCGCTGTTGGTCAGCAAAGTACCGAGACACACGCATCCCTGGCCTCCAAGGGGTGGCAGAGCTGGGGCAGGGGGTGGGGCCTGCGACAGAGATAAAAAATGACGGGAGACTACTGCAGACACTAAGGGTTCTGGACCAAGCCACAGGGAAAATGGTACCAGGGATTGAACCCAGGGGTGCTCTACCACTGAGCCACATCCCCAGCCTCCCCCTTACCCCTTTTTAAATTTAGAGACAGGGTCTCACTAAGTTGCTTAAGGTCTTGCTAAATTGCTGAGGCTGGCTTTGAACTTGCGATCCTCCTGCCTCAGCCTCCCGAGCTGCTGGGATGACAGGTGTGCGCCACCGTGCCTGCTATATGTTCAAACAATATTCCACGAGCGCGTGTATTTTTCCACTGATAGATGAATACTATCAACTCTATTCTACACTTTTTTCTTGTGCATCAATATACCTTGATGCTTGAATGTCATCTCAGTACATGACAATCCCCCTTATTATTTTAACACCTGATTTCCATTCTGTTAAAATGGGGCTCCGTTATCTAGTTAATCTTCCTCCATGGATGGATTTTTATGCTATTTCCAGTCTTTTGCAAGTGCAAATGATTTTGCCAGGAATATCTTTCTAGGTGTGTCTACGTCATTTGTGCCTGTAGCCGCAGGATGCCAATTAAACGTGAAGGGACGACTTTCACTGAGCTTGGGTCGTGCACAATTTTGATGCATAGTTGGCTAAACTGCCCTCCAGAGAGGTTGTATTAAATGTATATGCTTTTCTCCACATCCCTCACACTCCACTGCCAAACATTTAGCTTTTAAAAAATTAAGGCATAATTTACAAACAATATGCACACACCTCAAGTGCAGAGTTCAGCATGTAAGTGTGTATGTAACCTGCACCCCCGCCTCTTTGGAAGGTTTTCTCTTGCCCTTTTTGGCTAATTTTTTTAAACCTCTTCTCCTAGAAATGTTTGCTTTGATTTTTATCACTATAGATTTTGCTCTTGGACTTCATGATTTTCTCTTGTGTTTCACTTGTTTTTCTTGATATAAGGGGTTCACACACCTAATATATTTTCAATAATCCTTTTCCATTGCTGACTAATATTCCCTTGTATGAATATGCCAGTATCTGTTTATCTATTCTGTGTTTGAATAACCTTTGGTTTCCTTGAGGCTGAGTAAAGCTGTCATCATCCTTGAGCAACCATATGTACCTATGTTTTCATTTTTCTTGGATACATGGCCAGGAGTAGAATTTCTAGGTAATAGAGCAGGTGTGGGTTTAACTGTATAAGAGATTGCCAAGGTACTTTTCAGAGTAGTGGTACCATTTTATACTCCAAACAGCAAAGAATACGGGTCTGGTTGCTTCAGGTGCTCACTAATATTTGGTGCTCTCAGTCTTAAGTTTTGGTCATTCTATTGGATGTGAGGTTTCTATCTCATTATTCTAGTGAGTAATTTGTTTTAATATGCATTTCCCTGGTGACCAATAACACTGGGCATCTTTTAGTGTGCTTATTGCCTGTTAGCATATGCTCTTTCTGTAAAATATCTGTTCAAGTCTTCTGTCATATTAAATTGGTGTGTATCTTTTTTTGTTGATTTGTAAGAGTTCTTTATATGTAACTGATCTTAGCCTTTTGTCAGATATATATTTTCTCTCAGTCTATGGTATGTCTATTTTTAACTGTTATTGAAATATATTGAACTGATGTTAAATATTGTGTTGATCACCAACACTTTAACTATTGCTCACAAACACTATATATATATTGCATTTAAACACTACATATATATTGCATACTACATATGGTCCTTACCCGTCTTCGGATGAGCTGACCTCAGGGCGTCAGCCTCCTGTCTTAGGTTGGTACCATTGTAATTGGATCTTACCCGTCATTGACTACGGGTCCAGTATACAGCCACACCTGTGGAGAGGCCTTTGTCATGACAAGCAGAAGGGAGGAAGATACACCAAGGCAATTGACGGCTCTTGTTGGAAAAATTATACCACCGATGACATCATCAGCAAAAATACCCCAACATTACCACAAGTCGCTGCACCAACAGATAGTTCACAATGCATAGTCTAGGCAAGTCTAGGCAAGTTCTGCAAGTTCTGCACATAGTTTAGGCAAGTTCTGCAAGCAGTTCAGTGATGGCTATTGCAGAAGCTGTAGATTAGTTTTATCTTTGTCTTCACCGGCACTGGGATGAAGATAGGAATTCTGGCAATAATGGCTAAAGAAAAAATTATGTAACATTCCAGAAGGCACTAAACGAAAACAATTTTCTTAACAATTTACATTGTCTTTACCGGCACTGGGATGAAGATAGGAATTCTGGCAATAATGGCTAAAGAAAAAATTGTGTAACATTCCAGAAGGCACTAAAAGAAAACAACTTTCTTAACAATTTACATTATCTTGAAGAGAATTATTAAATATAATGAAAAGGTAAGGTGAGAATTATTAAATATAATGAAAAGGAAAGGTGAAAGCAAATAAACAGATCTGTTAACCTCCTTTTTTGTTTACATATTAAAACAATTCTTAATAGTTATTTACCCAATTTAAATTAAACCATTTTAAATCACGTGAATAAAAAAAAATATTTGGATCCATTTTTTCATGAGCGCTCATCATATATGATATATGGACATACGTACATTCAAACATATAACACAAAACACAAGTGTGCACACATAATATAATACATACAACACATAATAGTAAAGGCCTTATAACTTTTTACAGGTGAAATCTCCATTGCAATGTTTAAAAACTCTATAGTCAAAAAAAAAATAGAACTGATCAGCAAAACATTAACCTAGGTCTGTATGAGCTCAAAAACCAAAATAGAACTTCATGATATGGGAAGAGGCAATAATAAAATAGATATTGAAAAAAGCATCCTGGTTCTGTCGCAGATGTAAGGATAGCTAAATTGGAGTTTTGGATATCAGCTGTTATGGATTTGAGCCAAATCATCTTCTTTTTGGTCTGTAGAAATCGCTTTAGTTAATCTCTCTGGAATCCAAATCGGCTGCTGTTTTCCCTGTGGAAATACACAAATAGGCCCCCGACTCCAGACAATCACTGGGTCAGGACTTTAGTTAATCTTTCCGGAACCCAAATCGGCTGCTGTTCTTCCTGTGGAAACACACAAACAGACCCCCGACTCCAGACAATTACTGGGTCAGGACCTTTCCATTGTCCTGTTAGAATATCTTTCCAAAGTACCTTGGGCTTATGTACATTTTTTGGACACATATGCCTTTCTGCAGCACTAAGTCCTGATGAATCCAAATTTAAAAAGTTTAGAGTAAAAAGGGTTATTTTAAGTTTATCTTTGGGGAATATATACCCCTTCCCAATTCCGTCTTTTTGCTTTAATAAGTACATTTTAATAGTTTGATGAGCTCTTTCAACTATGCCTTGTCCCTGTGGATTGTATGGGATTCCTGTTATATGAGTAATGCCAAATGATGAGCAAAATTGTTTAAAAGAGCTAGAAGTATAACCAGGGGCATTATCTGTTTTTAACTGTTTTGGAATGCCCACAGTGGCAAAATTTTGTAAGCAATGAGCTATAACATCTTTAGTTTTTTCTCCGGCATGAAGGGAGCCCATCAAAAATCCAGAAGAAGTATCAACTGTAACATGCAAATATTTTAATTTTCCAAATTCTGGCAAATGTGTGACGTCCATCTGCCAAATATGGTTAGGTATCAATCCTCTAGGATTGACTCCAAGATTAACTTGTGGTAAAAAGGTCACACAATTTTGACATTGTTTTATTATTTGTCTAGCTTGTTCCTTAGTTATTTTAAAATGCTTTTGTAAAGTATTAGCATTGACATGGAACCTTTTATGAAAATTTATAGCTTCTTCTAGTGTAGAGAAAATATGTATGTCATGTGTAGTTTTATCTGCTAAATCATTGCCCAAACTAAGGGCTCCAGGCAATCCTGTATGTGCCCTGATATGTCCTATAAAGAATGGATCTTTTCTGTCCCAGATTAAACTTTGTATAGTGGAAAACAAAGAGAAAACAGTAGAAGAAGGGGAAATCCTACCAGCATCTTCAAGGGATACTATAGCATTAACTATATACTGACTATCAGAAAATAAATTAAATACAGAATCTTTAAACATCACAAAAGCTTGTAATACTGCATTAAGCTCTACCTTTTGAGCTGATTGTTTGGGTACTAAAAATGTAAAAGTTTGATCAGGTTTAACTATTGCTGCTGTACCATTATTTGACCCATCAGTGAATATATTTGGAGCATTCATGATAGGTGTTTTTCTTGTCATTTTTGGAAAAATTAAAGGATGCAATGACCAAAAAGACAATAAAGGATTAGATGGTAAGTGGTTATCAAATGAAACATTAGATTTGCACATGATTATTGCCCAAGTATTTAACTCATTAGCTAACTCATCAATTTGATTCATAGTATATGGAGTAATAATTTTATTGGGAGAAATCCCAAACACTCCCTTTGCTGTTTTTATTCCTTTGAGTATTAATTGTCCTACAGCCTCAGGATACCTAGTAAGAATAGTGTTAGGAGAATAAGATAAATGTATCCATAATAATGGACCTTCTTGCCAAAATACTCCTGTAGGAATATTTTTTGTTGGTAGTACAATAAATAATAAAGGCAAACTTATATCAATTCTATCCAAATGCATATTTTCCATATATGTTTCAATGATTTTTAATGCCTTTCTTGCTTCAGGCGTTAACATTTGGGGTGAATTTGGATCTGATGGACCTTTTAAGATATCAAATAAAGGACCAAATTCTCCTGTTGGAATACCTAGATAAGGCCTTATCCAATTTATGTCTCCTAATAACTTTTGAAAGTCATTAAGTGATTTGAGTTGATCTACTCGTATTTGAATTTTTGGTGGACGGACCATGGTTGAGGATAATAGAACTCCTAAATAATTAATTGGAAAATTTAATTGTACTTTATCTATTGCTATCTCTAGATTATAATTTTTTAATAAGTTTGTAAGTGTGGCATAACATTCTAGCAATGTGTTTTTAGCTTTGTGTGCTAATAATACATCATCCATATAGTGAAATATTTGTAGTTCAGGATTTTGATTTCTAAGTGGCTGGATTACTTTGTTAACATAAATTTGACACATAGTTGGGCTGTTAGCCATCCCTTGAGGGAGTACTTTCCATTCATATCTCTGATCAGGACCTTCATGATTTAGTGCAGGGATAGTAAATGCAAAACGTGGACTATCCTCAGGATGAATTGGAATTGAAAAAAAACAATCTTTAATATCTATAACTAAAACATACCAAGTTTTTGGCAAAGCAGACAATTGAGGAATCCCCGATTGAGCAGGTCCCATAATGACCATTTCATTATTAATGGCTCTTAAGTCTTGCAATAATCTCCATTTACCAGATTTCTTTTTGATGACAAAAATGGGAGTATTATGGGGAGATACAGAAGGTTGTATATGTCCTTCCGCTAATTGTTGTTTGACCAGATCATGGGCTACTTGTATCTTTTCTTTAGTCAAGGGCCACTGAGGAACCCATACTGGTCTTTCTGATTTCCATGTGATTTTTATTGTCTCAGTGGCCCTTTGTGAAAATCCAACCCATGTCTGTCTGTTCCTTGATCTATTTGTATTGGTGCTGCTATACCTTGTTCTTGTTTTTCTAATCTTTTTCCTTTCCTAAAACCTTGTCTAGCCATAATAGTGGGTGCATTTTGATTGGTGTTATTTGTTAATGTCAAACCTAATTGATCTAAGACATCTCGTCCCCATAAATTTACGGGAAGATGATCCAATACATATGGCTGTATAGTTCCTTCACATCCTTCAGGATCCTTCCAATCTAATACAATTGCGCTTCTATCAGGATTAGTCGCCACTCCTAGGCCTCGAAGTGTTTGAGTGGCTTGTTGTAATGGCCAATGTTTTGGCCATTCTTGACGAGAGATGATGCTAAGGTCAGCACCTGTATCCAGTAGCCCATTAAATTCATGTCCTTGAATATTTAGTTTTAGCATGGGGCGAGAATCTAAATTTAAAGAAAGCATAGCCCAATCTACACCTGTGGAGCCTAATCCCTTGGAACCTCTTTCTACAGCATGACTGGAAAATTTATCATGTAGGCTTGGTATTATTAGTAACTGTGCTATTCTATCTCCTGGTGAAATTAGTGATATACCCTTTGGAGAACTGGCTATAATTTTTATTTCACCTTCATAATCGGGATCAATTACCCCAGGACTTATCAAAAGTCCTTTTAGAGTAGAAGAACTGCGTCCCAATAATAAGCCTACTGTTCCTTTGGGAAGAGGTCCTTTTACCCCTGTGGGAATGATTTGAACTCCCATCTCTGGAGTTAGTACTGATCTGGCGGGGGCGCAGATGTCCAACCCTGCGCTCCCTCTGGTTTGTCTGATGAGGGATCTGATGGACAATGTGTCCTGGTCATTACCCTGATGGGGTTGCTGGGTTCCTCCAGTGCTCCGTATATTTGTGGTTTGGGGCCCCGGAGCATTGGGGCCCCCTGTCCATTTTTTGGCAATGGAGCCCAATGCCTTTGTCCACGATATTGTGGATAAACACCTTGTCCTTGTTCGTTTTTTAATGGAGTACCCTCTATGGTGGTTTGAGAACGGTATTCATTAGCCCAATGTAATGGAGTACCCTCTATGGTGGTTTGAGAACGGCATTCATTAGCCCAATGTCTCCCTCTATGGCATCGTGGGCAAATACCCGGTATTCTACTCCTTTGATACCTAGTTTTGTTAAACCCTCCTCCTATGGGGCAATTCCTTTTAAAATGTCCTGTTTGTTGACAATTGTAACATGTTCTTGGCCTGGTATATAAAGCCTGTTTTACTGCAGCTGCCACATTTGCCCTTGTTCATTAATGTCTCTGGCATCTAAAGCCTGTTTTACTGCAGCTGCCATGACTTGCTCTTGTTCATTAATGTCTCTACATAATTTAATATATGTGTTTAAATCTTCCTGTTTCCATGGTCTAATGATATCTCTGCACCAACGATTCGCTTGGTCATAAGCCAGTTGTTTTATTAATGGCATTGCTTGTTCTGTATTCCCAAAAATTCTGGTAGCTGTTTGAATAAGCCTATCTACAAATTCAGCGTAAGGTTCATTAGCTCCTTGTATTATCTTAGATAATTGACCTTGTAAACCTCCATGTCCTTGTAAAGTCTTCCATGCCTTAACTGCATCTACAGCAATTTGTGAGTATACGCCAGGATCATATGCAATTTGTTGCTGCGGATCCTCATAAGGTCCCTTTCCTAACAACATATCTAGATTTCTCTGAGAATAACCAGCTGCTGCATTTCGCCTAGCCGTCTCCTTGCAAAATTCCTCATTGGCAACCTTCCATAACAGGTATTGTCCTCCATTTAGCACAGCTTTACACATATTAGCCCAATCTGCTGGCGTCATGTTCAAGTTGTTAATGGATTCGACCAAGCTTACAGTGAAGGGTGCTTGAGGACCATAGGTTGTTACAGCCTCTTTTAGCTCCTTCACTGTTTTGAAATTTAAACCCTGGTAAATTCGCTGCCCTCCTACCTCAAATACAGGGCATACTTGAGATCCTGTCTCAGGATCCCAACTATCAACTGCGGGGGTTGGGAGTCTCCTAGCATATGGAGGTGGTGCTGTTGATTGGACACTTATGCCCTCTGGTGATAGAATGCTGTTAGTAGCAGTCTCCTGTAGAGGTGGTGCTGATGGTTGGACACTTACGCTCTCTGACAGAAAGGTGTTATTAACAGTCTCCTGTTGTAACTTTTCCCCTGATGGCTTTTCCTGCTCTAAACTTCCTTCCTCTGTCTCACTAGCTCGAAAGACCTTCTCTTTTACTTGAATCTTTTCCTCTTTCTGACTAACTTGAGAGACCTTCTCTTTTACTTGAATCAATATGTCTTCTCCTTCCTCTACCTTTGTCTGAATTGAAGGCTTTGGACTAAGCAAACCAGATACCAATGCCCACAATGTCAATGTGCCAACTGGCAGAGTCCCTGGGTTGTTCTTTTCTATTCTTTTTAAATCTTCACCATGATGGTTCCATTGTGATATATCTAACAACTCCTCCTTAAAAAGCCATGGGCTACATTGTTGTATTGTATCAACGTATGCCCTGACTGTTCTTGATTTTACTGCGATGCCTCCTTCCTCTAACAATTTACTTAACAGTCTTTCGGTTTGTTTTTTACTAATTGCTGATCCCGTATTTCTACTATAATACAACCCAACAAGATAACACCAAACAAAACCGAGACAGAATGAAATAAAAAGGGAACAATAAAAATTCATTATAGCCTTTCTATCCTCCTGACATGTGCATCCGTCCTTTCTCCCTATCTGTTCCTCAGACGCAAATAGTTTTTCCTCAGACGCAAATAGTTTTTCCTCAGATGTGAGCGGTTTCTCCAGGGACAGGCAAGTTAAAACAAAAATGAAGCAAAACAAAAGAGGAATCTTAGAATGGCTACCCATCCTCTCGCCCTGCCCTCAGGGGCGAGCAGTTTACTTGCCCTCAGTCGCTCCCCGTGCGAGCCACCAAATGCCGCAGTCTGGCTGGGCACAATTCAGGAGCCACTTGTCAAAAGAAACTAACTTTATTTTTAGAACTACAAATGCCAAACAAAACAGCTCCTCAGGGAAAACCCCTCAGAGCCCAACTGCCACCACCGGCTTCCCACAAGCCTCTCACCCCCACACAAACCTCACCACCTCCCACAATCCTCCTGTTCTTGAGGCCGATTGGCTGGGTTGCGTGGGCGGAGCCAAAGAAGTCCCCCAATGAGCAGCTCCGTGGAGGAGCCAATCAGCTAGATGTTGCTGGGGCCGCTGTGAGCCAATCATCAGCTGGCAGTCTGAAGGGCAGGGAAACAGCCCAATGAACATCACAGCAGAGGAGCCAATCAGCTAGATGTTGCTGGGGCCGCTGTGAGCCAATCATCAGCTGGCAGCTGGTTGCTGGCAGCTGGAAGTTTGCTGGGGCCCCTTTGGCTGTGGCTCTCAACAGCAGTTAGTGTTTTTCTTTGGTTCTAAAAACCTTTGCCAAAGTTATGAGATTATTCTCTTATATTTTCTTTTGAAGTCTCATCATTTTACTGTTTAATTTTATGTCTGTAGTCCAGCTCGAGTTATTTTTTGTATATGACGTGAGGTCAAGGTTTAGCTTTCCTCATATGCTTATCCAGTTGGTCCAATGTTATTTGTTGAAAAAATATTTTTCCTCCAACTGAATTACTTGGATATCTTATCTAAAATACTAAGTGACTACGTAAGTGTGGATCTTATTTGTATTCACTTGGTCCTTATGACAACACTGTACTCTCTTGGTAATTGCAAGTTTTGAAGTCATGCTATGGTTTTACAACTTTGATCTTTTAAAAGAATATTTTGGCTCTTGTATCTTTTTATTTACACACAAATTTTATGACCACCAGTTCAATTTCTACAAAAAAAGATTACTGAGATCTTGATTGAGTCTGCAAAATAGTTATCGGTCACTGTAGGTAAATTGTCACCCTAACAAAAATTAAGTTTCAATCCATGAACATAGTACATCTTTCAACTTTTAAAAGTCTTGTTTCATTTCACTCAGCTATGTTCTGTATTTTTTGTTTGAGAACAGCGTTCTTGCATAGCGATCATTTAATCTGTTCTGAACTATGTTATGTTTTGGATGTTATTATAAATCTTTCATTTCATTTTTTCTATTTTTTTGTTGGTAGTACATGATATATGATTGAATTTTATGTTTAAGTTGTATTTATGATTTTGCTATATTTTCCTATCAGTTCTAGTAGTTTGGGGGATCTGTTTCCTTTGGATTTTCTACATATGCCACTGGGTCATCTTTGAATAAAGACAATTTTAATCCTTCTTTTCCAATATCATGTCTTTTATAGACCTTTGCCCAGTGATAAATAGAAATGATCTAAGTGATTCATGCTTTCTTTCCAGGTTTATGGGGAATCCTTTTAATATTTATTGACTTTTTTTTTAAACTTTGCTAACATGAAAAACAGTATCTCAGTTTTGAAATTAACTTAAGAAAATACTGCAGGAGGTTTACCCTATTTTCACACATTCGACAACCATTTGGATTTATTATTTTATGTGAGCTTCCCTTATGATCTTATTAATTTTCTGACTAAGCAATTGAACAATTTTATTTAAATCAGACCCATCCACATGGTCTTTATTTCTCTTTGTTCCCCTACGTTATGGTGAGCAATCATTTAATTGCATATTGGCATCCTGGAAGACACTGTATGAGAAACGGTTTTCAAGTCAGACTAACCGGTTTCTAATCATCGCTCTTCCTTTGAGATGACGATGAGGTAATGCTTTGCATATTTCATCCTGGCAGGGGCAGAATCCTATATGGAGTCCTACTCTTTTGCATGGGGCTGGATCATGTTTTCTTTTAAGTTCTTAAGGCAATTTTAATATGCAGCCAAACATTAATTCCCCTACCTTTCTTTCAACAGCCATCGATTGCTCTTAATCTCATGCCTAGACCCATGCTACGCTCAGAGATAAGAGATGAGCATTCATCACGTATTCACTCAACCATCAAAGTGTGGTGCCCGTGGTCTGCTTAGACTGTGCGGGGTTTGCTGGGAGCAGTGTGCGGGGTGAGCTCTTCCTGCTGTAGACTCTACCTGCTTTGGGACCGAGGCTTCTCTCCTCTTCCCCCCCCCGCCCCCGTGCTATCAGACAGACACCCACGACTTACTCCGTTACCTTAACCTCGTTTGATAAGACTGAAGCTGAGCCTCGGTTTTCCAGTCCACACAGTGGAGACATACTGGCTGGGATTTAGTTAGGGGAACAGAATCGCACGAGGTATTCAATGGGAGGGGACTCACTCTAGGACGTTGGTTAAGAGTCTGAAAGAGCAAAGGTGGGGAGCAATGAGGTGCCCTGGACATTGGATAAGCCACTACTTCACGGTCCTGGGGAACAGAGAGGAAGAGGCCATTCGACAGGACGTGGGTACTTACAGCGTGACCCCTTTACCGTGAGGGCTTGGACCTAGTTTGAGTCACCTTCTCCCCCCGCCCCCCCGTGTGACTAAATGACCTCACCTGCACAACTGTGGAGGAGGAAGAGTTTATTTGAGGCTCACGGTTTCAGAGGTCTCGGTCCATGGACAGCTGACTCCATTCCTGGGGGCTCGAGGTGAGGTTGTTCTCAGGTCTTTTAGGGGACACCTCACCTCCAACCTCAAAGGCAAGTGCCACACAGGTGTTCTCGGGTCTTCTGGGGGTACCAAGTGGCTGGTGCGGACACCTTTGGGGGCCCTACATGGCTGACGCTGGGAGTGGAAAAAGAAACTGAAGACCCAAGCCTTGCAGAGATCCTGGGGGCAGCCGGACAGCACCGAGTCCCCCCTTCTGTCCTCCTGCTGGCCCGCGGCAGTGCCTCCCACGGGCAGAACCCCAGAGGCAGCCGGGCATCAAGGAATTCTGGGAAAGGTGGTGTTCAGACGTCCAGCCCCAGAGTCACGGGCCCAGCAGAGGTTGGCTGAGTGTGGCCACAGGCCCAGTCCGGTCCACTCCCTGCTTTTATCTGTCCTGTACCATGATCCTCTATTCCCCATTCCTCGATCATTTCCAAAAACGCCTCTTGCCTGAGAGTTGATGGGGGAGATGAGGTATTTACAACTTGATGTTGGAGAATGATCCGATGGTGAAAGATCCTAAATCTCCCCACGACTGGGCAGCACACCTATAACTTCCTCTTCCCGGACTGGCAGGCAGCTGGCGTGGCTGTAAGTAGTGGGCTGCGGCAGCCTCGCACACATATTCCTGTTGTCAGCATTAATAAGAGACAATTGCCTGGGGCCTTGTTACCCACCAATTAAACTTTGGGTTTTATTGTTCGACCTCAAGGATGCTTTACGGCATCAGAAGCGGTTGGCAGTTAAATACAGCTAATATTCATGGCTCCCACCTGGGTGCTTCCCCTCCTGCTCCATTCACGGGGTGATTAAGGAATTAATTGACTTGGATGGGATTGGCACATGCTCTTGACAATACAACCACGACTCCTTTATTAAGCCCAGGATGCGCAGAACCTGCTGCGGCGCTTGAAGCCGGCTACTAGTGGCTCAGCTCTGCGCTTTGGGGACCAGGCCAGGATCACAGTAATGCTTGGCTCTGGCCATGGGTTTCTGCAGGTCCTAGAAGACCCTTTGGGCCCCAGCTCTTGATCCTTCCTCCTCCCCCCCTCCCCCAACACTCCCTCCCCTCCTTCCTCCTACCTAAGCCTCTTCCTCCCTATGTACCTCTCCTCCTCCTCCTCCCTCCTTTGGACACCTCCCCTCCTCTCTTCCTCCTCCCCCGCAGGTGTACTGAGATGCCCACGTGCGTCCTTCGGCCTCGGTTTTAGGAAGCCCTCGGCTCCCATGAGCCTGTCCGGGCACCTGACCTCTCTTCTGGCTGAGTGGGTTGGCCTCTCAGAGCAGAGGCCCCTTTGAGCCGGCTCCCCCATGAGACAGAGCCTGGAGGTGAAAGGAGACCCGACCTCGAAGTTCTAGAACATTCTATAATGGGGTCAGGTCTCAAGAGTAAGGGTCCCTGGGTGGAATCAAGTTCTGAATTCCAGGTGTCGTAGTTGTGGGTAAAACACAGGAGGCCATTTATGAGTCTGTCCTAGGTAGCAGGCGCTGTTCTCAGAGCATTGTGGTTTATGACGAGGCAATCGAACCTAATGGGGAAGCAGGGGCCCATAGAGGTTGGAGGACTTGCCCTGGGGACCTCGGCAGGTGGTGGCAGAGTGGGAGTCCACACTCAGTTCTGCAGAGCCCACCCGGTGTGCCTCCTCCACAGCCCACCGAGCGGGTCAACACGGGTGTCACTCACCTGCATTCAGCCTGCTCGGGGCTGACGGAGCCCCAGGGCCCTGGCTCAACCCCGTTACCTCTCAGGTCTTCTCCCTGTGCTGGTCGCAGCCTCTTCCACCCTCCCTTGCTCTTGAGTCATGTGACCAGTTCTCCCCAAAGGAACAGAAATGAGAAATGACATGTGACTTCGTAGCCAAGGAGGTGGGCCGGTCGCCGGGTCTTTTCCTCTCTCTCTCTCTCTTTCCCCCTTTTCCTGGATACAGAGTGAGTCTGATTCTCTGGGATGCTGTAGAGGGAACACGTGGCAGAAGTTTGGGTCCCTGTGTCATCATGGAGCCGAGATTCCTACGGACCAGGATCGCCTGCCCTCCACTATCCCATGAGCAAAAAAAATGATCTTCTGTTCCATTAAAGTCACACAGGTGTTGGATCTGGTTGTTCTAGTACTCAGTGCCAAAAAATCTAGTTTGCAAACTTTGCAGGAGAAGACAGAATCCTAGGTAAAGGTCTCAAGCTGTGCCCCATTCATGACACAGGACCCCTCACAGAAGACAGCAAGGACACGGGTGATGACCATCATGTCATCCAGTCAGAGGTGGATCCTCAGGTGCTGTTCTTCATAGACACCCCTCCTACGGGATCATGACCTTAGACGGAAGAAGAGGGGGTATTGAGATGTGACTTGTGTCCTGTGGGAGAAGAGTGATAGTTTGGCTTATGGGAAAGGAAGCAAGCTCTGAATTTGTTGCTGCCCATTAATTATATTAAGGGGAAAACTATGACTTGTCACTTCTTGGCTTGAAACCAAAGCCCATTCCCTATCAAGGTCAAGGTCCTTATTAAGATCTTCCCCTCTGTCCTTGGGTCTCATCAGGGTCCTTACTCCTCATGGCATCCTTGCTCTTACTTGCACATACCCCTGCCTTAGGGGGTTTCATGCTTCTGGTTTCATTTTCTGTTGCTATAACAGAACACTTGAGACTGGGAAATTTATAAGGAAAAGCTTTATTTTGGCTTATGGTTCTGGGAACTTGAAAGTCCCAGACCAGTGGCAACACCTGGTGAAGGTCTTAGGCTGCCTCATCTCATGGCAGAAAGTTGAAGGGCAAGTGGGAGTGTGAAAAAGAGACAGTACAGGAGGTGGGTAGCTTTACTGATTTGTAATAATCTGCTCTCACCCTGATTAGGAAAAAAATTCAACGTGAGTTTTAGAAGGAACAAACCATAATCAAACCATAGCATCATCTCTTAGTGAAATTTTGGGCTTGTCTTCATGTCATCTCTTGTATAAGACACTCAGTAGCCACAAAATAAAATGTTTGGGTGATATATATATATATATATATATATATATATAATATATATTTTATATATATTTAAATTTAAATTTAAGGAACTTTTAGAGTATTTTAGATTCACAGCCAAATTAAATGGGAAGTACAGAGAGTTCCCACATACCACCCCCCCCCCCTTATCCTCATTCTGCATCACTTGGGACATTTGTCACAATTGATAAACCTACGTTAATACATCCTTATTGATACATCCTATTGACACATCCTTCTTCCTGGTGGTGCACATCAGGAGTTTGCCAAATTTTATACCTTTTCTTTTCTTTTCTTTTCTTTTCTTATTGCACTAACTAGGACTTCAAGTATGATGTTGAAAGCAGAGGAGAGAGAAGACATCCTTGCCTTCTTCCTGATCTTAAGCTTACAGTCTTCAAGTTTCTCACCAGTAACTATTCCTAATTTTCTGAATTGTCCTTATGAATAGGTGTTGGATCTAGTCAAAAGCCTTTTCTGAATCTATTAATAGGGTCATGTTGCTTTTACTTTTTAGTTTCCTGATGTGACAGATTGCAATATTTGAATATGTAATGATGAACTGGACTTGTGTGTAAATCTCTTTATACATCATTGGATTCCATTTGATAATGTTTTGTTGAGGATTTTACATCTGTGTTCACAAGAGATATTGATAGTTTTCTTGTAATGTCTTTGGCTGGACTTGGTATTAGGGTAATATTACATTGGTTTCATACAAAGAGTTAGCAAGTATTGTCTCTGTTTGCATCTTCTGGAAGAGCTGATACATAATTGGTGTAATATTTTTCTCTTAATGTTTCATAGAATTCACCAGTAAATCCATCTGGGCCTGAAGCTTTCAGTTTTAGGAGTTCCTAATTATTAATTCAATTACTTTTAGTAGATACAGGCTTGCTCAGCTGGTCTATTTCTTTCTTGAGTGAGTTTGGGCATATCAGATCATTTAAGGAATGGGCCCATCTCACCTAGGTTCTTAAGTTTTGTGGGTATTAAGTATTAAGTTGTTCATAATATTCTATTTTTATTTTAGTGTCCCTGGAATCAGTCATGGGTATTTTTTAAATTTCTGATATTACTGATGTATGTTTTGCTTACTTAGTCTGGTTAGAAGTTTGTAGATTTTATGGATCTTTTTCAAATAACCAGCTACTGTTTTTGTTGATTTCCCTATTGATCCTTGTTTCCAATTTTATTGACGTATGTCTTAATCCTCTATTGCTTCTTTTCTTCTGCTTACTGTGGATCAAATTTGCTATTATTTTCCTACGATCAGCTCTTGGCCTGTTGATGTTAGATCTTTCTTCTTTTCTAACATGTGCACACGATGCTGCAAACTCTCTCCTAACCACGGCCTTCTAACCCTCCTAACCCTCCAATTTCGGTCCGTTGTATTTTCATTTTAATTCTGTTCAAAAGGTTTTCAAGTTTCCCTTTGGAATTCTTCTGCGATCCATGTGCTATTGGGAAGTGTGTTGCTCGGTGGCCAAGTGTGGTAGCTCTTTAGAGCTACCTATCTTTCTGTATTAATTTCCAGTTTCGTTCCACGGTGGTCTGACATGGCCAGGAGTGGGGTCTGTCTTGGCAAGTGTTTCACGAGAGCTGGAGGAGGATGCGTCTCATACTGTCCCTGGAGAAGGCAGCCTATGGGCGTCCATCACGTCCAGTTGATTGACGCTGCTGTTGAGTTCAGCTGCGTCCTTCTGCTTTTCTGCCTCTGGACCTGTATATTTTTGGTAGAAGGAAGCTAGAGAGAAATCAGGAATAAAAAAGGGGGGACCCCATGAAAATAGAAGGATAAATAGTGGATTGGGGGAGGGATGGGAAAGCGAGAGGACTGCAGAATGAAATTGACCACGCTATGCTCTGTGACTGTATCACAGCAAATCCCACTTTTATGTATAATTCGAATGCACCAATTAAAAAAGGAACAAATTAATAAAAAAAAGACCAATAGAATAGAGGAAGGAGAAGAGGAGGAGTAGGAAGAGAGGAAGGAAAGAAGAAATACTGGGGGTTGACACGGAGCCCATTATATTATGTGCACATATGAATATGTCAAAATGCACCTGCCGCTCGGTCTGACTATCATGCATCAGAACAAGCCCTTGGAAAGTCTCCAACGGTAACCCTGGGTCTGTCTGCTTCTCCTTGTCACCCTTCCAGCCTTAGCCTCACCTGTTTTCACGCTCTCTTGTTAGTGGGACCACAATGAGGACTCTGTGTCGTCCTAGAGTGTGGGCCACCTCATCCTTCTGTGACCTGCCTCTCTCTCTCTCCAATCTCCCTTGCTTTGAAGTTTGCTCTCTCTTAACATAGTTACTTCCACTTTCCTTTCAAGAGTGTTAGCAGGGTGCATTTCCCTCCTTCCCTTTAGTTTTGATTTATGTGACTTTATATTTAAGGTGGGTTTCATATATCTATGAACTTACATATGACTTATATATAAGACCCAACTATATTATGTGTGTGTGTGTGTGTGTGTGTGTATGTGTGTATCTTGTTTTTCTTTTATCCATTCTGACACTATTATGTCTTTAAAAAGGTCTTTTTAGGCCACTGATGTTTAAAGCGTTGGTTGACTTGTTAGATCAGCATCTACCATATTTATTACCGTTTTCTATCGGTTGCTCTTTTTCTTTGTTCCATTTTTCCCTTTTCTCTATTTTTG
The DNA here is from genome assembly GCF_964194105.1 of Spermophilus citellus. NCBI lineage: Eukaryota > Metazoa > Chordata > Mammalia > Rodentia > Sciuridae > Spermophilus > Spermophilus citellus. The sequence continues at coordinate 19,348,174 of NC_138187.1, read as the reverse complement.
TCTTTCTTCCACACCTTTTCTGCCTTTTGGAGTTTAATCAAGCATTTTATATTATTATTATTATTAAATATATATATTGTATATTTGTTCTCATATTTTGTTTATTTTTTCCATCAAAGCCCTTAGCATACTAATACTCATAATTTTGAATAATCCTTTGTCTGATATTATTATTATTATTATTATTTTCTCCTTTCGTAGCTTATCAATTCTATTTCTTTTTCCTTTTTGAGAATAAGCCTTTTGGGCATGGTCCTGGAGTTGTGCGTCAGTGAACTTTATCGCTGCTGTGACCAGAAGACCTACAAGAACAATTAAAGGAGGAAGAGTTTATTCTGGCTCCTGGTTTCAGAGGTCTCCGCCCACAGAGGGCAAAGCTCCATTGATCTGTGCCTGAGGTGAGGCAGGACATCATGGCGGAAGGGTGTGGAGGAGGAAGCAGCTTGGGACATGGCAGCCAGGAAGCAGAGGGAGGGAGGGAGAGAGAGAGAGAGAGGGCGCACTCCACTCACAGGGACAGAATATAAACCCAAAGGCTCACCCCCAGTGACCACCTCCCCCAGCCCCACCCTCCCTGCCTACAGTCACCCCCCAGCCACTCCATGTCGGTGGATTAATCCGTGATCTAATCATTTCACCTCTGAGTGTCCTTGTGTTGTCTCCCACAGGAGCTTTAGGGGAGACGTCATGTTCGAGCCTTAGTAAGCTGCAGTACACATTTACAAACAACCCACTTTCAAATAACATTACACACTTCACAGAGGACACAATAACAAATAATAGCAGAACATTTCTAACTCCCTCGGTCATTCATCACAACTCTCACGAATTCACTTGCACATAAGCACGTGCCATATACACAAGCACACACCATCAAATTCCCGACACCATGATTTTGAGCAGGATTTACCTGTTAAATCAAATAAGAATAAGAAAAAAAATAAGCTTTTGTTACCTTCTCCTATTTATTCTCTGATGCTCTTTATATAGATCTGACTTTCTCACATAGATTAGTTTTCCTCTCTCTGAAGAACATCTTTTCATGTTTCTTGCAAGGCTGGCTTCTTGGTGACAAATTGCCTCCATTATAAGAAAATCTTTATTTCATATTTTAGCATCTATCTATCTATCTTTTCACATTAACAAACTCAGAGGTTCTTTTCTCAGACATGTTCAATGTATTGTGTTAGGGTCTGTAAACAAGTCAAGATGGCGCCTGGCATTTTGCCAGAGGGAGTGGTTTGTGAAGTGGCACCAGCGAGCCATTAGTGTGGAGATTCCTGATTGGTTGACTGCTGTATCTAGTTTATGTTAATTAAGATAAGCTGTGTGGGATGTATATATACCCCTCCTGTCCTACAATAAACGGCTCCCACTCCTGCTGTATCAATGTACAGAAGTTCCTTGTCACCCCTCCGTTAGTTTGCCCAGCCAGCGGGGCTGCGGCAGATGGTGGCCTGTACGGGGAGCCCCGGGACACTCGGGGGTAAGTGACGAGAAAAGGTTGCCCATCCCTAGATAGGACGGGAGCAAATCTGCTCGTCCCTAGGCAGGGAGAGAGGAAATATGGCCATTTCGAGAAAATGGAGAGGATTGATACAGTATGTTTGTGTCTTGTTTTGTCTCAGTGTATTGTATTGTCTTTGTGACGAAAATATGGAAGGGGTGAGAAGTAAATTACTAAGGGAAGGAGGCACCCCAGTGGAACCAAGAATAGTTAGGGCATGTGTTGATGGAAGCCCAGGAACTCTAGTCAGAAAGAAAAAGAAAGTTCAGAGGAGGAAGAATTATCAGGAAAAAAGTTGCAGCAAAAGGCCATTACTGAATACTTTTCATTACTGGAGGGTGCATGAATCCGCTTGGTGGCTGCCACATGCGCAGGCAGGTCACGGCGCAGCAAGGACTTTCCAAGCTGCGGCAGCCAGCCCTTCCCCACCCCCCGCCGGAGGATTGGGACACCACTGCTACGAGCCCAAATCCAGACCTGACCTGGAGGCACAGTCTCATAAGCTTTTGCTCCCTGTGCCTGGTGGCAGTTTGAGTCTGGGACACTCCACAGGAGTCTGGGACACTCCCCATCTGGGGCTGCCCAAGGACGCTGCAGCCGGTTGGAGGATCATTAAAGGTCCTGACCCAGTGATTATCTGGAGTCAGGGGTCTATTTGTGTGTTTTCACGAGGAGAACAGCCGCTGATTTGGGTTCCAGAGAGACCAAAAAGATCCTTACATCTGCGATAATGGTTCTCCCACACCTGGAGGCTAATGAGTAATGAGCACCATTAAGGCCCGTTTCAAATGTAAAAAACCTTGAGATAATGTACTAAATTGTTCAGAAGGTTGTTTTCTTAGCGCCTGCTGGAATACTACAGGATTTTATTTAGCATCATTGTGGGAGTTCCTGCCTTCGTCCCAGTGCCGGTGAAGACTGAAGACGAAGGTGGAAGAATTTCCAGTGTTGCTGAGAACCGGAGGAGACTTCGGATCAAGCTAGCTGCCTGCAGAACTTACCTGGACTGTGATTTACCTGGGCTGTGAGTTAATCTATTGAGACACTGCTTTACCTGGACTGAGACAACAAACTGTAATCTACAACAAATTGTAACTGGGTATCTTTGCTAATGGTGTCATTGCTGGTATAATTTTTCCAAGGGCTTCTTGCATGGAGCCATCAATTGGCTGGGTATTGTGGCATTTTGTATCCTCCCCTTCTGCTTGTAGCAGATTGTTTGTGGTGTTTGTGTAAAAACCACAATGGTCGTTATTTAAATTAAACAAAAGGGGGAAATGTTAGGGTCTGTAAACAAGTCAGGATGGCGCCTGGCATTTTGCAGAGGGAGTGGTTTGTGAAGTAAGGCCAGCGAGCCATTGAGTGTGGAGATTCCTGATTGGTTGACTGCTGTATCTAGTTTATGTTAATTAAGATAAGCTGTGTGGGATGTATACATACCCCTCCTGTCCTACAATAAACGGCTCCCACTCCTGCTGTATCAATGCACACAAGCTCCTCGTCACCCCGGGTTAGTTTGCCCAGCCAGCCGGGCGGTGGCACTCTTGTTTCATTTCAGTTACAGTTTTCCTTCCCTATCATGTTTTCATCTCCCTGCTTATGCTATTTATCTGTTCTTATATTTTCTTCATTTTTCCATCAAAGCCCTTAGCATACTGATGATCATGATTCTGAATAGTCCTTTACCTGGCGATTCCAACATCCCTCCCACCTCAGACTCTGATTCCAATGCTTGCTCAATCTCCCTGAACTCTGTTCTTGCCTTGTGATTTTTGGTTGAACTGTAGACATGGTTGGCTGATTAAAAGGACCAGCAGGGATGCCGTTTGTCAGTGTGTGTGGGGGGAGGAAAGCAGCCTAGAGTCTAACCAGGTCTCAGTCTTCTGGTGACCTGTGTCCCTGGGTCATGAACTTTACAAGTACCTCTCAGTACCTCTCCACCCTCCTTTAGCAGGCACAGGAGGGTTGAAGGGGGTTGAGGTTGGGCGTTCATTTTCCCCCAGGTCATTTAGACTCTGATGAAACCCTAGAAGGTTGAGCTCTGGAAAAACTCTTAAGAGCAGCCTCCTTAAGAGCAAAATGCTCCAGTGTATTTCAAAATGCCCCCTCCCCTTGATGAATCATGAAGGGATTTTCCTCTGATATTTACTATGAGAACCAGGTTGGGGTCCTGGAAGTGAAACTCACCAAAGTGTGGCAGCCTCCAGGGGCTGGGTCCCCTGGGATTTCGACTCTTGGACTTGTCCACCTTGAGTTTCCAGCAGCTCATCAATTACAGTTGAGGGTTTTCTACTCTGACACTGGATTTTGCTCATGTATTTCTCCTCTGATCAGCTGGGATTTTTTGTGAGGCAGGGGTACCACGGATTGAACTCAGGGGCACTCGACCACTGAGCCACACCCCCAGCCCTATTTTGTATTCTATTTAGAGACAGGGTCTCCCTGAGTTGCTTAGTGCCTCGCTTTTGCTGAGGCTGGCTTTGAACTCGCGATCCTCCTGCCTCAGCCTCCCTAGCCACTGGGATTTCAGGCGTGAGAGCTCAGCTGTGATTTTCTGGATCTACCTGTCTGCCTTTTCAGTTTTGAGGAGCCTTCTGTCCTGTGATCTTAATTATCTTAGGGATCTAAGAAGAATGGACGATTTCTCATTTATTCAGTTTTTAATGTATTTTTAGGATAAAGTGGCAACTTCTAAGCATCTTATGTGCTGGACTGGAAACCGGAAGCTCATAACGTTTTTAAGAAGAAAAAGAATGAATTGAATGAGGACCAGCATTTAAAAATTTAAAAAGTAAAAGAATTATCCAAAAAATAAACGATTGTGCTAAAAAAAAAAAAAGAAAAGAAAGATCCTATAGGTTTCTCTGTTCTCAGAGTCCACTGGACAGCTTGACTTCTTCTTTGCACTCTGCTAGAACACAGTGCCCCCGTTTACATCGACGGAGCATAAATTCTCAGATTTCCTTGATCTGTCCCCAGCGTGATTCAAGCAGTGGTTACTCTTGCTTTAACCGTGAGGTCACCTGAGACTAGGTTAGCTGTCCCCTTCCCTGACCCTTCCTGGGTTTACTGTTTTGCATTCGTCTCTGAGATGACTCCTAGTCCCACGCCGTGGGGCAGATGTAGCCCACCGCCCTTCTGGAGTCCCTAGCTGGTGTCTTTGATCCCTCTTGCTGAGCTCAAAACAGACCAGAGCCTGCTCCCCAGGCCCATCCGGATGGGGCTGGGCGATGGCACATCAGAAGGCTCTTTCAGATCTGGGCATCTCTAGGTTCCTGACTCCTTCCCTTCCTGCGGCCTCCGTCCTGCAGGGTCCTGGGCTGACCCGTGGTGGTGATAATCTGCTGGCTCTGGGATTCTGCAGCGGCAGCCTCTGCCTGCGGCAACTCAGAACTGGATGATGTGAGCCTTGCTCCGAGAGTCATTAGGGACTCCTGGCAGAGGCTCTGGCCCACGCAGGCAATCCCAGCAGGACTGCCTCCTGGCTGAGGCTGCCGGCTGCTCTGAAGTCCGCATCTCCTCCCGGATGCAGTTTTTTTGGAGTCAGCCTGTATAGCATCTTGCTGGAGGTGCATGGAGAAAAGCACAGAGAGACCCGGAGGAAGACAGATCAGGTGGGTGGTCCGTCCTGTCCAGCTGGGGGAAGACGCAGGAGACTTCAGAAATGAACTGAAGCAGCTGAACAGCCTTCCTCTCCCATCACATGAGGCAGAATTGAACACTGCTGATGGAATCGTGGTGGCCCAAGAGGGCAATGCTGTGAGAGGGTTCAGGGGTGATTTAATCCCTGCCTGGCATCTAGAAGTTGAAAGGACAGTCATCGATCCCTGCTCCCTCTGCTTCATCCCACTCCCTTTATCAGGAGTCTTTCCACACAAGTGGCAGACACCCTGGCCAAGAACACCAAGGAAATTCACTCTTCAAGTCTCAGATTATTCAACCTCCGGCTTCAGGTCTGGCTGGATTCAGGTGTTCGCATAATGGGAGGGGGACCCATTTCTCTCTGTCTTTGCTCTTTCTGGGTTGATGTCATTGTTATAGTCTCTACCTGCCCAGTGGCAACTTGGCTGCATGATCACACCTTTCCAGGCTGAAATTTAGTGGAAAACGAGGCTCTGTAATACCAGGTGGAGGCAGAGTGTTCATCACTGAATGATTCTGTTGCAACGTTTTGGAGAGCCTGTCTGTACTTTATAGCTGCTACTGCATTTTTATGGGGAGCAAGATATTTTATTCTTTCCCCCTTAATACTCAGCAATCTTTCTAAATTATTAAAAGAGAGAGCACACCCATCACCTGACATCAGGGCCAGAAGCCATGTTGGCTAGACCAACCCAGTGCCTAGACCATCCTCTCGAGTATGGGTGTCCGTAGGGGGATTTGGATGGGCTGAGTGGCTAGCTCTGGTTCACATCTCGGTCCTGGGTCACATGAGGAGAGTCTGTCCCAGTCTAAAGGGAGAGGGGAGTCAGTGGCCCCGACGCTCCCCAAATGCTCACTCCTCCTCCCTGGGGATCTTCCCCTTCATTTTTCTCCTCATTCCGAAAAGCATTGTCTTGCTAAGGACACCCGTAGCTTCCTGTTTGTGAATGCTGCAGATAACACTCAGGCATTATCTAAATAAAATTCTCTGCATAATTGGGCTTCGATTACATTTGGATGGTTCTCTCCACACTCCTAGGTATCGGTCTCTTTTTACTTCTCTGCCTATTTTAATGACTCCCCCTCAGTTGCCCACCCTTTAAATATCCGTTCTTGTGTTCCCCCCAGGGTGGGTCTGCAGCCCTCGGATCAATCAGGAGCACACTGAGCCGTGAATGACAGATGGCTGGAGTAGCAGTGGCTTCTATGTTTCCCCTGAAATGTTGGCTGGAGGTCTCAGGGTTGCCTGGGGATGTCACCGGGCACCCAAGCTCGTTCTACATGTTTCCTTCAGTCTCTTCGGCTGGATAACCTTTGCTTCTTTATGATGATCAGCATCACAATAATCAAAGGCTGCGGCAAGGCGCATCCTGTGACGCTCAGGCCAGCGCCCAGCGGAACGTCAGCATCTCCTCCTGTCGCCTGCCCTTTTGCTGGGGAAGCAGAAGTCATTCCAACGCCCCTCCTGGGGAATCTTCCCTTCTGTCTTATTAGCTGCACCTGGGCCACGTGGCCATCCGTAGGAGAGGGGGGATGATACCTGCCATGGTCCCCCACGCTCCCTGCACAGCCTGCTCCAGCCCCTGTGCTTTGGTGACCATCTTTACCTGCACGCTGCAAACCTCACCTGGGCAGCGCCTTGGGAACACAGACCCATGGAGAAGGCGGGGCCAGAGCTGTCTGTCGGTGCGCTGTGGGCGCTGACACTCCACAGGCTCCAGACATCTCCCCTGCTGCCTCCCGGGAGCTGGGCCTCCTGTGTTCCCCACCTTGACATGCACAGCAGCCCCTTGCACAGAGAGAAACCCAGGGACCATCTTTGCATCCTCCTCCTCCTCCTCCGGCTGGAATAGGATCCAGCTGAATGATGATCAGTCAGCTTGTCATCACTGTGGACAAAATCCCCAACAAGAACCACGCAGAGGAGGAAGGTTTTATCTTGGCTCATGGTTCCCGAGGGTCAGTGCCTGGTGGGTTAGCTCCTAGGCAGAGCAACATCATGGCTCAGCTCATGGCAGCCATGGGGTGGGGGGAAGCCAGGGACACTCTATAGTCCCCAAGGGCACACCCTCAATGACCTACTTCCTCCAGCCAGACCCTACCTGCCTACATTACCACATTTACCACTCAATAGTCTATTTGAATTATTAATCCATCAAGTGGATTAATCCACCAAGCAGGTCAGAACCCTCATGATCCAGTCACTTCCACTCTGAATGCTGCTGCATTTCTTAATACATGAGCTTCTGGGGGACCACTGGATCCAAGCTGTGATACTGGACAATCTTTTTTTTCGGGGGGGGGAGTACCAGGGATTAAATTCAGCGGACACTCAGCCACTGAGCCCCATCCCCAGCCCTATTTGGTATTTTATTTAGAGACAGGGTCTCACTGAGTTGCTTAGTGCCTCACTTTTGCGAGGCTGGCTTTGAACTTGTGATCCTCCTAACTCAGCCTCCTGAGCCACAGGCCCGTTCTTAAACTATCTATCCAGGCTTTTTGCCACATGACTCCCGAGAAGGACAAAGTGTCTTTCACTGACCCTTTAGTTTCATGCTTGGCCACGTGGCTTGCTTTGTTCAATGGGGTAGCATAGGAACATCATGGTGTTCGCGCTAGGCAGGCGCATGAGAGTCCTCTCGTGTTCTTGAACGTCCTCTTGGGCTCTGGTGGTCCATCAGGAGAAGGGCCATCTCCTAGGGCGCTGCAGCCCCTGCTGTCTGGGCCAAGAGCAAACACACCTGGAGCCGACCTGAGCCGACCTGGAGCCTGGAGCCAAGTACCACCAACCTGCCTCTGCCAGCCAAGCGCAGCCTCCATCAGCAGTACCTCGGCCACCTGCAGACCCGTGAGCAGGAGAATAAATGCTTTTCGCTGCAAGCCACTGAGTTCGAGGTGGTTTATTATGGGAGCAATCATTCACTAACGCGCAGGCTGCGATCTAACCCCAGAAACATCTCTTCTGTTCATGCTTCATCTGATTCCTTTTCCTCCTGCTGCTCTGTCTCATGTAACTATGACGATCTAACCAAGTCCCATCTCCTCTGTGAAGTCTTCCCTGCCCTAGGGAAGCTTTCTGCCCACGAGAAATGGTATTGAGTGACACGTGGGGTAAGTGTTTGAGACAGGATCCTTGGAGCTTCGCCGGCATCTAGGGAGGGACTAGTACTTACTTTGGGGTGCAGGGACCTCAAGGGCTTTCTGAGAAACTGCTATTTAAACAGAGCTACAGAGGATACATCAGACTTGGGCCAGATGAAATGGGAAGGTAAGAATATTCCAGAAGGAAGGAGGAGTTTGCCTGAGGATGCTGAGCGGGAGCAGAGGAGGGAGCAAGGGGGGACGTGACAGGAGCCACCGAGGCAGGCTCAGACCCCACAGTGCTCAGAACTTGGCTTTTGTCCCTAAGGGCTACGGGAAGGTTTTAAGCCAGTGGTGACCTGACAGAGATGGGGCTGTAAAAGAATTTATCGGTCCCTGGGGCTTCCCAGGAGTTTGGAATCTATTATTTTAGCTACCTCTCAGTCTCAGCGTGTGTTTAAACATGGTCCTTCCAAAGGACACTGGCTGCTGGTCCCCTCTGCACCCCCAGGGCATGGTGGGAAGAATCACAAAGGAAGGAACTGGGTTTCATAAGCTTTGCCTGGGCGCTGGGTTGGGGAAGGTGGAGGGAGGGAGGGAGGGAGGGGTGAGGCTTCCCCCCAGGACCTGCTCCAGCCTGCAGACCCCAGATTCCACTGGGTTCCCGCCAGCAGAGCTGCACGGAGCAGGGGGGTGTTAAAGATTCACGTGCATTTTTTTTTTTTTTTTTTTTTTTGGTGATTAAAACTTTTTTTATTTTATTGTTGGTTGTTCATCTTTAAGGCTGGGTAGAATCTCCTCCCCTGGTGCCCTTCAGGAGGGAGCTTAATCCTCCGGGGCACACAAAGGCTTCAGTTTAATGGTGCTCAGGGGCATGGGGTCAGGCTGGTGGCCCTGGGGAATCCGCCCCATCCCTCTCTGGCTGTGACCTGGATCTCCTGAGAAATAATTTGTCCTCAAGGATTAGGGAGACTCCCTGGAGAGAAGGAAGACTTACCAAGTCCAAGGTGAGTGGAGGCCTTCGGAAGCCCAAGGAAGCCCAGGCAGGTCAGCATGAGGGAGACCCCTTCACCTCGTTTGCAAAATGGGGCTAAGCACGACTGCTTTGAAGGAAGATGGACGGAGCCAGATGTTAAGGGGCTCATGGGGGTGAAGGCCTTTATGTAGTCGAAATTACTTTGTGAGAGATGGCAGCACAGGGCCCCTGGCTGCTTTTATTTTGTACCAGGGATTGAACCCAGGGGCACTCGGCCACTGAGCCCCATCCCCAGCCCTATTCTGTATTTTATTTAGAGACAGGGTCTCTCTGAGCTGCTTAGCGCCTCGCTTTGGCTGAGGCTGGCTTTGAACTTGCCATCCTCCTGCCTCGGCCTCCTGAGCCACTGATGACAGGCATTTGCTACTGAGCCTGGCTCCCTTGCTTTCTTGACAGTGTCTTCCTCATATTCCTGAGAGAGAGAGAGAGGGGGGGGGGAGGGGGGGGAGGGGAGAAAGAGATATCAAATTTACTCAGAGATAATGTTCATATCCCCCCTCTTCTAGAAGGAAAGAGGAAACAGAATATCTGTTTCTACCTCGCTGCTGCTGGGCTGTCACAGACCTTCAGAGATATTCGTGTTATGATTTATTCAATTCTTTTTCTCCATTGATTTTAATTAAGTTCCTGAGCTGCCTGTCGGCCAGGGGCATAAGAGCAAAGCACCAACACAGAGAGCCAAATGCTTTTCTTCTGCGATTGAGTTTTCCTGAGTTGTGCTTCATGGGAGAGAACAAAAGCAGATCCGGGGACTGAGACGTTTCCCCGGTTCTGTTGGCCCCCAAATAATAAACATAAAAATTAAAATGTGGTTAAGAAGAATTGCAGAACTCATTACCTCTGGGCGGCCGATGAGGACTTTGATCAAATCTTTTCTGCAATTTCACAGATCCTGGGGAATTTGCTTGAGCAGGCATTGATCGGGTCTGTGCCGGGCAGATTGTTTTTCCCCTGGAAAAACTGCCCCCTCCCGAGCCAATCTCATCTTCGGATCTAAGTTCATGTCACGGTTTTTAAGAGAAATACCATGGTGGCTTTTGGACCGGGCGCCTGGATTCCTGTCAGGTCCAACCCACAGTGGACCCCTGGCAGGGCCTTCTAAACATCTAGAAGGCCAACAAGCCCCCTGAGCCAGGTCTGACCCTGGGGTCACAGGAAGGCCACCCAGCAGGGTCTAAGAAATGGTCAGTGGAAGGATCCAATGTCTGTGGGCAAGAGGAACAGTCCTGGTGGAGGCTGGGGCAGAATCGCGAACCCTATAGGGTCTCTCGTGGACAGCCCCGGGAAACGGTTACCGTGTGGAAATTGGCCATGCCTGATGTGATGAATTTTCCCTGGAAGCCAGAAGCAAGGATACTTCTAGTAATAGACGTATTAAAAATATCTAAATATTGATAACCAACTCAAATAATTGAATGCACTCTCCGGGTGCACTTTTCGCGCTTCGGGTTGCAATGCCTGACGGGGCGGGCGCAGAGCACTTGCTCGGGAGCAATGTCCAGGCTGCACCAGGGCGCCGCGGTCTGACCTTGACAGGTGTGTCAGCTTCTCTGTAGCACGTAGCACGTGACTCACAGGGACGAATCTGCATTCATGGCAATAGAAGGTACATCTGGGGAGACACAGGAGGTGAAATCTTGCTGTCTAATATGCCACGAGCCAGGACAGGGATCCTGCATGCCATCCCATCCCCTCCCCTCCATCCCCTCTCCACTCACACCAGTTTCCCCCCATGTCCGGCAGGACACAGAGGATCCCCTTTACATCTGCTGTGCATCTTCTTGTTGCCCCCGGAACTCAAAATCCCTGGAGCGAAGTAAGACAGGTCTGTTAAGCCACCAGCTGCCCTGAGCTCGCAGTCATCACGCACAGCCTGGGGGGCACCGCTTAGGGACACATTCTGGGAAAACCCCGAAGCCATCTCTTTGCAAAACCGAATGGCCTCCATGGATTTAGTGGGTGAAATATTTCAGCAGCCTGCGGGGACCTGAGCGGCACCACGGGAGCCACCAGGTGGTGGTGGAACCTGGGGACTGTGGGCAAAGTTCTGCTTGTCCCCTACTCCAGGACTGACGGGCGGCAGGAAGGGGAAGCCTACGGTCATCCTTGACCCCAGTCTGGAACCCAGAGTCCCAGATTCTCTGCTGAAGGTGCCGAGGTGTTCTCCAGACCTGGATCTGGCAGGCGGAGCGCCTTCTTTGAGGGCTTCTTGACATAAGGGTCTGGTCTTTATCCCAACCCGGTGCTTCTCAAAGTCCGTTCCCTGACCAGCAGCATGAGTCTCACTTGAGAATGTGCCAGAAATGCAAATTCTGCTGCATTAGATCCACAGAAACTCTTAGGCTGGGGCCCAGCAGGCTGTGTCATTTGGAGATAATGCTCGATTCACACAAGCTTGTAAGAAATAACAGAGAAATCTTTATACGCCCTTCTCCATTTTCCCTGATGTTAACCTTTTGCAAAAAGATAGGAAGATTTAACAAAAAGGACATTGACATCCACCTGATTGACTGGTTGTGTGCAGATCCCCTGGGTTTTATTCCCACCATTTGTGTGGCCAATGTTATCCCAGGCGTAGGTTTGGGCATCCAACACCACAGTCCAGAGATCGACCCCGGGTTTTGACCCTTCTATCACCACACCCATCTCCCTCCCAGAACTAGTTCTCTAGTTGGTTCTATTGAGCTAGAGTTTGGAATACAGGAATGCCTTGTTCTATTAAAAAAAAAAATGTTATACCAGGGTTTTTGCACAAGTATTGTGCCAGGGACAAAATGCTTTACATGTATCATCTGACTTGATCTTCACAGCAGCCCTGAGTGGGAGGTATTATTATCATACTCCATCATGGGAGGGACTGAGCGCCCACTAGAGGCCAGCGGGTGCAATGGCTAAGATGATACATATAATAGTTGCACAATTAATAATAGGGACAGTCATGATCTGAATCCAGGGATCAGGTTCTACCTACTGGTTCTGCACTGAATCTCTGTCTCTCAGTCTCATGGGGATGACTCCCTTTGAGCATTTCTTCATGGTTCTTAAGCAAATCTTAACCCCAAGAAAGAGCGATCCCTCTTCCTGGGACATGACCATATGTGAAAGAGACTCCACAAGACTGAAATGATAGTGTTTTAGAGCTTAAATATTGTTCTAGAAATTCCTCCAGATAAGCAGCTCTTTTTGCATATGGGAAGAGCAAGGCCTGTGGAGGGCCAGTCCCCTCACCTGGGCTGGGACCCTGGGCACAGGTTGGCTGGGTGGGCTGGAGCTCAGAGGCGGGAGGTCAGCTCGGGGCCGTGGGAGGCGAGGGCAGGAGGCCTATGGGTCTGTTTTTTTTGGGAGGATAACCTGGGCATTGGGAAGCCCGGGTTCAGCACCGGGTTCTGAGCTCTGCAGTTAAGGGCCCACCCTGGATTCACCCTGGACTCCAGCAGGGTGTTCGGATCGAGTCATGGAGATGTGCCAGGACACAGCCTGGTCGCACCCTGAGCCGGCAGAGCCTTTGAGAGGATGTCCCCAATTTACCTTGGGTAGCTCTGTATTCTGGTCTGTCGGGGAGGGACTGTGGCGAGATGGAGGGACCTCACGCATCCGACTCTGGATTTTTCCATGATCAAGTACCCTCCAGGTGCTGGCATTGCGCTAGGCCATCGGTGCTCATCGTTTTACTAGGTCGCAGGAAGACGTGCACGGGGTGGGGGGAGCATGCTAAGGGGAACTCACAAGACTGGGCCCACTGTGCTGACCCCCCCATGCTTTCTTTTCAAAAGCAATTTACCTGGGGCTGCGGGCCCTGCCTGGCTTCAGTCACCAGAATAGGCGGTCATCTCGGCCCACAGCCCGTTATCTGCAGAAGAAATGCAGACCCTGAGCCTCCTCCCTGCTGATAAGGAGAACACAGGTGACTTTATTTCTGTGACCTTTACACAGACCCCATTCGAGGACGCAGGGAGGCAAAGTCCCCACCTCCCCCCCCTCCCAACCCTAAAATCAGTGAGAACAAGTTCCAGTTACAACCAGGCGTGAGGCCCACCTGACCCAGAGTGGCCTTCAGCTCTCTAGCCTGTCTCTACCATAGCAGAGTCTCCCCTCCGTGGGGGAAGAGCCCGTGCAGGGGGCACTTCAATTCCTGCTGTCAATCAAAAGCTGCAAGGTGGAACTGGGCGGGGCTACCAGAAACGTCACTGGGCCCCCTCCCCCCATAAAACTAGAGGGCAGGAGGGTGCGCGGTCCTCCCCCTGAGAGGACCTTCTATTTCTTTCTCTGTTTTCCTTTTTCTCCTAATGAAAGCACATCTGCCGCGATGTGGGATTCACTTAAAAAATTTCAGGCAAGATGGCGAGAAGCTGTGGTCCCAGACCCTGCAGTCTCTTGGGTGCTGGGGGTGGACCTGGCTCTGTAACAGTCTCGATTGCTCCGATTTCTCCCATTGGACTATTGCAACCTCACCCGAGGCAGTTTGTATGTTGGGGAGAGGAGAGGGAGGGAGGTCGGGCCTCACTCTGTGCCAGTTAATGGAAAGTGACTCTGGTTCATTTCCGAAATCAAGTCACCAGCACCCTGAATGGGGACATTCCTTGGGGAGAAACCCTACTTTACCCGTTTGACAGATAGTTGGAATGTCCTTGCCCTTGGTCATCCGGCCTGTCCCCTACTCTCAAGGGAGATCCTCATCAAAAGTCTGATTCTGTGACATCATCGACATCATCTCTGTCCCCACTGAATAGGTCAGGCAACTAGGGCCCAGAGAGGGCAGGCGACCCACTCAAGCTCACACAGCAGGAGACACCACAGCTTGGATTTGAACCTGGGTCTGTCAGACCCTGGAGCACCCTGCTCTTTGCACCTCCACTCGGCTCCGCTCCCTTATTAGACACACAGTGCAATTAAGTGCTCTGGGCGCCCCATAATTCAGGATGCACTTGACACCACAATCTACCCAAGACACCATCCATAACGGAGCAATGACAGACACACTTCCTTGGTGACAAGCGTGAGATCCTATCTGTCTGATCCATCATCTCCATCTCGGCGCCGTATCGCCATTATCTCCCCATAAGACATATTTACAGCAGTATTAAGAGGGAGATGAAGGATGTATTATCTTCCCTACGTCCCGCATGTATCACAGGCCCAGGCCCCGTCACGGCCCAGACGATAACCGACCAGACAGACGGCACCTTTCCATCAGTCCTGTAGGTGTGGGGGGTGTCCAGAGCCCCCTCCTGGGTCCAGCACTCGACAGTTTATACAGCACTGGCTCACCTGAGCCTTAGAGGGCTCCCTGGGATGGGAAGGGGACTGTGTCTCCGTCATTACGCCCGCTTCACTGAGGAGAAGACTGAGGTTCAGAGAGGTCAAGATCTGCCTCCCTCAGGGATCCCTTCTTGGATGGTGGAGGCAGGACTGGAACCCAGATCTGACCTCAGGTGCCCTGAGCTCCTCTTGCTACAGATCTCTCCTGCTGCAGGTCCATTCGCGGCCCCGCCCCTCCATCCCTCATCCGGAGCCTGCTCAGTGAACACCCGACCGGGGACAGCTCTGTGCTAGGAGCCGGGAGGAGACGGAGAAGGACACTGTGCCTGATGCCTGATGTCCCAGAGCCCAGAGCGGGGGACCCTGCCAGGTGGAGGGGGAGGTATTAACGGGTGTCACAACCAGGGGCTACTGCCAACATGCAGTGAGGAGAGTGATGCTCACAGGACAGCTGCTGTAGCCGTCAACTGACCCCAGACACCCGACCCCCTGGAGTAGGTAGACAGCTTTACCAGATGACCACACTCATAAGAACAATGGCTAATGCTCCCGGAGCGCTCCTATCCTGGGCTGTGCTCCATGTCCCTGTGACCCTCCTAACTCAGTTCATCTTTAAGCAACTCCGTGGGATTGCGGTTCCCACCGTCTCCATTTATAGAGGAGGAAACAGGCTCAGAGAGGGTAAGTCATTTGCCCAGAGTCGCACAGCCAGGAAGGGGTTAAGCTGGGATTTGAAAGGCTGACCCCAGCTCCCCTTCCTTTGGCAAATACCCAGCATCATCTTCCTCTGAGACAAAGGGATCAGCTGTGCTTCAGGCATCCAGGGAGGTTTCGGCAGGGCAAGGAACATGGCGTGAGATGGAAGGACTCCTAGGGGGTGGGTGGAAGAGGGCAGAAAATCCTGGTCAGAGGGAACAGCCTGTGCAAAACCCCGGGGCAGGAGGCCAGGAGGCTCAGCAGGGGACAGAAAGCTACAGCGGATGGAGAAGAACTTGGGCGCTGCGGGGCTACAGGGCGGCTCTGCAGGGGTGGCGCTTGCAGAGAAACGGGCAGATCTGGGACCCACTAAGAGGCGCAGCGGTCAAATGCGGCAGTGGGTGGGGCGTGGGGCAGGGTGACGTGCAGCTGGCCCCGGGAGGCCTGACCGTCTCTCGCCTTAGCCCCAAGCCTGTCCGTGGCCCACCCTGGACGGGTCTGGGAAGGGGTCCCGGCCTCACCTCCTCAGACCTGAAGGCTGGACTCCCCGCTCCTGGTCCCAGCGGCCAGACGCCGGGCCACACTGAGGGCCTCGCGGCCGACAGCGCTCTGTTTGTGTTCTCCGATGCTTCCAACCGCAGATGGTTAACGTCACCGCACCCTGGCTGATCACAGAGTGCGTGGGTGGGGACGCCCCCGGGTGGATGAGCAGCCCCAGGAGTCCGTCAGGCCCGGGAAAGGGCGCGTCGCCTGCCAAGTCGCCTGGAGTGTCCTGGGTGAACCCGAGCCCGTGCCCGTCTGCTCTGGAAGCCGGGACCGTCTCAGTCCCACGGGAGACAGACCCTGAAGGTCACGCTCGCAGGTCTGGGCACCCACGCTGGACAGGGGAGGGGTCCCTACCACTCCCCTCTCGGGGCACAAGTCACAGGGGTCCAGGACTTGGATTTCAGACTTGTGAGCTGGGTGCAAAATTCAGAGATTTCAGTGTTTGCCCACGACGGCCGCACTGGGGCCACCAGGAGACCCTCGGAGCCCCCCCAGGCTGGCCAGTCCGGGCCATCATTCTTTGTCTGTGCATTTCCTCCCACTGGTCCCCAATGCAGCCACTGTCATCGTGATCCCTGAAGCTCACCGATCCATCCTCCTGCAACCTGGTTTTCCACGACCCTCGAGTGTTTGCCTCTGGTCCTCCACGACATCCATGTGTTCACCCGCTCATGTCCCTTCCTTGGCTCCTTCCTGACGCCGGCTTGATCAAGGTCCAGGTCAGCCAGACCAGCCAGCCCCGGCTTTGGGGGAGCTGTCCCCTGCAGGACAGGACGGGGCAGCCTTGAAAGAAGACAGATGCCAAGTGCCATTGATTCTCGCTTCCCACCTGATGGGCTCTTCCCAGGTTTCTTTGTGTGACCTGTTCCCATTTCCCTGACCCCCCGCTGCCTGGAAAGCTCCCTGAGGTCAGGGTCTGTCTGATTGATGTCTGGGTTTCTGGCTCCAGAATGGTGTATCCACAGTGAATGTTTAAGGACGCAGAGAGAGAGAGGGAAAGAGGAGTGGATCCGCTCTCCCAGGGCACTTAACACCTCTTCATCCAGAGAGCACCCGAGGGGAGAGGGAAAGCACATCACAGTTTTTAATGCAATGCTCCGGCCATCAGGGAGCCTGGGGCTAGGGAGGCAGGGTCTGGTGACCTGGAGGGAGAAATGAAGAGATGGAATTTCAAGCATTTCGTCCAGGTCTGGGGTGCCTTCTGTTCCTGGGCCCCGGTTACCAGGAAGGGTGATTCCTACTTGCCCACCTGCATTCTCCTTAAGTCAGTCAACAAACCTTTCTGAGAACTGTGTTCCTGCAGGTGTCCAGTCTGTGGATGCTTCTGCTGGATGTCACAGAGATGATGCAAACAGAGTCCCCACCCTCAAGAACAGCCAAGAGATAGAAATATGGAGGTGATTGTCACAGAGCACAGTGACCACCACATAAAGATAATCAGAAGAACACAGTCGGCACTGCATGTTTGTTAACACGAGCCAGCTTTCCAAAACTGCTGTACCCTCTAGAGGAAGGGCTTGGGGCTCAGCAAGGTTGGTTCACACGTTCCAAGGTCACACAGCCTGACTCCAGTGTGTGCTCATAACCACTAGGCTCTGCAGCCTCGTTATGGCAGATCATTCATTCAACACATATTTACTGAGCATCTACTGAGTGCCAGGCACTGTGCTAGGATCTGGTGCCCCAACAAAGAATAAGGCAGCTGCAGTCTTGCCCTCAGGGAGTTGATATTCTGACCTGGGTGCTTTGGGAACCCAGAGGAACTCAGGGATGAGTTTGGGACTATTGCTCCAGTGCTGTCCAAGTCATGACCCTTTCAAAGACACTGCAAACCCGGCCGGCCAGAGCTACCAGGAGCAGTTTGATTGACACCATTAAAAGTAGAACCACAACCACGGACCAGCCCTGTCCCCACCCCAAATTAAGAAAAATGAATGTGCGGTTAAGGTAAGCCCCGTGAATTTGTATCCCACCGATTGCTGGCTGCGCCTCCTTAATTTATTTTCCGGAAAACATCCTCCGACTCACAGCTCAGCCGCTTTCTGGATGTCAGCAACCAGCCCTTGGAACCAAATTGCCGGCTCGAAATAATGTATTTTTATTAAAAACCATATTAAGTTGGTGCCTATTTCTAAGACAGATCCACATGTGGATAACCGTCCGGCATGGCTTGTTATAGATAAGTGATGAATTATTTTAATCAGAAATGGATTTAACAGCACGGCAAAAATAAATTTGGGGAAATTTTTCACCATCCGGTTGTCTCTTCTGATTCTTCCTATTTATATTTAGTATTCGATGAAGACTAATGGTGACTCTTGGACATTCAATCAAGCCACCCCAAAGTGGATTCATCCCACCCCTAATGAAGATGGACATTCTCTGCAATCCTGCCAGGGGACATGGTCTCCCGTCCCATGGTGCAGAACGAGATGGAGAAATAGGTATGGAGAAGGCGTCTTTAGTCAACCGTCCCACAGCCTGCATGGATTTGATGCCTACTGTATGCCAGACCCTGCTCTGGGGATAATGAGTCACAGATGATTCAGGTCTTCCTTGGATCCTCTGGAAGTTTGAACTTGAGGCAAGAGAAACCTCAGGGGCCTCTCTAGTTTCATCCTTGGCATTGAACCTCTTTTCATTTGGTTCCACCAGGTGGCTTTGGGAAGCAGAAGTTTGAGATCCAGGTATCTGGGGACAGCTAATGATTTATAGAGTGCCCCTGCCTGAGGGTGGGGGGACTCTGTCAGCAACGGAAATAGATTCAGGCTGACTTACGACACAGACGGGGTCCCTGGCCCCAGGAGACGCCACTAAATATTAAGAATATTAACTGATCTTGTAGTTCAAGAGTCTTGGGGGGTTTCTATACGGAAGGGAGGTACTGGGGGGGGCAAATTTATGCTATATGCATGGACAGGTATACCACAATGCGCCCTAGGAGTATGTATAATTATAATGCGCTGATTAAAAAAAGTTTTTTTTTCCTTTGTTATTTGGGGGACTGAACTCAGGGGCACTCAGCCACCGAGCCCCATCCCCAGCCCTATTTTGTATTTTATTTAGAGACAGGGTCTCACTGAATTGCTCTGCACCTCACTGTTGCTGAGGCTGGCTTTGAACTCATGATCCTCCTGCCTCAGCCTCCTGAGCTGCTGGGATTACGGCGTGCACCTCTGTGCCCAGCCCTCACCAATAAAAAGTTTTAAAGGTATTTATTTAAAACAGAGTGAGTCAAGTTCAAGACACGATACTGCTTTATTATTAGAACAGACAGAATTAGGACGCAATAACCTTGAAGATGGTATGCAGTTGAGCAAATAGTATTCCATAGGTTTCTGGGGCAAGGAGAGGTTTAGGCAAGAAAAGGAACATTCCTTAGGCATCTGAGGACCTTTGGGGTCTTATGAAATTTAACTGGGTGGCGGCAAGTTGAATCAACAAAGCAGGTTACTAGTTTCCCTGCTCCCTTGTATCTTCCCAAGTCACTAATGAAAATGTCGCCCGGGACAGGAGCGAGGGTTGGGCACTGTGGCACTCCACTCTAGCCTCCACGGAGGCTGACTCCAATTCATTATTAGCAGCTTTGGCCCAGAGGCTGCAACTGGAGAGGGTGTCCCCTCGTTCCGGGGGCTGACGAGGATGAAGGGTCCTCCTCCCAGGGGTCCAGCAGCCTCTGGAATACACTAGACTCAGAAAAGGGCCACCCACCTTCTTTGGGGAGAGAAGGTGAGCCCCCGCCATCAGTTTTGGTTGATCAAGTCTTCTCTCTGGGTTGATGGGACTGACATTAGCAGCTGGGATTAATATGTGTTTTTTTTTTTTCCTCTTCCATTTATTTGGAGAATCTCATTAAGGCAGTTTTCCTTCAGGAAATTGATGCTTTAATATTCTGCGTTGTCAGCTGAGGGCCCGAATTTTATTTCTTGAATAACATTTAATTAAACGTTCAGGCTCCCTTCCCAGATGCCTCCGTGATCGCGGCCCTGGGCCCACCTCCGCCGCTTTTTTGGAAACTCAGCAGAAAGCCAAGTTGGGGGCCAAAGCTCTGCTGAACAATAAGGTTTATGGCCTGTCTCTCTGCTGCCACCAGTGTGTAGCATCCTGCTGATGCTGACCGTTTGAGGGGCCTTGACCAAGTCCCAACTGCTTTGCAAATGCCGGCTCCTGCACCCTTCTCTGGCATTTTACACAAGAGATATCCCAGGAGGGAGTCTGCTGGACCAGGAGGTAACAAACAAGGATGCAAGGACCCAATCTGGCCCCTCGTTTGCTTTTATAAATAAAGTTTTATTGGAACGCAGTCTTGTCCATTTGATCACATATCATCTATGGCTGCTTTTGGGACGTGAGAGCAGCATCCTAGCTGCTGGGTCAGGAGAGCAAAGAAGGATCAGTGCCTCCTCTGGGTACTTGGGCATGCACTAGCCGGAGCGCCTGTCCTGGGCAAGCAGTCTAGACACAGTTGTGCCCGTGTCTATCAGGGATTGGTTCCAGACTCCAAATTTAGCAGATGCTCAAGTTCCTTAAATAAAACAGCATCGTATTTCCACAGCACCTATGCAAATCCTCCTGGATGCTTGACATCATTACTTGTAAGACCTAGATTATTTATAATACCTAATATGATGTAAATGCTCTGTGATTACTTGTTGTGCTGTAGTGCTCAGGGAGTAACAACAATAACAGTCTGTACGTGTTAGTACAGATGCGATTTTTTTTTTTCCAAATGTTTTTGAGCCATGGCTGGTTGAACCCATGGTTGCAGACGCTGTGGGTGGGGAGGGCTCACTGTACTAGCTGTAGTCGGTGTCATTTCAATCGCTCCTTTGGTAACTGCTTACAAAGCACCTGCTGTAAGCCAAACAGTGTCCTAGGTGCTGAAGAGGAAATACTGAGTGAGAGACCCCCAGAGGGGAAAGGCAGACAACAGCACAGCGCCCTCATAAATGTATGCGCGAGAGGCTTTGAACTTGTACCGTGGAGAAAATATTCTTCAGGGCGGTTTCGTACACAGTGACATCGTGTGGAGGGTACAGGGATGTCCTGTGTCCCCGCCCTGCCCTTGAGCAGCCCCCCGGCTGCACCCCACCAGCATGGGGCCTTTGTGGTCCTTGGTGGCCCTGTGTGGACGGCTCAGCACACCCCGAGCCCACAGGCCGCGTCCTTTCCCACTTGAACACTCCGTGGCTTTGAGAGACCTTGGAAGGCCTGTGTCCACCCTCAGTCTCCCCACGGCCAGGTTTTCTTGGCATTTTAATCAGACACAGCAGTGAGATTCACAGGGACAAGTTCGTGCAGGCATGGAATGGGCTCCATTTGGGTCCCCTCTCCTGTCCCCTTCTCGTGATGGATTGCTGTTTAGATGGGAGCTTCTCGGGTCTAGGCATAGCTGGACTTCACTGTGGTGTGCTCACCGTGGGCCATCAGAGCCTCTTGTGGGACAATGAGATCCACAGCCCCGCAGACCCGTGCTCTTCCCGCCCGTCACCCTCCTGGCCACCCTCCGGGCCACCCTCCCGGCCACCTGACCTTCCTCTGTCCCCGGCTTTGTCTTGTCTGGGCCGTCCCAGGGCGGGCATTTGCAGCACGGCGCCTTTCCAGTGTGGCCTCTTTCCCGAGCCACCAGGGCACGGATTCCCTCTGGGCTGGACCCCGTTTTCTCTTTGTGGGGGGCCCCGTTGCCCAGTCGCTGGACGCACCGCAGCTGATCTGGGTGGAGGCAGGGAGCTGGTCTGTCCCGCCCAGAGGAGGTTGGGTTTGGCAAGAAAGCGCCGGCCGGTCCTGGGTCCTGCACCGTGTCCTCCTGCCTCTCTACCAGCCTGGGGGAGAGTCACTCCCCATCCTCAGCGGCCCTTGGCGACGTCCCTGCTCTGGATCGGGCCAATCTAGGGGCTGCACCCCGCGACCTCACTGCTGTTGGGACCCTGCAGAGCGACTTTTCCTAACTTCTTTGCTGCCTACACATTTTTTCCGGTGAGGGGGCTGATCTCCTGTCACAATGTCACTTTACTCTCCGTGACATAATACCGAGCTGGGTATTTTTTATCATTCCACCTTTTTCTCGGCTACTTTTCTCCATCATGAACTTTTTTTTTTTTTCCTAGTTACATTAAAAATGCTCAGAGCTTTCAGACACGGCAGGGTCCTGGCCCAGGGTCAGCCTGGTGGGCAGTGGCAGCGTTGGCTTTTGAACCCCAGCTGTGCTGGACACAAAGCTGGGGACTCTGAGTCCTTCTGGGGACACTGCCTGGGTCTGGTGGCAGGGGAAGGACTTGGGGGACAGCCCAGGCTGTTTCCTGGAGTCCACAGGGGACTCGTTGGCGTCCCCCCGACGTCTGAGTCAGTGCAGTCCAAGCCTGGCTGCTCCCCATTCCCGGGTGGGGCACCCCTAAGTCAAAATGTCCCCGGGACTGAGTTTCCTCAATCTGTCAAATGGGTCGATGACGGTCCTACCCAGAACACAGGGGAGTGACCGTGCACCTGAGGAGCCTGAGCCGCACAAGTTGTTAGACAACCTCGGCCTCCTCCTTCCTCCCCACCCTCCCCGCCAGGATCTCAGGAGGAAGGAAGGGGATGAGCCTGGCAGGACACGGGACCCACAGGGTCAAGGCCCAGCGGGTGGATCTCCTCCCTGGAAGCTCTCCAGTCAGTGGGGACAGAAGACCCATGGTCGCTTTGCCTGGGTTTGTTAGGAAAGTGACTTCCTGTCCAACCAGCAGAGCGCGGCAGACACCCGAGAGAGACTGCAGAGAGCCTGTGAGGTCCTGCCCCCGTGGGACGGCGATGCTCCCGATGCCACCTGTGCGTCCACCCCAGAGGATCATGGCAGCCTTCACAGTGCACCCGAGGATGCTAGAGGCCCAGGCCTCACCCACAGCAGCGGGCTCGGTCTCTTAGAAGCTCTCCGAGGATCTGAGCAGCCAAGACGGCAAGATGAACGTGGGAGTGGTCAAGACAGGGGACTCCTGGGGCCACCACGTCCATGATTTCCTTCCCTCCTGCCCTCCTCTCCTTCCTCCCTTTTGATTTCACCCCAAGTGTTTATTGAGCACATACTTTACGGACACCGTGGTGGTGGCCAAGGGTAGAGAGGCAGCCCAGAGCTGAGCTGGGGCAGCGTCAGGCAGGATCCCATGGCTCTGCTGTAGGGGGCTGGACCCCGAGGCTGTCACCCCTGGGCAAGGTCATCTCCATGGTACGATCCTAATGAATAGAAACCAAGACACATCGAGACTGAAAACATCTCATTTTTCTTTATTTCTTTGCCTTCTAACGCTGACTGCTGTGTGCGTGTGTTAGAATGGGATCCGCAGCTACTAGGGACAGTTTTGGGTACATAATGAAGATGGCTAGATGGCTGTCCTTGTCCAGAGGAGTTCATTTAGGGACAGAGGTTGACGGGAGGGGGTGCCTCATTCCACTTTGGGTCAGGGACAACCATCAGGGGACCCGTGGTGACTTCCAGCCGCGGTCCCTTTCTTGGCCTTGCCGGGGTATCTGATGGACAGGTTTTGGTTTCGTTTATTTATAGAGGGTGTTTTTATGTCCCTACATCAGGAAAGCAGGCAAGTGGAGTTCTGAAACAGAGCGGAGCTGTCACTAAAAAGACCTTTGGCTGTTGAATAATCCTCCTTCCTCTCCACAGATAGGCAATATTTTTTATGAGACGCGAAGTGTAGGCTTCAGCTTATCTTATTTAGCAGAGAGTCAGAACTCATTAACCTCGGGTAGCACCGGGGTGCCATGGCGCCGGGGTTTTAAGACAGTCTCAGGAGATATTTTGAGGATTATTCCCAGATGCTCCCAGGATACGAGGTGGAGAAGGATCCATGGAATTGCATTAGAGGTGGTAAGAACAGCATGTGCAGAGGTCCTGGGGTAGGAGGAGCAATCACAGCAAGTTTAAGATACAGGAAGAAAGTCAGAGTGGCTGCAGACGAGGGAGCACAGGCTGAGACCTGCAGACAGGAGTGGACGGGGGCAGGGAGGGGCTGGACCATGTGTCTGTGGCAAGGGGCTTGGGTCTTTATCCTTGGAGCTGTTGAGCACAAGGACGGTCATGGGCAGACAATGCCACTGCGAAAGGCTCACAGGCCATGGGAGGGAGGGGACATTGATCCGGGACCAGCCTGCACAGGTGCAGCTCATTCAGACACCATGTTTAGGAACTTCCCCTCCTGGGCAAGAGGGACCCTCTCCCCACTCCTTTCTGTCACCTCAGGAGCCTCTGGCCTCCTCCTTCCTTTCTTCTGTATCTCTTTTGTTGAAGGAGGTGGTACCAGGGATTGACCTCAGGGGCACTCGACCACTGAGCCCCATCCCCAGCCCTGTTTTGTATTTTTTTTTAAAGACAGGGCCTCACTGAGTTGCTTAGGGCATTGTGGTTGTTGAGGCTGGCCTTGAGCTTGAGATCCTCCTGCCTCAGCCTCCTGAGCCACTGGGATGACAGGTGTGCACCCCCACGCCTGGCTCTTCTGTACCTTCCACCTCTGCTGTCTCTTTCTTCTGGGTCTTATTGATCTTGTGGTTCTTTGGCAGGGGTCACGGCCTAGACACACAACCAAAGTCACTTAGGGAAACGACAAGATGGCTGAATTCATCGGGCCACGCCCACACCGTGGTTTCTCATGCGGCCCTAAGGGGTAACAGCAGATCGGGAGACTTGGAGAGATTTCCTTGAGGCGTGGTTAAGGGCCAAAAAGGAAAAGGCAGAAAAATAGGTCTCATGTGACCCCACATTTATAGAGCAATGTCCCCCGGGCCACATGTGTGTACAGATGTTCAGAAACACACACACACACACACACACACATTGACATGAAAGACAGTCACAGTAGTAAGGAACGCTAACTTTGGTGTCCTGGGTGAGGGGGTCCCCAGCTCTTTTTTGAGACAGGACCTTGCTAAGTTACTTAGGCCCTCACTAAGTTGCAGACGCTGGCCTCAAACTTCCGATCCTCTTGCCTCAACCTCCCAAGTTGCTGGAATTACAGGCGTGCACCACCATACCCAGCCCTATTTCAATATTTTAATGAGCACTAGGGTCCTCTTGGGGAATTGGCAGAACCTACTGGATGGGATTGTAAGAGCAGGTAGAAAATAGCAAAGCGATACATGTGGTGGATCGTTTGGGTGGGCTGTCTAGGGTTGGGGTGTAATGTGGAGGAAGGAAAGAGACTTGACATTCAGTAAATCAAAACTTGCAAATAATCATGTTCAGGCATTTATGTATCATTAAGTAAACTCAATGTACGCAGAAGAATGTGAGAGTAAAGACTGAAGGCAGAACCCAGAGAAGGTGCCTGCTGCCGACCAGCCGCTCGCTGCTCTGCTGGGCCCCGTGGGCACCTCCCCAGCCCCCTCCGTGGGAGAGTGGGCACACCCAGTGGGCGCCTGCAGGTCCCTGTCCTGGTGGGCCTCTCGGGTGTCCTCCTTGGGCACTGCCAACCCTCCCAGCATCCTGTCCTTCTGCAGGGGCTCCCTGGAGTCCCCATGTGTCCCCAGCGGGTCCCGATTTTCTCCTGCACAGCGGCTGGGTTGGGTGGCCCCCGACTCGGCCCCGTGTCCAACGGCGGCAGCCTCCTCCGCCCCCCCCCCGCCCCCAACCTAGAAGGACCATCGCGGGTTCCCTTCTCTTGATGGATCCTGAGTTCGAATCCTTCATCTTTTCCCAAGTGCTGCGCCGCCTTCTCCTCGGGTCCCTTTGCCTCTAGTGTTTTTTCCTCCATGCGCTCTCCCCGAGGTGGAGAGGGAGCCTCTCAAAACCCACCTGCGACCTGGGCCACCTCCCTCTGCAGCCCTCTGCCTCCCACAGCCTTTCTCTTGAGGTCCCCTGTCATCCGGTCGGGCCGCCCCTTGGGCGCCACCTCCTGGTCTAGGGGGAACATGGCACCCTGGCCCGTGATGGCCCGGCCACTCTGAGACCTGGGCTGCTCCTCCTCGGGCCACTTCTCTGCCGCCCTGTCCTCCATCTCAGCTTGTCCCTCCTGCCCGTTGTCTGTCACTGAGACGCCTGCACAGACTCAAGCATCGCCTCCTCCAGGAAGCCCTCCGTGATTCCCACTCCCTGTCCTTGGGCCTTGGGCCTCTCGGCCACCCCAGGTATCCACGCAGACCGGCCAAGAGGTTTGGGGATGGGGGGGGGTCCAGTTCTGCCCAAGTCTCTCCCGCGTCTCAGAGTTCAGGGTCCCTGGGAGAAGGTGAGATGGGGCCAGGGAGAATAGACATTTTTCAGATCACAGCTCTGTGGACCCAAGTTGGAGACACACATGGAGAAAGACAGCCCCAGGCATCCAGGACGGGGGCTACCTCTGAGCAAGAGGACAGAGCCCACCCTTGGTTTGCTGTGTGACCTTGGGCCAATGCCTTAACTTCTCTGGTCCATCTCTACCATGAGAGGGTAGTCACTCTGCAGGTAGTGACAACGGGTCAGCATGGTGGTGGGCCAGTTGACCTGGAGGTGACCAGGTTTCGAGTCTGTTTTCTGTGTGGAAATCACAGGGGAGGACGGCTCAGAGCCTCTCAACAAAGGCCCCTCCGTGCAGCCATAGGGGGGTGTCAGCACCCTCGGGACCTGCCTCAACCTCTGTGCAGGTCAGGTTCGTCTTGGGGCAGCCCCCCCTAAGCAAAAGGTGGTAGCAGACATGGTGATGTCCACCCAACCTGGCCTCCTCGGATGGCCAGCAGGGCTCTGGAGCTTCTGAAGCCTGCAGAGCCCTTGTGAGCTTCACGAAGCTGTACAGAGTCTCCACAGACCAACCCGGCTCCTGCCTTTTCCTTTACATCCACTTCACTCCCAATAAGCCACTTGTGCCCTCATTCACTGGCTTTTCATTACTGTAACACTTTACCCAAGGCAGGCAGGCGAACTTTAAAAAGAAAAGAGGTTATTCAATTCACAGTCGGCGTTTCCAGGGCTTGGTGCTGGCCTCAGCTCAGTTCTGCTGATGACCTTCTTGCTGTAGAGTCCAAGGGAAACTGTGGCAAGAGGCAGGGAAGGGGCCGTCTGCCTCTGTGCATCTGGTTTCTGTGTCTTCTAATGAAGCCACCGAGATTCCGTCATGGTGCTGCACCCTAATGACCTTATTTAGTCCCAGTCAATTTCCAAAGGCCCCCCTCTTTAAGCACCCCAGTCTGGGGAGTTTCTACCCTCTTAACACCACTGGCATGGGGACTTGGGACTGAACTCCCTCCTGGGTTCAGAGGGACCAGCCACACTCTAACCGAGCAGGCTGACACTCCAGATCTCCGCGTCCTCAGGGAACCCACGGCCTCGCTTCTTGGCACCTGAGTTGTGCCCTCTCTGGTCCCAACATACTCATCTCTAAACTGGGCTAGGAATGCCTGCCCCCGAGAGCACTGTGGCGGTTCACGAGTTAGAGCAGGTAGCAGGCTCAGCACGCTACAGAGCAGGGCACAGGTTAGGGTCTTTGTAACATTTATCAACTATCTTAGGAAAATGGTTCGGGAAGATGCTTGTGTTGCAAGCCCTTGCTCATCATTGTTCATAGCAGCTCAATACACAAAAGCCAAGCTGTGGAACCAACCTAGGTGGCCTTCAACAGGCACAGGGATAAAGAAAAGGCGGTACATATACACAATGGAATATTACTGAGCCACAAAGAAAGAAACGATGGCATTTGCCAGTCAATGAAGGGATCTGGAGGCTATCATGCTAAGTGAAATAAGCCAATCCCAACGAAGGGGAAGGATGGCCGCAATCCCGCCCCGGAAGCCCCTCGGCCCATCCACCTCCTGGGCTGTCAAAGGGCCTCATTGGCAGTGCCAGCGACCAGCCACCCTGTCACTCTGGCACATTCAATTTCTGCTACCTTGGAGGGACCTCAGCAGCAGCCAGGGGCAGGAAGAGAGGGAGGAGGATGCCAGAGGACCTCGAAAAGACGGGTGTCACAGAAAGAGCACCACCGTGCCCCGAGGTGTTCAGTCTCGGGGTTCCCTATGCACACAGGGCCACCTCCCCTCCCCCGCAGGTCCTTGTCCCCATTGCCTGGAAGTCTGCCTGGCTTGTTTCTTGACATATCCCAAGTGGTCAGCTCACCGGTGGCTTCTGGGAGCCTGCCCTGGTCTCTGTGGACTCTCTCCATCCTGGCTCGCTCATTGTTTATTGGGATGCTATTTATTTATTTGATTGTCTTGCTTTTCCTGTAAGGTAGGTGTCACCATTTGCAAAAATGTCGTACCTGGTCCTTGGCTTATTACCTATTTCCTGCTAAGGAAGCTATTCGCTCTACCTGAGTCAGGGCTGTGTATGTTTCCTTCAGCAAAATCTGCCCCAGGTCTCGCTCAAGCAGGAGCCTGATGCAGATCTGTGGAATGACGGATGGATGGATGGATGGATGGATGGATGGATGGATGGATGGAAGAGGGACCAGAGACAGGTCCTTGAGATAGCCCCTCCTGCAGCCGCACAGCGTTGCCCTGGCCTTTGGGGCCGCTCCTGCAGGCTCAGTGGTCTGTGGTTCTGGTCACCGCCCCTGCCCACTGAGGCTCCACACAGACCTGGGCACAGGTCACCCCCTAAAGGACGTGTTCCTTTGATGTCCTGAGACCCTCCAGGAGTCTGTCGAGCAACGGCGGAAGGAGCGCGTGCAATAATACTGAGATTGAATTTCCTTCCAGCCGGCAGGCACCGGGGGACTAAAGTCAGATTTAATTTGATTTTAGACAAATAAAGTCCTGTGGCTTTTATTGCACACCTGGATTGCTGGGGAAAACGTCTCACCTGTTCTGTGGAGTCTCCCAAGCAGCAGTTGTGCGGGCTGAGTCTTGCACAAGAACCCCCCCTCCCCAAGTTCTTACTAGATCAGGTGTCCCTCCGCCTACGAGGCGACCAGCCCCTAGGGGGCGCTCTTTTCTAATTCAGAAAATGCTCTGTATTCTGGTCCAGCCTCAGAAAGGGAAAGAATGGGGGAGAGTGGGTGGGGACAGACACTGGGTGTGTCCAGGGGGCTGTGCAGGGTCCAGGAGCGAGGCCCACGTGGGCTGGACCGGGTTCCCAGGGGAGAGGGGACTGGGATTGCAATAGAAGGCAAGAAACCGCTCCCCGCCCCCGGGGACCTTCCAGTACTTGGCTTTCAAAAGCTCTAATGAACTTGCGTTTTTTTGTTTGTTTGTTTTTATTAGCAAAGCAGACGTACAGCGTGTCATCTAATCTTCTGGAGTGGCCCCCAGGAGAGGACACACCATCCATTCATTAGTTCATTCATTCGTACCTTTAAAAATGCAGATTGAGCACCTACTATGTGCCAACTTCTCTTTTAGTAGGAGCTGGGGTTGCATCAGGTGTAAAAGTCAGACAAAACTCCTGCTCTCACGAACCTGATAGTCCAGTGGGGGAAGTCAACGGTGAGCGTGAAACATAATGAAATTCTATCATGTGACTTTAAGAAGGGATTTCTACCCTGGAGAAAACTAGGGTTGGGTGAAGAGATTTGTGAATGTGGTAAACAAGGGGCGGTGGCAGTTTAAGTGGTTAGGGGGAACTTCACTGAGATGAGCTTTTGCCAGAGATTGGAGGAGAGAGAGCAGGAGCTGTGTAGGCAGCTGGGTGAGACTCTTTGAGCAGAAGGAGCAGCAGCCAGTGCAAATGTCCTGAGGCACAACAGTGTCTGGCACACACAGTTTTCACGATAGTTACCACCACTTACTACCCTCATTATTCACGCTTCTTAAAAGTGGGGGGGTCGATGGATTCCTGGGGCTCCCCTCCATGTGTCAAGGAAACACAGGAAGTCTCAGGATCAATGGGGCTTATTTCACGGGAGTCTCAGTTTCATGCCAGCTGTTTCTTTTTTTAATGTTAAGACGTGGAATGAATTCTTTTCATTTTAACATGAAAATATGAGGCTGAAACATCACGTTCAGGTTCAGAGCTGATTTCCCATGTTTCTCCAGAGCAATGATCTCAGGGGTATTAGACTGCTGGTGCCCGTCATGGGGGCCCTAGGTGGGAAAGGCTGGGTTTACAAGGCTCTCCCCCCGCCTGGCTGGGAGCAGAGGCTGTCTGTCTGATCCTCTGTGCCGGGGTCGGGGATTTTTCTGGACATGCAGATCACACCTGATGGCGGGAGGTCCTTCCCCATCTTCCTGAGTCACGTACTGCCCCATTCCCTGGTGGCATGGTCCCTACTGTCTCCGGTGTCTCAGGGGTTGTGGGAAG
Organism: Spermophilus citellus; assembly: GCF_964194105.1. Lineage (NCBI taxonomy): Eukaryota > Metazoa > Chordata > Mammalia > Rodentia > Sciuridae > Spermophilus > Spermophilus citellus. The sequence goes on along the minus strand of NC_138187.1, from coordinate 19,318,225 downwards.
GGCCGGGCAGGCAGGAAGTGTGAGCGGCATGCTCTGGGGTGTGAGGCAACAGGGAGTGGTGAGGAGTGTGGCAAACTGGAGAGCCGTGGTCTCTATAGAGGGAGCCGCCGCCCCTTCCCCCAAAACGTGCATCTGGAAACCATCCCAGAGAAAGGGGTGAGTTATAAGGAAGCAACTGGAGGCCCCACAGGGCTGGGGATGGTTCCCGTTCCCACCAGAGGGGAAAATCTCATCCAGCGTTCGACCAAAACCAAATTCATAACTCACAGTCAGTAAAAAATTATCCTGAATCCAAGGTAGGGAAACAGGGCCCATGAGGAGGAGAGAGATCCGTCCCCTCCAACCTGCTGAAAAGTGACAGACAGGGTAGAATTGATGGGATGTGAAAAATTATCAGAGCTGCATCCCAGGAATTTGAGAATTTAGAAGAAAAATCAGATATTTTAAGCAGAGATATGTGAGATGCAAGAAGATGCGGGTTCCCAGATAAAGCGGAAAAATATTCAGTTAAATTTGAATTTCAGATGATCAATGAATTTTTTTTTTAAAGAGAGAGTGAGAAAGGAGAGAGAGAGAGAGAGAGAATTTTTATTATTTATTTTTTAGTTCTCGGCGGACACAACATCTTTGTTGGTATGTGGTGCTGAGGATCGAACCCGGGCTGCACGCATGCCAGGCGAGCGCGCTACCGCTTGAGCCACATCCCCAGCCCCAGATGATCAATGAATTTTTATTGTAAGTCACTCCAAAATATTTTGCAGAGAACATGCATATGTTCAAAACGTATTCACCGTTTATCTGAGGTTTGAAATTAATTGGGTGTCCTGTATTTTTTATTTGATAAATATGGTAACCCTAAAAAAATAATCCAAATAGAACTCTGGAGATCAAATCTAGTGTCTGAGACTTTTAAAAAAATATGTAGGTTGCTGGGCACGGTGGCCCATGCTTGTAATCCCAGCTACTCAGGAGGCTGTAATCCCAGCTACTCAGGAGGATCTCAAGTTCAAGGCCAGCCTCAGTAACTTAGAGAGGCCCTGAGCAACTCAGCAAGATCCTGTCTGTAAATAAAATATTAAAAAAGGGATGGGGATGGGGGTCAGAGGTTAAGCATCCTTGGGTTCAATCACCAATACCAAAAAAAAAAAAAAAACCAACCCTGTGGATAGAATTAAGAACAGATTAAACATAGTAGAAGAGATGATAAATGAACATGAAGACTATAATAGAAGCTACCAAAGATGAAGAACAGAAAGAGTAGAAAAAGTCAACGGGGGACAGAAGCCAGTGCATGTCCAACTAGAGGGCGGTCAGGAAGACAGGAGTGAGGTAGAAAAAGATTGGCAAAAACAATGGCTAGGGACTTTCTAATAAACACCAAATCCACAGACAGAGAGGGAGAAGGTACATAGTGTCAGTATCAAGAATGAAAGGCAGTTTTACATTCAGAGATATGAAAAATTATGCTTCTATGTGTAATATGAATTGTGATGCATTCTGCTGTCATATGTAACAAATTAAATAATTAAAAAAAAGAATGAAAGGGGGTCGGACATGGTGGCATATGCCTGTCATCCCAGGGGCACCGGAGGCTGAGGCAGGAGGATCAGCAAAAGCGAGGCCCTGAGCAACTCAGGGAGAACCTGTTTCTAAATAAAATACAAAAATAGGGCTGGGGATGTGGCTCAGTGGTCGAGTGCCCCTGAGTTCAATCCCCGGTACTCCAAATAAATAAATAAAAGGCAGAGGCACAGAATCATACACAGATTTCATATCCACTGGGAGTCTAGTAAGGGGCTGTTGTGAACAATGCTATGTTAATATCTTTGACAACTTTGATGAAATGAAAAATTTTCTTGCAAGATACAAATTACCAAAACTTAAGTGAAACCCCCCAGATAACCAGAATCATGCTGTCTCTTAAAGACCAGATCGCCATTTATGTGCCAAGAAAGACAGTAAGCAATATGTTTTTAAAAGCAATAAACCAAAATTTTGATCTGGATATTTCTCAGGACTGGTATGCAAAGCGATATGCATAAGGATTCCACTTCAACCCTGCGGTCAAAATGCTGCAAAATGCTTACAGGTCCCAGCATGAAACTCTCTTATTAGGACAAACCACAGTATGGCTACCTAGGCTGAGCCTCCTTACTCCAAAAATCCAAAATAGGAAATACTCCAAACTATGAAAATGTTTGACCACCAATAGGTTGTAATAAGTGGAAAATTCCACACCTGACCGCATGCGATGGATCGTAGCCAAAAGACACGTGTGTGCCAAAAATATCATCCAACATCCCTTACAGCTGTGTGCGGGAGGTGTATGTGAAACGTGGACGAATTCCAGGTTTAGACTCGAGTCCCGTTCCCAAGACGTTTCATTATGTATATGCAAATATTCCCCAATCCCAAGTACCTCAAGTCCCCAACATTTCAGAGAAGGGAAACTCAACGATAATGGGCGAGGCATCACTTAAAAATGCTCACAACCAAAGCCAGAGGCTTCCAAGATGCGTGTTAAGAGAAAGGGTTGTGGTGAGTGAGAATGTTTGTGATCTCTCTCTCTCTCTCTCTCTCTCTCTCTCTCTCTCTCTCTCTCTCACACACACACACACACACACACACACTCCCCAAAGGAAATGGGCAGTGGAATCTCTGTGGTCCATCTGTCTGCCTGTGGGCCATTGCTACTTGCTAAGTTCACTACCATGAACTCAGTATGACCATGAACTTAGCCTCTGTGGCTGTCTCTGGGAAGGGGAGCTGAGCACCTTGAGGGCAAGGAAACTCAGTTTTCGTCGCACATGCTGTGACAATGCCAGTATATTGTACTTTATGCAAATGCCACCAATTTTTTTTAAAGTACCTCTGCAAAACAAAAACAAACATCATCAACAACAACAACAAAAAACAAAGTTTTAAACAACTGAGGCTCCAAATTTGAATGCCCCTGGCCAAGCTCATGCTCCTTGCTGATTTCACCTTGGGCTTTGGCAGGGGCTTAGCTAGAGGGCGCCAGCCCCCTGAACCTGCAGTGGACCCACACGTTTGTGGAACAGTCCTGAGTGTTCAGACATGCAGGGCCACTTTTTTTTCCCCTGGTTTTTTTTTTTTTTTTTTTTTTTTTTGCACAGAATCATTTAGAAACTCAGGTTCCTTCCTTCTGTGGCTCTTCCATCCCCTGAGGTCTTGCAAGGGCCTAAACATCCTGCAGAAGGGAAGAAAAAGAGGACCAGCCAGCATGGCAGGCTTCATGGGCGGGGCCTGGAAGCGGCACTCATTTCATTGGCTGGAACTCATCACATGGGCGTGTCAACTGCAAAGGAGCCTGGGAATTGTAGTTCACCGAGGGCCCAGGAGGAAAAAAAGACAGGACTGGGTGGATGGCTGGGAGTGTAAGAGTCACGGTGCGGAAAGAACCTGCCACAATATGCACTGAGTCAGGGGCTACAGGGTCCCACAGCAACGGAGCCAGGTAGATGACCCTCCCCATGTCACCTCCAGGCTCCTGAGCTCTTTGTGGGGGTTGTGAATGCAAGCAGTGTCATGGGTACAGAAAGCCACCATGAGGCCTGGGTCCTGGGCCCATCTGCCTTGTGCTGATGAGCTGTGTTTCCAAATCTGCAAAATGGGGCGGTGACATCCGATCCCTGGAGAGGCCTTTAGATAAGGAAAAGCCTCCTTGGAGGGAGGGAGGGGGAGGGGAGACTCAGGATGGGAGCAGGGAGCCTCCATTGGGGGGCCCTTTCCACGTCCCGGGGTCGCCTAGTTACTTTCCAGGTGCTTTTTACTAAGTTTTCTTTATTCGTTGCTTTCATTCTCACGACAACACGACAATGACACTTTCCGAACTCGGCTGCCCGGGTGAGAAAACCGAGTCTGCCCTGGGGCAGTGGCACGTCCCGGGTCGCAGGGCCAGGGCGCGCAGAGCAGGGATGAGAACCTGGATATTTATGACCCCGCAGCCCGCGCTCTTAGCCAGTAAAAATGCAGGCCCCGGGCTTCCCAGTAAATCTGCTTTCTATGCCAGAGCTTTGGATCATCGTCTCCTCTCCTCATAAACACATCGGCCCAGAGATGGGACGGGTTCTCTGGCTGTTGATTTAATATTTTTGGCGGAAATAGGTTTATGACCTGAAAATATTTCCCCGCGTTAAATGTTACAGCTTCTTTGAGCCTCGAATTTGGCTTAACGTTGCTTTACGGTGGGGTTGGAGTTTCTGCAGCGGGTTTGACTAATGTCCCCAAAGGCAGCTCTTCTCAATTTCCCCTGTCACCATCCACCCTACCGTCTAGTTGGTTCTATATCTGGAGTAATTAGAAACTGCTTTCTAAGGCATGTAACACAAAGTCCAGCCATGCTGATCAGAAGGAAAAAGAGATTTATTTTTCTCAAGCAACAACAACAACAAAATTCCAGAGTGAGTCGGCCCAGGCTTCATCCACAGCTCTAGGGTTATTATCAGTCTGGAGAATTATGCATCTTACCTCAAGGCCCCAAAAGGGCTGCTGTGCTTCCTGTCATGGCATCAAGATTCTAGACAGGACAAAAGGCTAAGTATGAAAATAAAGTGCGAAAAGAAAATCCAAACCACTTCTGTTTCCCAGAAACCTCACTCACTATTATTTATATATATATATATATATATATATATATATATATATATATATATATAGTTTTTTTTTTTTTGAATGACTGAATGACATGGTCACCCTTATTTGCAAGGAAGGTTGAGAAGTGAGCATTTATTTGTAGGCACAGACCTTGCCAAGCAAAGCATCATTGGGCTTCTATTAGTAATAAAGAGAGCGAGTACCAGAGCAGTCAGCTCTTGATGTCTGCCACAACCTTCTAAAAATCTTTTGAGTGTGTCTGTTCCCCATTATTTGCACCAGGCCATTATTTCTCTCTCGGACTCTGCAATAGCCTCCTCCTCGGTATTTCCACTTTCCCTCTCGACCCTCCCCACATCATCTATTTCCTACACTGTGGCCAGGGAGATCTTTATGGAGCATAAATCTGACCATGTCAGTCCCCTGCAGGATAATGTATTGAGTGGCGCTGGGTGTTTTATTTTATTTTATTTTTTTGCTGCTGTTAAGGAAAAAATGAGAGCTATCTGCCCGCCTCCTCCTTCAATCGATGCACAGGAAGGGTCTGAACAGGGTCTCAGCCATCCAGGGCCTGTTCTGCCGCAGGCTGAGGGAGGAGAGGCAGGGATTCTCACTGTTCTGAGCTGGGGGTGCGTTCCCTGAAGACAGGAGTGAGCCTGGCTTTTAGGGTTCAGTCTTGAACCTCGATTCCTTGCAGTGCCCCTGGGAAGAGACAGGCTTAGGAGGAGAGCTGGGTGCTTTACTGAGGGGGACAGGGTTCCGATGACCAGGGACCAGCTTGCCAAAGTCCCTCTGCCCCAAATCTCAGCCTTGTTCTTCAGCTTCCAGGGACCGTGGAGAATTGCAGAGGTGACCTGTGTCAGGCAGCGCCAGTCTGCAGGCAGGTGACGCCCCGGGTTTCCACAGGGACACACCTTCAGAAGGACCCGGGGCCTGGTGTTACATTCTGCTGATGCCTGTTCGGAACTGTCTTTGAACAAGGGACTCCGCATTTTCATTTTGCTCAAATTGGGCGGCTGATCTGATGTCAGGTGACAAGGGTGACCCAGAAACCAGGTCTGTGTAAACCTCCTGAGGCCCTTGTGAGATCCTGGGGACCCCAGGAACAGCTGAGATTGAGTCTCCTGCTGGGCCAGCGGCTCCGAGCCAGGGTTTATTTGGTGGGAGGGATAAAGGGGAAATGGCGTATTTCCAGTGCCTTAGTATTGTCGCTGAGTAGATCCTACCTGGCCCACCCAGAGGTTCTTCCGTATGCCCGGGGACGCTCTCTGGTGTCATAGCTCATCCCACAGGCTGATGGGTCCCACCACCCCTCTCTGGCACCTCGCTCTCCCCTCTGTTCTTTGTGCTCTGTATATACTGATTTCTGCTGCTTCTAGAAGCATCCTCTCTCTCTCTCTCTCTCTCTCTCTCTCTCTCTCTCTTTCTCTCTCCCCCACCCTCCCTCCCTCTCTCTCCATATCTTCTCAATATTCTGCTCCTTCTGTCTGGGTTGATCATCCCCCCATAACTCAACCATTTACAAAACGTTTCCTTCTCCTTAGGGTCTCCATTAGGTGATGCTTCTTGGAACACGGCTTCTATGACTACCCCTTACCCCTTTCCCCAAGTCTGAATGATGCTCACTGAGCTTCCAGCATAAATGATAAAGTGCTCAGAGGCCCAGCTCCTCATCTTATTAGCTGTGTGACCTCAGGCAGGTCGCTTGACCTCTCTGTGCCTCAGTGCTCTCATCTCTAAAATGGGGACAGCAGTCCCTGGTCTCCGCCTTCTTGTGCAGTGAGTTGATAAAGGCAGAGTGCTTAGACCATGCTGGGCACAGAGGCCACACCTGGAAAGCACAGGCTGTTGTTTTTGCTTTTTGGTGAGTTATTTATTTATTTTTAAACTCTCGGCTGGTGGCATTCGGCACGGTGTTTGGGGCTTTGTTGGTGATCAACCGATATTTATGGGATCAGATTGTGTGGCTGGTGGTACCTGCAAGCAGGAAGGTGACCCAGATCTGTTTCTGTTCCTCAGAGGAGAGCTAGTTACCTTGCACCCCACCACGGCGCCTGCGCTCGAAGACCAACGTCATTGCTTTTCAAGGAGCTGATTTCCCCAAGCATCCGAGTCCGGCTGGCGTCTCCTGACTCCTAACCTCATCCCGATATCCTGGCTCATGTGATCGCGAGGCTCCTGTCTTGTTTTGTGTAAATAAAATCTACCCTTTGTTTCTGCTGAATATTTTCCCAACCTTTTTCTTTCTCTGATTCACGTTTCCCCATTATTCCAAGACTGGGGTGTTCCTGCCGTGGCTAGAATACTGGAAACTCAATCCTCTAAGCCCTACGTTCGTGGTGATTGGATGCGGGGCCTTTGGAAGGTAATTAGGATTAGATGAGGTCGTCAGAATGGGCCCTGGGATGACATTAGTGAAGCAGGAGGAAGGCTTTACCAGCTCCATGCTGTGGACTTCCCAGCCTCAGAACCATGACTTCTTTTCTTTATAAATTACCTGGTCTCTGATATTCAGTTATAGCAACTGAACACGGACCAAGACCCTTCTTTGAAAGCCATAGTTGAGGTCCTAAGATCCTGGCTTGGCTTGTTCTTTTAAGCCAGCCCCAGAGACCTACCTAGGTGTACAAAGCTCTTTGGTTCCTGATCCTTGAAGGAGGATATGTCATCTACTTTGGGTCCATCTCTCCAGCTTCATCCCTGATCTGATAACCTTCTAGCTGCTTTTCAAGAGGGGCATCTGGACACCATGAGAAATGGGGCGGGGGAATGGTCCTGCCAATGCACATACCTGAATCTGGTTACAGTTGACCTTCTGTGTTATGCTTTTATTGCGTCTCTGGCAAACTGGGAAAGGGTCAAAGACAAAAGCATCACCTAGATCCCCAAAGAACACCAGATAAAAGAGGAGATTCTCCAGTAGAAACCTAGGAGCACTTGTAGGCGGTGATTTACGGATCCACACACTATGATTTCCAAAGTCTGATCCAATCAACACCTTCCCTCAGACCCATCCAATGCACTTGGGGGTCCTCCTGGCTCATGAGTAGAGCATGAGTCTTGGACCTGAGCCAATCACAGTGTCTCATGCACAGCAACGGGTGCAGATATTTGCATGGGACCATTCAGGGCAAATGACACTCAATGAGTCTTTTCCTGGGAATTTAGGTATGGAGGCTAGCGAGTGTCCTTGCTCCTCCTCAGCTGGGGCACCAAAGCTTGGCACAGGGACACTGGCTGGCTCCTCCTCCCATCTTTCACCCCTGTTCTGCCAGCGCCTAGCGTTGGGCAGACCCAACCGGAAGTCCCGTGGGCAAGCAAGCATTCAGCCCAGAGTCCATACCAGGTCCCTGCAAGTGCAAAGCCATGCAAAGTTAACATCTGGTCTCAACTATGTTCCCATCCCCAGGGCGGAGGGCCCGGAGATTCAGCAAGAGAAACAGGGCCAGGGGCAACATCTGTGTAGCTTTCCCTTACAGGAAGCCTGGAAGGAGAGAGGAAGTGTATCTTGAGCCAGATTCTGGATACAGTGTGATACAATGTGGCAGCTGATTCCCTCTGAGTCCATCCAGATCACATTTCTAATCACCCAACCCTGCCAGGGAGAGAGACGCTACCTTCTCCAAGGAAGCCCGACCCTGGACATTTTGGGTATGCAAACCAATAAATCATTGTTTTGCTTTAGTTCATCAATTTGGGTTGGGTTTTCTTTGGTTTGGAACCAATAGCATGGCCTCATCTGGAAGTCAGATCTCAGGGATCCTGAACCCCATAAAATGGCTGTGGCTTCCCTGTTACCCACTAGTTCTAAGACTGATCCCAGGAAGCCATGGGGCAGGCTGAGCCGCATCCCCAGCCCCCACCCACGGATCCTGGAGCAAGGGAGCTGGATTTCCTCTCCCCTCAGCCTCTACCATTATTTCCCCCTCATTTTACCGCTTAATGGGAAACAGTTTAAAAGATTTAAAGCATCTAAGTAGGTTAATTATTTTCAAAAAGACAGCAAACTTTTCAAAACTGCTTCTGTCAGTAAATTTAAAATACCATCAATAATTTAGGTCCCAATTTTCCCCTCCACAATGAAGAATTAAGAAGCTTCAATTTCTCAAATATTCTCTTCAAAAACAGCCACAATTTCTTCCTCTCCTTTCCGTGACCTCGGAACCTGGCAGGACATTAATCCACAGGACACAGGGTCAGACTGAAGGTCATGTGGCCACTGAAAAATTTCTTTCTAGTGAGGAGTATTTCTTTTGGATGGGGGTTATTTTCAGGGACCTTAAAAGGCCTCCTAATTTTTCCTGTGTGAGCAGATGAGATATGTCTGGCAATTTTTTCAGATGCAAAAACTGATACTAAATGAATGAGGTTTTAAAAATATGAATACGCTGGGCATGGTGGCAGGGGCCTGCAATCCCAGCAGCTTGGGAGGCTGAGGCAGGAGGATCACAGGTTTGAGGCCAGCCTCAGCAACTTAGCAAAGCTCTGGACAATTATATGCATATATGTATTTTTTTTTTCCTCTAACATTCTTCTAACAATCCAAGTGCTTTTCTCTGGCATGGAATCTATATTACTCTAAAGGGTCCAACCAGTCAGGCTGGAGCAGGAAACCAAGTTCTTCCTGGGGGAAATGCACAAATTTGAATGAAGGAGGACTGCTTAGCGCCAGGGTTACAGGGATGAGGAAGGACGTCAGGGAGACTAAGGGCTTGTCACAGTGAGAGTCCTTCGCACACTCAGCCTCCAAGGCCCAAGTGGAGGAAAGGTGACCCTGGGGCCTGGCGGGGCTGGCACTTTGAGGAGCCACCCAGCAGAGGCTGCAGATGACGGGGGACCCTGGGTGGAGAAGGGAAGGGACACTCTGGCCCCAGCCTCTCCTCCTCTGGCCCCGATGCAACCAGAGAGGAGGGAGCAGAGAAGCCTCCCTGGGGCTGCCCATGGGGTCCAGCTCCTCGGGCGTGGATCCGAGACTGCGCTGTGTGGCGTTGGCAGATGGCATCGGCTAACGTCACTGGTGTCCGGGGTCTCTCGGCAGATGAATCTTTCTCAGTCCAGATCGTAGGGAGCCCCGATGGAGGAGCGATCTCTGCTTGTGTCACGCCTTTGCCTCCTTCCAAAGCCCTCGGATTCTGCAGGACAGCAACCCACGACCCTCTGCAGCCTGCGGAACCATCTAGGGCGAGACGTCCCTACTGTGCGGATGAGGAAACTGAGGCTGGGGTCCACCGTGGTCCCCAAGTTCTATGCCCCCTGGATGGCAGAGGAAGGGGTCCAAATGGGTCTGGTGGTGAGTCGCCGTGATCCAAAAGGTGGTCCCCTTGTGTAATGTCCACAGCCCGCGGGGCTAGGCAGTGGGGAAGTTGCTGGACACGGGAGAAGACATGGGATGTGAGGTCCAAGTTGGTGGGTTTTTCTTTTTAGAAATGAGTGTGGGGAGCGAGCACCCAGTGGTGACAGGCTGGCCAGGTGCACCTCTGTTTCACCAAATGCTCTGTCCAGTCTCCCATGATGCTTTGCTCAGTGTCGGTCACCTGGGCAGCACGTTCCCCTGCACGGTGCTCTGAGGGGCACCGGTCACTGCAGGAAGTTGGTTTTCTGGGTGAAACACAGGAGCATCCCAGGCTTGGCTGGTGTTGTCCCATTGTGTGACCAGCACCCTCAGGAACCCAGCATGCGTGCAAGAAGGTGGCTTCTATATAAGGCACTAACTTGCCTGAATTCCCAGCACACAGGAGAGACGACACCATCCTGAATTCCTGTGTTCAAGAGAATATGTGTCAGACATTTCGGCCCAGACTCACTCTTCTTCTTTTTTTGGGGGGTGAGGGGTACCAGGGATTGAACTCAGGGGCACTCGACTTCTGAGCCCCATCCCCAGCCCTATTTTGTATTTTACTTAGAGACAGGGTCTCACTGAGTTGCTTAGCGCCTCACTTTGGCTGAGGCTGGCTTTGAACTCTCGATCCTCCTGCCCCAGCCTCCTGAGCCGCTGGGATGACAGGCGTGGGCCCCCACACCTGGCCAGATTCCTTCTTCTCGTTCCCTTAACTTGGCTAAGTTTTGGGGAATGGAAAAGGGGGACATGGTGTTTTCTTGTCCTTTTCTGTAAAGATGATGCAGCCCTTATCCACAGTTTTGCTTTCCACAGTTCCAGCTCTCTGCAGTAACCAAAAAATATTAAATGCAAGATTTCAGAAATCAGCCCCGCATAGGCTTTAGATTGCATGGTGTCCTGAATAGCAGGACCCGATCTCGCGCCATCCCTCTCTGTCCCACCCAGGATGTGAGGCAACCCCTTGTCTAGCATCCACACAGTCTGTTACCCATCTGTTTGTCACTTAGCTGTTCCGATTGTCAGCTCTATTGAAGTGCTGTGGTACTTAGACACAGGGCTCAGTACTGCCCGTGGTCTCAGGCAGACACTGGGGGCCTTGGCGCACATCCCCTGCAGACCAGAGGGGAACTCGTGTGTCTCTTTGTGGGGAAGAAGGGAAAGAAACCAGGAAAGAATCAAATAGGGACACTTTGTGGAGGCTCCCTGTGGGATCCAGAAGGGCCCACGTGTTCCTACCCGATGGCGTCCCTCCTGGCTGCAGAGCTTTCCGGCAGCCCCTGGTTCACTGACATAGATCCACTCTCCGCGTGTCAGCTCTCAGATACTTGCATAGAACTGCGATCTTAGGTTCTCAGGCAAATCACTTAAGGGCTCTGGTGACTGCTGGCTTTTTTCTCATGGTTCATGGTTTCCATCTTGTGATTGTTGGATTGAGAACTTATCTTCAGTGGGAATTTACCTGTGGGAATCCTATGTGGTCTGGTGTGGAGGTGTGTTTTCTGGGCTCAGTACTATTTTTCTTTCTTTCTTTCCTTTCTCTTCTTTTCCTTCTTCTTCTATTTCTTTTCCTTCTGGAACTGGGAATTGAACCCAGGGGCACTTAACTACGGAGACACATCCCCAGCCCTCCCCCCCCCCTTTTTAAAAAAATTTTCTATTTTGAGAGACGGTCTCGCTAAGTTGCTTAGGGCCTCACTAAATTGCTCAGGCTGACTTCCCACTTGCGATCCTCCTGCCCCAGACTCCTGATTCTCTGGGATTCCAGGAGTGCACCACTGCACCCAGTTATTTTGATTTCTTTCGGTTTACTTGGGGGTACCAACAACCGGGGTTGGTTTTTATGTTAATAGACCAACTTGGAAGTCCAGGGTCAATCCAATTCCAAACCTTTGTGAGGGAGAAGACACGAATGTTTCCTTACCATCTCCCTGTGCCAACGTGTGGTTCCACTTGGGTTCTTATCTTTTCTGGGGTGCAGCCCTTTGAACGTTCCCACTTGAGGCACACATCTGTGTTCCAATTCTTTTCCTATCTGTGCCCAGATGCTCGTCTCTGGTCCCCCTGTAGATATCCCACCATCTTTTTCAATCATAAGACAGAACAGCCACCATCTCTCATGCCTCTTCTTAACTGTTATCATTCCTTGGGAGACTTCTTGTACTTTCCTGTGAAATTGCCTATTATTATATTTATTGCTCATGAGACTTTTTTAAGTTGCTTTTTCTTAATTTCACTGGAAGTAATAGGCATCTGATTTTGTTTGAAGACATAGTTCCATGCTCAAGAAACTGTGTTTGAAGGTCAATGGTCTCATCCAGCAAGAACAATTCACCCAGAGGAAATCTAGGTGCTCGAGATCAGAAGCTTCAACTCTGTCAAATCACACAGGATACAAAGCCACACAGTGACCCGACCCATGGGAGACCCAGGCTGCAAAGAGATTTGGGAATCACCACAATCAACGATTCCTAGACTTGCCCATGGATCGGTTACATTGGAATTATTAAGCATCAAATATTATATCTAAACTCTCAGCCCCTGCGCCTAGATATTCTGATGGGGAACCTGGACGTGAGCACCTTCTATCCATCTTCCTGGGTCCTTTCCTGGGCTGCCCTGGGCTGTCCATTCTGGGTTCCTATCCACATGCCTTCTGGCTCTCTCCGGGCCCCCTGTGTCATTCCTGAGGGGCCATCGGAATCAGCTCAGCCTCTTCTGTCCCCAGGACAGGCAGATGCTACCAACTCCAACCCCTCTTTCTTACATAGTCCCTGACGCTGGATTTTCATCGTGATGAGCAGAAGGGAGAGGAGGAGGAGGAGGAGAGCGAGGATGTCAACGTGGTGAAATACACACAGCGTGATCCTCAGGGTGTAGGAACGAATGTTCCCAAAGGAAGAAAGGGGGTGGGGAAGGGGGCTCTTAGGCCTGGCTTGATTTCCACGGTTGGAAATGAACTCTCTTAAGTGGGGGACAAGACAAATGAGAGGTGCAGTGTCTTCTTGGGAGGGTGGATGAGTCCTCGGAGGTCGGATCTGAACAAAGGAGCAGCATCTCATAAATGCTGCCTTGTTCCACGGGAGGCAGAGAAACGCCTCCTGATTCAGCTCTCAGAGCAGTTATCCCGGGCCCTGCCTTGAAATCCCTCATCGGTGGTACCCGCACAGCATGAACTGTCACTCCTACTGTCCTGGTTGGCCGTCTTGGGTTTGACAGGATCTCCCAGGTACTTTAGGATCTGGATTCTGGATACGGGTCCTCGACATTCGGGTGATAGAGCCCTGTCAATCATCTTTGTCTCTCATTCCCAGGCCTGCAAACTGCCACTTCTTCCACTCTACCTTCCCTCCGTGTGCCAGCGAGGCCGTGTGGTGGAGGGGATGTGCGTGGGCACGGGTAGGCAGGTGCATGTGCTCGCGTGTGTGCGAGGTGTGCACAGGTGCACGGGCGTGGGCACGCATAGGTACATGCTAGGACTGAGAGGTGGCCTGATGTGTCACTCGCTGCACTAGTGCTGGGCAGGGGCTCGGGAGCCTTGAACCTGTGCTGGACAATTGGAAAGCGGTGAGATGCTGGAGGTCTCTCTCTCTGTTGATGCGGGATCTCTCTACTTTGGCTCCTCATGCTCTTTTCTGCCCTTGGCACCTGAGATGGCTTTCAGGAGACCCTTGTCCCAAGTCACTTCCATTGCTCTCAGGTGTTGGCGTCCCGTGCAGCAGCAGAGTCCGAGGGAGGGCACGGTTCCTGCAGGACTTGTCCTAACTCTCCGTGGACCAGCTGAGTCCAGGGAAGTGCTGGGTGGCGGAGACCAGCTCCTAACGCTTGAACCTGAGCGCGTAACAGATGGTGTCAGGTTCAGCGCTGAGGGGGAGTTATTTGCACGACCAGTGTCCTGACCCCTTACAGAAGGGATCGCTTCACGATCTTTTGAGCAGGATTTTCCTTGATGTACTTAGAGATTCATTCACATGCCATTAATTCCTTGATGCAGGAATCAGAGCAGAAATATCTAAAGACAGTGTTACATGTCACTGGCTGTGGGTGGGGGGGGAGGAGAGAGAGAGAGAGAGAGAGAGAGAGAGAGAGAGAGAGAGAGAGAGAGAGAGAGGGAGAAGACATCTAGGCGGAGTATGAGGAATTGAATTCAGAGGTCCTTAACCACTGAGTCACATCCCCAGCCCTTTTTTAAATTTTTTATTTAGAGACAGGGTCTTGCTAAGTTGCTTAGGCCCTTGCTAAATTGCTGAGGCTGGCTTCAAAACTGCAACCCTCCTACCTCACCACCCAAGCTGCTGGGATTCCAGGCATTGCACCTCTACACCCAGCCCCAGACCAGATCTTTAAATCAAGATTCCCCGGTGCTACAAACATTAAAGCCCGGGGTTTACCCTCAGGGTTCCCAGGAACATGCATCATATCAGCCCCGTGTTTCCAGAGAAGGTTCTCACCTCAGGGAACCACAGACATCAACTCCCTGTCAACTCATTGCCTTTAAGACAGAGCCCTCCTGCTTGGACAGCGGCTGTCCTGCTTGGTTCCTTTACAGGCCAACCCTGGGCCAGGGAAGGGAGCCATAGAATTTGTTTGGGGGGTGAATCTAGGAAGCCCCAGAGGTGAGATGGAGAAGGGAAGGAAGTCAGTAAAGGATGTCATTCAGCAGTGGGTGGCCAACAGGAGCTCAGTCCTACTAGGGAACTCTGGGAGATAGCATGGAGGGTGCCCCAGGGACCCCAACAGGAGATAAGAGCTACTGCCCACCGTCACCCATCGTTGTTCCACGACTAAACCCTCAGGGTCACTCCAGGGGAACTGGGCTGGCACGGAATAATCACACAGAGACAGAGCATACCTTTTTCTTTGGATCCTGTGAAGACTCCTCTGACCTGAGGGGTCCGCGGAAAGAGAGAGAGCGAGAGAGCATGTGCTGGCCCTTTTATTGGGGAGAAGCCATTCAAATGAGGCGAGGGGTCAGGTTTCAGGGGGTTCAGTCTAGCCTCATGATGTCTGCTGTCAGCAGGTTGATTGACATCTAGGAAACCCATGCCCAAAGGCAGAGCAAGAGAAGGGGACACACAAAGGGTGTTTCCATGGAACATTCTATCCCAAACAGGACAAGGGGGTAGGGTTACAAAAGAATAGGTGAGCATAGCTCAACTCCTGGGGTATGCCTACTCAGAAGACTGGCCTAGCTATCCAAGCAGTGTTAGGGTCTGTAAACAAGTCAAGATGGCGCCTGGCATTTTGCAGAGGGAGTGGTTTGTGAAGTGGCACCAGCGAGCCACGAAGTGTGGAGATTCCTGATTGGTTGACTGCTGTATCTAGTTTATGCTAATTAAGATAAGCTGTGTGGGATGTATACATACCCCTCCTGTCCTACAATAAACGGCTCCCACTCCTGCTGTATCAACCTACACAAGTTCCTCGTCACCCCCCTGTTATTTTGCTGCAGCCGGACTGCGGCAAAGCAGGACAACGCCCAAGTCACCACGAAATGTAGTGATGGGTCAGAGCCTCCTGCTTCAGGACTGGAAGGCATGCTCATTCAGAGCGGCTCCCCACAACCCATCAGCCAAGATCAAGGGCTACTCCCGAAGAGACTTATGCATGTATAGGAACCTTCAGTAACCGAGCAGGGAGGCAGTATGGAAGGAGGAGCCTTCTAGAACCTTCTGGAGAGATGTACACCCTCGCACACACACACACATCTCTGCAATTAGGAGCATGTTTTCTTCTTCTGATTTCGCACACACTCTCCCCGTGCTATCTTCTCTCCTTCCTGGCTGCTCGCTCTGTTTCTGGCCTCGTCCTGAGCCTACCCTCCTTAGCCTTATAGTCTGTAGTCACCAGAGACTTGCCTCTGAATCCCCTCCCCCAGTTCCTCAGCTGTAGCCTATGCCTCAGGACCCCCAGCCCACAGAAGATGTTCCCTCTGGAACTGGTGTGGTCACATTGTCATTATGGAACCAATCGAGCAGCAGAGATCTCCAACAAGGAGGCTGCGGGTGCCTCATTAGCCCTCAGACAATTTATTTGGTCTGCAGAGCATCTTTGAATACGTGCAACGTGTGGGCTGTGTGGGATTTTCATACAAGCTCTGGATTTCTGGTTTCTCGTGGAGAATGGGAAGACTGGCAGCGTGGAGCTTGGGGCAATAGTTGGCAGTGATGGGCTGAGGTTGAAGAGTAGCTGTCCCCTTGGCTGGGAATGGTACTGCCCAGTCCCCCCCCCCCCGCCAGTTTCCACTGGACCACCCAACTTGAGTGACTTCTCTGAGCCCCACAGGCATGGGGCTTGCCCTCTAGCCTTCCCATCTTTGGCATCTGCTGGGTGGCATCTGTTGGGTGGCATCTGCTGGGTGGCATCTGCTTCATCTCCTTGTCTCTATCACTCTGGTCCACAGGAGCTAGATTGTTAAGTGTCCTCCTAACCCTTCCACTTTGATTTAATAGTCTCTCTGGATTTTGTCAGCCTTCTCCCTAGGGGACGGGACCCTGTTTCCTCCTCTCTCCGCTGTTGGCTGAAAGCTTGCTAAAAATGAACAGAAAAGACCATCTTCCCACCCATCCTGCCACCTGCCACCTGGCTGTCTTTATTCGATAATCACTGTGGACAATTTGGGGCTTGGAGGCTGGCAAGGGTACAGCTGAAGACAGCCGGGCACTTTGGATTATGCACGTGGAACCCGCCGGTCTATGCTTTGGGGAAAGCTCTAGGGCTGTTATCAATTTCTGGTCTTTTCCGTCTCATCTGCCTTTTTGCTTCTCTATTTCTTGTTAGCTTAGGCTGCTGAAATCCCAGGATGCTTTGCATCCAACTCCAGTAAGGTCATTACCACGAAGCCTACTGTCCTTGTCACCCTCATTCCAGATGGTTCTATTACCATGGGATTCTGAGAAACCGTGTAAGAATTCTCCTTCCCGGTAATAGTCTAGCTAATTAGACGTACTTAAAATTTACTATTCCAACAGAAGACAGCGGCCATCCAGCAAGTGAACTGTGTTTTTCTCTTGTTTTTATTATACAGCCTTTTGCCCCCCCTCCTTTGTGCAGAAGATGGTGTCAGGAGGAGGAGGAGGGCCAGGTGATTGGGAACTTTGTGTATCATTTATTTCATTGATGGAGGCTCCTGACGTGGAAGGGATGGAGGCAGAGAGTGATTTCTAAAAGCCCGGTTCACTTGGCATCTCTCCTTCGACAATGCAAACTGCACATGATCAAGTTCTTTTTAGATAGAAAATGACTGATGCAAGGACAGAAACAGATGAGTCACTTATTTTTGCAAGTTTATTAGCTGCATAGAGTTTGTTAGAATGATGGCATCAGGAGTATCTGAAAGTTCACGGTGAATCCACCTTGTCTTTTTTCCAGAAAAAAAAAAAAAAAAAAAAAAAAAACTATGCTCAGAGAGAAGAATTGGATGTCACTTATTTATTGTCTCCTTCCTTAGACCAAACACACATCCAGCGTGTAGTGTTTTCTAGATTGTGGGGTTACAGAGAACTGGTGTTTCAGCCTGGGGGGTGGAAACACAGGGTGGCACTGGGGTCAGGGTACAGGCTTGTGGTCAGCACACCTCCACCAGCGTCCAGGGCTGATCTGATGGCTCTTTCTCCACCCACCCCCCTGCCCAGTTTGAAGGAGGGACTCATGGTGTGTGCAATATTGTTCCCTCAATTCCAGGTGTCAGCTCTTGCTTTAAGGTTGTGCTGAACATTGGGTTAACTGGGGTAAAATGAGGCACCTATCGGAAACTTTGGAACTGTCGTGGTCACCTTGGGGAAGCAGTGTAGGCTGGGAGCATTGGGCAGCAGCACCTTGACCATTTTCGGAAATCTGGGAAGGAGTTTAAAGGAAGGGGCTATTTAGAGAGGGCCTCTGAGCACAGCTGCAGAGGGAACAGAGGGCATCCTTTGTAGTTCAAAGGACAGAAACTGTGGGGGAGGGAGGAAGGGGGAGGTGGTGGAGGAGGTGAGGACAGAAGGGCACGGTGGGGGCCGCAGGGACAGGTAGCAAGGAGAATTTGAGGATTATAATGGTCCATTGGATTTGTCAACTTGATTGGATTCATAGAAGCCAAGGATCAGAGGGTTAGGGGCCACTGTGGACTCTCAAGCCCCTGGTGGCAGAAGCCAACCTGATAAGTCCCCTTTGTATGACTGTACTCCCTGTTGACTCTCTTCCTCTAGAGAACCTTAATACAAGGCTGGTGTCCTTTCCCAGCCTGGGTCCCTGATGGATGACAGAGTCATCCAAGGGGGCAGAAGTGTAGGAGGAAAGGCCGGAGAGAAGCTCTGAGCAGGGAGCCTTGGCAGTGTGGTTGGGACTTCCGGTTGGAGGTGTCCAGCAGGCCGTGGTGGTGTCTCCACAGAAACAGCGGTGAAGGATGCACATGGTACCTGGGGAACAGGCGAGGACAAGACCTCGGGGGAAAGGGAGGACTGGCGAGGGAAAAGGGCCTGGCAGAGGCATATAAACAGTGACATTCAGGGCTTGGTAGAGGAGGTTAAGCTCAAAGAGAAGAAGATGGAGCTGTTGCTTAAGCCAGAAGGTAATTTATTGGTCCACGATGCTGAGAAGTTGGGCAATTGTCAGGTGTAGGAATGTCTGGATCCAGGGGATATATATTTTTCCCTTCTTCCTCCTACCTGTTCTCCTTTCCTCTCTCTCTCTCCTATTTTCCCTTTTTCACTTCTCCCTCCCTCCCTTTCTTCCTTCCTTCCTCCTTCTCCTTTTTCTCATGGTAACTATACATTTGGGGACAGTTTTCTTCTTCAGGTGACAATGATCACTTCAGTCAGATTCCAGCGTAGTGGACAGAGCAGGATCCAATCCCCTCTTCAGAACCTGGGCCACCCACCCCTGTGTGACCAGTCAGTAGGACCAGAGAAGAGTCTCAGGGATTAGCCTGGATTGCATACCCACCATGACTCCTGGTAGTGAGCCCAGCACCATCCAAGCCAACAGACTGAAAATGAGGGAGGAAGAATTATTTGTAAGAAAGAAAAAGGGAGAAAAAAAATTTTTAAAGGGCACTGGGTCAGCAAAACCACCTAGAAGTCTTCTTAGAACACAGGAAGGACCTAATCCTAAAGTGAAAAATTATATGAATCTTGCATTACGGAAACCTGATCCCGTTGTCCTGGGTTGAATCATTTAGGTGTGGACAATGAACTCTGTCTCGGGCGAGTCTGGGGTGGTTCGTGTTTGGAGACCCAGAAGCAAGGAAAGGGCTCTGAATTTTTTCTCAGAAAGAGGACTCATCATTTTTCTATTTTCATAAAACTAAAAAAAAAAAAAAGAAACCACTCCCAAGTTTTTATACCGCTGTGGAACAAACATAGCTGTGACTCATGTTTCACAATTTATGTAGCCTGCTTCACATACTTTTGACAGTTCTATCATGTTTTCGAGGCTGTGAAATATTTGTTTTCTTCTGAAGAGCTGCGGTGGTGAAATTCCACTCGCTTCATGACTGACATTCTAAGCTGGGCTTTCTCAACCTCTGCTCTATTGACAAGATAATTGACAAGCTATTGGGCAAGGTCATTCTTTGCTGGAGGGCTGTCCTGTGTGTTATTAGATGTTTAGCAGGATCCTGGCTTTTAACCATGAGATGCCAGCCGCAGTGGCCTTCATTGTGACAACCAAAGTATCTGCAGACATTGCTGAGCTTCCCCTGCAGGGGCCAGACCACCCCTGGTTGAAAACCCTGTCCCTACACTTTCATTTTTGGTCATGTAATGTGCTAAGAAAGGGGGGTATGAAGGGTCTGAGGAAGAATAATAAGAATAGCCAGGCACAGTAGCACATGCCTGTAATCCCAGCAACTTGGGAGGCCGAGGCAGGAGGATCACAAGTTAGAGGCCAGCCTCAGCAATTTAGTGAGACCCTGTCTCAAAGTATAAAATAAGAAGGGCTGGGGATGTGGCTCAGTGGTAATACCCCTGGGTTCAATCCCCACTACAAAAGAAAAAAAAAATAAACCTTAAAAAAAATGCTACCCTGCCCTTCTGAATGAGTGACATTGATAGAGTGCATTTGAGGACCATCTGCCGGCACTCCTTACTTTTCCCCTAATCTAAGAAGAGGGAAAACGTGGGACCCTCACCCAGCAGCGGGATAATTAAAACCCAGGTCTAAAGTGAACCGCTTGTAATACAATAGCAACCAGCTGCTGATCTGCAGCTGGGGGGATGGAGAAAGTTCACCGCCTATAAATAGCACAATTGGCAGCAAAACCCTGTGAAAAACACTCCACATGCCAGTGTCAGAGCATGATGTGTCCAATGCTTTCGATGCTGAAAATAAATACTGCGAGTCTAAAATAAATGGCATTATTAGCATAAAGGGAGTTCCTAATTAACCAGCAATAGTCCATTACTCTAGCCTTCAATTCATTAAATTGCATAATTACATAAAAACTCAGTTGACGCCTGATTCAGTCAGTGGATCTGGTATTGTCTCCTCCATAATTAGTTCTATAATTGTCAGTTTGACAGGGCAATTAAAAATGTTTGAAGACACGGTGTCGCTTCCCTGCGTGGAGCTGCCCTCTGTAGGGCGGATCTGGAGGGGAACTTCCCGCCTGGGCAGCTTGATGATCCCAGATCCCAGGATGAGTGGCAGGCAGGGTGGGGTCCAGAGGGCGGGAGGAGATGCTTGGCAGCTTGGGGGGGGTGTCACTGTTCCATCCGGGGGAGTTGGTTGTTCTCCGTGTCCCCTGCCATGGTGTGTGTTGGGAACATGCCCCCCAGTGCCGTGGTGGGACCTTAAGAGAGGTGACTAGGCCACAGGGTCTCTGCCCTCCTGAGTTTGCTCGGGCCCTTTATAAAAGGAAGCTCCGCCCCTTGCTCCCTGGTGCCTGCAGGCTCCTTGGCCTGTCCTGGGGGTGACGCAGCCTTCACTATTGGACTTCCCAGCCTCGGGAACTGCGGTACATAAATTTGTTCTTTCCTTTACAAATTACCAGCCTGTCCTACCAACAGGAAAGAAAACTGAGACAGGGTGTCTCAACTTAGGGGGTCTCCATTTTAACAGCTGGGGTATGAAGAGGTGGATAAGCATCAGGGTGAGAGGCTCTGATTTGGGCTGACCCGTGCAGGTGGCAGTAGTCAGAGAGGTCAGTCCTGGGAGCGAGGATCATGGTGGGCAACAGGGTGAAATCACCCTGCCCTGGGGTCCTGTTCCTTTTGCATTAGGGTCTCTGCGGATGCCTGGTACCATGGGGTTGTGATTCCCATGTAGGAAGGAGATGGCTAGCAAAGGCTGTGTGTGTGTGTGTGTGTGTGTGTGTGTGTGTGTCCAGCCAATCAGTGTAGGTTCAGGATTCTCAGGTTTCCATCTTTGTGGGGCTTAGGGCGTCTACACTTGCGGTCATCTCGGTGCTCAGGATCTTCTTCTACAGGCACGAAGATACCAGACCTGTGCCCACACATCTGATTCTGACTCCTAGTCAGGCTGAGGCTGCTTCTGCTGTCTCCTCCCCAGTCTCCAGTGACACAGGAACGAGGTAGTCACCCCTGGGTGGGAAGACGCCCCAGCCCTACTCAGCACTGATGCTGTCTAGCTGCGCTGGGCTCCATGCAGGGAGCACCTAACCCTTCTGGTCTGCACAGACCTGGGAGCGCACAGCGTGGGGCTGGAGCATGTCCTCAAGTCGGAGGAGCAGCAATGTCTTGAGATTCTAAGTGACTGGTCCCCGATTTCCTTTACTCCCAAGCCTATCTGCTCCCCGACTGGCTTCCTGGGGCTGAGAGGAAGCTGAGCTTTTACTGCCCCCTCTTAGGGGCAGTACTTGATGCACAAGTTGGTGAGAAAGCAAAGCAAATCAAAGATGCAGAAGTGCATTCTACCTGAGAGAGAAGCCCCACCCACTGCTCCGTACGCTCCCACCAAGATCCATCTGCATCTTTAGCCCCTGAAGTGGCCCACTTTCTGTTTTTGGAATGAGGTTGGAAATTTCTGCTCGTATTTGATTCTTCTGGGAACAAGGTCTTCAGGGGGGCTGTGGTCAGCTGGAGCGTTGTTGTCCCTGCAGAGAAGGACGGACACAGTCACAGCCAAGGTCTCACTGGCCTTTGGTAGGTTCCTCTGCGGTCCTGGCAACGGAGCCTAAGTACATGTCACTGCCAGGGGTACTCAGGCTCAAGGTCGGTCCCTCCTTGTCCAGCCTCAGCCCCCAGCTGTGTCCCACGTGGGGCTTCTGGGCCCTTTGGTGTAAATCAGAATAATTGTAAGAGCCAAGGATGTCACTTCTGCATACCCCCCACCCCTGTTTTGGTCACCTTGTTCACTGCTGTGACAAAAGGACCCAGAACAACTGGAGGGGAGGAGGAGTTTATCTGGGGGCTCACGGTGTCAGAGGTCTGAGTCCATAGACAGCCGGGTCCATTGCTCGGGGCTCCAGGTGAGGCTGACCATCACGGTGGAAGAGTGTGGAGGAGGGAAGCAGCTCACACAGTGATCAGGAAGCAGAGAGAGACTCCACCCCCCAGATACAAAATATGTACCCCAAAACCACGCCCCAATGCCCACCTCCTCCAGCCATTGAGTTAACCCCCATCAGGGGATTAATTCACTGATTGGGTTCAGACTCTCACAGTCCAATCATTTCTCCTCTGAACCTTCTTGCAGTGTCTCACATGTGAGCTTTTGGGGGACACCTCACCTCCAAACCAGAACACGCTCACTGTCTCCTTCTCTGCAGGCCACAGATCCTTATCTATGTGAGAGGGACAGAGATGGACATCTGTGGGACAGGTTCCAGGTGAGAGGCATGTTGAATAGAAATCGCCTTTTGGCTAAAGGACTGGGGTTTGACTGATGCTCTGTATTTCTTGGAGGGGGTCAATGCCCGGGTCCTGTTGGCTGGACGGTCTGGGCTTCAATCTCCGGCTGATTCCCGAAGCATTCCCTGCCTCAGCTCCACAGTTCCTTCATTTTTAAGCTTGCATCAATTCACTCTTCCTCCTAATGACCGTGGAGTGTGCCTCTGTGTCTATTTTAGGTGCTTGGGATATAACAGTGAGCAAAGCCAACCCAGATCTCTCTTCTTTTGAGAATTACATTCTTACATGGGGAGACAGACAGTCAGCAACCAACGTAATAAGTAAGGACACGGTTCCACCAAATTAGAGGCAGTGAGAGGAGATGAGCCAGCCTGGTGGGTGGCTGTGATTCCAAGGGGAACGATTGGAAGTGTCTTTAGGAAGGGACACTGAACACATGGGCCTACGGCTGGGGGATACCGTGAAACAGGGAGGGGGCCAGTGTGGCTGGAGTGGATGAAGGAGGAGGGCTTTAGACAGTGAAAGGGAATTTGACCACACAAGGACCTGTGGGCCAAAATAAAGAGTTCACGCCTGTCATCCCAGCAGCTTGGGAGGCTGAGGCAGGAGGACAGCAAGTTCAAGGCCAGCCTCAACAATTTAGCAAGGCCCTAAGCAACTCATGGAGACCCTGTCTCAAAATAAATAAATAAATAAACAAACAAATAAATAAATAAATAAATTTTAAAAGAGGGCTGGAGATGTGGCTCAGTATTTAAGCACCTCTGGGTTCAGTCCCTAGTAAAAAACAAACAAACAAAACATTTTATTTTCAAGCTAATCAGGCACCATTGGAAGGTTCTGGCAGCAGAGGGACAAATATGTCCCATGTTTTAAATTAATCTCTGAGTGTTGCAATGTCAAGAACAACCCAGGGGGTTCACAGGTAAAATCAAGGAGAAAGGTTGATTAGGAGACAATTACAGAAACCCAGGCAAGGGACAATAGGTGACATGGGCCAGCCATCGCAGTGCCTATCTCCCAGAGTTGTTGAACAAGATGAAAGAGGGAAATGTGTGAGTGAGCTCAGTCGCTGCCTTGCATAATGTAAGTGTCCAACAAACGGCAGCTCTCATAACCTGAAGGTGACCTTGTCTCAAGACTGGGCCACACGGAGCCCTAGGATTTATTTGGGTTTTAACTCCTTCTTTTAAATTTTGGAAAAGTTTTCCAGGTGATTCTACTTTGCCATCGTAAAGTAAAACTAATGTTCCTGGATGTTTGTCCAAATTGTGCTCAGCTATGTATCCACGTCATTTTTCTAGAGAGGGTGATACAGCATTCTTGAAATAATAGAATGGTCTGATTATAATAGCATATTGGTAATATAAGAAGCTTTTGCTATTTCATTATTTTATTAAAGCTAACACTATACATTTCTTCTTTCCAAACTGGTACTGTTTCCAGAGAAGCATTAGAATATGCATAAGAAATTCTTTTCCCTAACCCTGTATCCTTCTTATTTTGCTTTATTCCAGCCACAGATTTTTCAGTCTGGGACCTGAAGGAGTCTGATTATCTTATTAGGCGCATGGAATCCGTACCATCTTCCCTTTGAACTGATATTGGCCCTTTAGACTCTCAAAGTTAAACACTTAAAAATTCATGCCCTATATTTCCAAAGTTTTGGAGCTATCAGAACCATAGAGGGAACAGGAATTTCCTTGTGCAATAGGATCCCCCTCAAAACAAGAAGAAGGTTCCACACAGACTCCAAGGGATTGCTACCATCTGCATGTGATTGTTGCAACTAGTCACCAACCATTAAAAAAAAATCTCATTTTTATTCCAAGGAAGCAAGCATCTAGGGAAAGCACAGTAAATGCCAAGCGGATGATGTTGCAGTTTCAGGACACTCGGGCTGTCTGTCCAGGATTGCCTGCAGTCTCCTGAGCCTGAATTCCATTAAACTTCCAAAAACCAAAATGTGGATTGTGACATCATACTTCTCAAATTCCAGAGAATAATTTCACCCCTGACTGCCTTTTCCGGGACACCCCTAACTGATGAACTCCTAAAGATGAAATGAGCGAACCTAAGTAACAGCCAATCAGCACCAAGCAAGTGCTCAGCAAATATTAGCTTTAGTTAAGTTATTGTTGCAGCTGAGTTTTCAAACGTGCAATAAGGATGCTTACAACCTCCCAGATTTTCTTTGGCTTCTATTCCCCGTGTTGTACATTTATTTCTCTCTCACAGTAAAAATGCCCTCTTCTCCCTCTGTCCTCTGAACTCCTGGCATCTCAATGCCAAGTTGCACGTGAACTCTGTCCAAGGTCCTGGACTCCCGATTTCACAAGTATCACCCTATTGGATGCTAAGTCCCCTTCTGCACCACCTCGGATTTCCTGAAAGCCAATTTTCTCTATCCTGAGATTCTCTCTGCAACTTTTTCTTTCTTGGCTTTTGACTTCCTGGGGCTCTGGGTAACCTCCCTTACTGAGATCTGAGCAGCGCCACCTCTTGCGGCCACGGCTCATCCGTCTGCAGAAGAATCTTTCCCAACTTCCTCTAACTTTCCCATTTCCATACCCCTGGGGTATTCCCCGGCTTCTTTCATGTGAATCTCACCAGGATTTCAAAACAAAAAGCTGCTTCTCAAATTGTCCCCAAACTCCCTCCCTCCTGACCCTGGAGACTTCTTCCCTGATGACAGTTTTACTCCTTCTCCAGCCAGAGTGGGATAACAACCTGCCTTTTTATTTCTGGTCTCTTTTTTTTTTTAATCTCTATTTCCTTGGCTTTGTGATAACTCTGCTGAAACTTTAACAACAATCAAAAACGCAATATCAGGGGGCCAGCTGTTGCCTGTCACAAGCCAACACTGAGCTCAGCACGTTGCACTGGATGATATTGACTCTACTTTACCAGGGTGGACCCTGAGGCTCAATCAAACGGAACAGGATATTCTCTCTACAATAACCCCCTGTTCTCTCTGTCCATTGATTTATAAGGTTTTTGTGCCAAGGGCTTCTACCTACCCTCTGGGGCGGGGGCACATGAGCCCATCATCCTGAATAGGGGCTGCGTAGGGTGTCAACCCAAGCAAAATGGATAAGGAGGAGATCATGAAGTAGGGAATTCCCACCTCCACCCCAAATCCATGATCAAAGCAGTTCTGGCTGATCTGACCTAAACTTGACCTGGCCTCAGGAAGGAATGCATAATCATCCCATGATAGACAGCAACCTCCTTCTTCTCCGACTCAGGAACTTGGCTTTCTCTCCTCAGGCGACTTTGTCTGGGACACGGCTGTGAGACGGAATTCAAGCTTCCCATCTGCCCAACTTCACCAGATGTCAGGGGAATCGAGATGGGAGAGCTCTTGGCAGAGATTCAGCATTGCCCGTTCTAGTCTGCGTTTCCTGTGGAGGGCGACACCCCTGCTGATTCCCTCAGAGCACCCTCTGCCTTTCCTGACACCCACACGCCACCTGGTGAGCGGGGGCTGGAACGTGCAATGAGAAGTCTCAGAGGCCCCCCGCCAGAATCCAGCAAGAATCCAGGGTTGTCTGGCTCCAGGACTTGGAATCACCACCTCCTCAGTCAGGATCCAGAGAAATGGTGACACAAAGGACAATAGCAATCACAAACAGAGCAGCACTTTGCCATCAGGGCTTCCGATGGGAGGATCTCAGAAAGAGCTGGAGAATCCAGATGTCCCAGCGACGGTTTTCAACTATTCAGTTATAATCGGTACCACTTATTTATTTATTATTTATTTTATTTTCTCTCTCCTCGTTTTTTTTTTTTTTTTATTGGTGCATGATAGTTGTACCTGTTGATGGCATTTGTCATCACACATGTGACAGTAAATGGACAACATCACTCCCAGCACCTCCCCCTCCCTCCCCCCTCCCGCCCTCGGGTCCTTTTCCTCTAAGGATCTTCCCTTGATTTTCATGAGATCCCTGTCCCCCAACATTTCCCAACTTTTTCTTTTTTTCCCCTTTTTCTCTCTCTCGCTTTCACGAATGAGGGAAAGTATGTCACCCTTGACCAACTGAGTTCAGCATATTTGGCTTAATTAATCGTCTCAGAGTCGGTCCATTTTCTGGCAAATGACATGATTTCATTCTTCCTGATGGCTCCGTGAAGCCCCATTGTGTCTATAAACCCCATTTCTTTATCCATTCATCCATCCCTGGTGGACCCCCGGGCTGGTTCCGGAGTTTGGCTATGGTGGACTGCGCTGCTCACACACAGCTACGCATGCTCACTGTAGTGAGGTGGCCTTGGAAACCCACCCCATTAAACTGCGATGACACTTCATCGACCCCAGAGTGCTGGGTCCCTCCTGCTTGGTTCCCTTCAGTTCCATTCGGCCCTGGGATTGGACCCAGTCCCAGTGGCAGTGTCGCCAGTTTGGCATGAAGAAAAGGTGGGTGGGGAAAAGTGTCCTGACCACTACCTTCAGGTGTCAGGGTTGGGGACACCTTCCTGTGAGGTGAGAGGCAGACGTGGCCACCTTCCCTGGCCTCTTTAGCTGGTCTGACCTACTTTTCATTTCCATGGTAAAAGACACTGTGCCACACATTGCAGGTTTTGGGGCGATCCAGTTTCAATAAGGAGAATCACGGGGTTACCCTTGAGAGGGGAGTAAAGATCTCTGAGGAGTGAGCCTCTTCGACTCTGGCCCTAGAAGGTTCACCGCGGAGCACTGTGGGTCCCTCTTGGAGCTCTGGGACAAAGGGCTGGCTTTGTGTCTTTCCTGGTGCACATTCAGCTGTGGAGAGCAGAGGCCTCGTCTGTCTTGACTGTTCTGCCCTCTCCAGAATCAGCAGGAACACTTCGGCTCAGGTCCTGGGTGAATGAGTCCCCAAGGGCACGAATGGGTAAACAGGACCCGGATAGCCAGGTGGTCACTTCCACACCCCTGAGCTCTGTGACGGGCTGGGACAACTTGGGCCACCTGCTTATTATTGCCTCTGGCCCGGGTCCACTGACCCAGAAGTAGCGATGACAATACCACTCACTTCCCAGGGCGGTCCTGAAGATCCAATTGACCATGACACGTTTTGCATTGGCCACCGTGTCCAGTGAGTGACCAGGATCCCTTGGCTTATTACTCTATCTCTGTCATTTAAATTAAACAACAATAAAAAAAAATTCAGGGGCTGACTCAAGGTTACTGATTTTCAGTTTCTTGGAAGAGGTCATTAAAAACACACCAGAACTACCAATTATTATTATCCATTCATACAGAAAAGACACCTTCACATAAAAAGGGAGGAAAGACACAGGGTCAGGTCAAGGTCATTCTTTTAAGTTTCAAATCATTTCAATTTTGTGAAAAATGTTCTGTATTGTCTTCATTAAAAAAAAAAACAACATTTATCCAGGATTAGTGGAAATATCTTCATTTATTTTTTTTCTCTCTTTCTGGACCACTGCCCTGGGCTCCCTTTCTTTGAAGGGACTGACGTGACATGGATGCTCACAGCTGAGGAGACCTGGCATCTCTTGGATTATCGCGGGCACTGGGTTGTGAAGAAGAAACTCGGGCCAAGTGGTCCTGGTGGCAACTGAGCCACACAGGTGTTGACCACGCTGCCATTGGGAGACCAGGGGCTGGACAGCCAAGAGGCTTCTCTGTGTCTTGAGTGACATCTTGGTCTGTTGGAATTAACACTGGAGATACTGTTCGACAGGGACCCTCTAGAAGTTCTGGGATCCTCAGCACCGTGCTGGGTGCTAACAAAGATGCAGGGGGATCAGTGTACCCACGAACTCTGAAAATTATCCACATCTCTCCCTCCCAGTACGAGTCTTGCTGCTCCGCTCAAGGGGATAATCTACGTGCATGTGGAAAAACATTCCCTGTATCCTACTTTCCTTCTCAGAGAACAACCCCACCAAACCCCATCATCCTAGGCTGGAAATTTAGGAGTCGGTTCCTGGATTCTCTGCCTTTCCATAGTCAATTGGTTATGCCAGGCACAGCTGTGAAGGCTGCTGAGAGCTCAAGGGTCTGATTCTCACCAATAGCCACTGCAATGGTCTTAGCACTGTCCACCTGACCTAGAGCTTCTTTCTCTCCCATAATTACTTTATATTTATTCCACCATATATAAATCAGTGTCATTTCTAGACACTAACAGTGAACTAACTGGAAAAGAATTCAAGGAAATGATTTCATTTATAACATCCTAAAAAACACTTAGAAGTTAATTTAAGGAGGTGAGAGACCTGTGCACTGAAGACTATAAGCCATTGATGAAACAAGTGAAAGTAAACACAATAAATGGAAATGTATTCCATGTTCAGTGGGATTGATTGATTGACAACCACCCATCCATCCACTCATCCACCACCACCCATCCATTTATCTACCTACTCTATTCATCCACCTATCCAACCATCCATTCATCTACTTTATTCATCCATTCATCCATCCACTCACCCATCCATACATTCTATCTATCCATTCACCCATCCATCCACCCACCCACCCACCTATCCACCCACCCACCCATCTACCCATCCACCCATCCACCACTCACCCATCCATTTATCTACCTACTCTATTGATTCATCTATCCAACCATCCATTCATCTACTTTATCCATCCATTCACCCACCACCCATCCATTCATCTATTTACTCTATCCATCCATCCACCCACCTACCCATCCATCCACCCATTCATCCATCCACCTATCCATCCATCCATCCACCCACACATCCACCCACCCATCCATCCTTCCATCCACCCATCCATCCACCCATCCACCATCCATCTATTCATCCATCCATCCAACCATCCATTCATCCACTCTGTCCATTCACCTACCCATCCACCCACCCACTCATCTATCTACCATCCTCCCTCCCTCCCTCCCTCCATCCACCCATCTACCTATCCACCTATCCATCCACCTATCCACCCATCCATCCATCCATTCATCATCCATCCACCCATCCACTCCATTCACACCAACCATTCACCTACCCATCCACCCATACATCCATTCACTCCATCCACCCCATTCACTTCATCCATCCCATTCACTTCATCCACCCATCCACCAATCCACCCCATTCATTCTATCCACCCATCCACCCATCCTTCACTCCATTCATCCACCCATACACCATTCACCTATCCACCCACCCATCCATTCACCCACCCATCTACCCATCCATCCCTCCATTCATCCACCCATCTGCCCACCCACCCATCCACCTATCCATTCATTTCATCTATTCACCCATCCACCCATTTACTCAATTCACTCCATCCACCCATCCATTCCTCCATTCATCCACCTATCCACCCATCCATCCACTCATCCATCCATCCATTCATCCACCCACCAACTCCATCCACCAATTCATCCACTCCATTCATCCACCCATCCACTCTACCCACCCATCCACCCATCCACCCATCCAGCCATCCACCCATGCACTCCATTCACTCCATCCACTCATCCACCCATCTATCCACCCATCCATCCATCCATCCACTCCATCCATTCACCTATCCAACCATTCACCCACTATCCATCCATCCGCCCATCCACCACCCATTCATCCATTCATTCATCCACTATATCTATCCATCCATTCACTCCATCCATCCACCCACCCATCCATGTTTATGCAGAGCACATTAAACACATGAGCGATTCTCCTAAAACACAGATTTGAGCACATCATGCTCACTTCTTTCTTTCCTAAAATTCTTCACTTGTCTGTATTTGAGAAAAAAAAATAAAGTTGTTCAAGGTCATCAACATCAAAAAGGGTAGCTATTGTCTAATGAGAGTCCATATTTAGAGCTTTTATATCCATTTATTTAATTTGGGACAGTGCCATCATGATCCTACTTTACAAATGTGCAAACTGCATCTCAGAGATGTTAAGCCACATTCCCAGGGAGAGGGCACACAGCTAGTCATCAGTGGAAACAGACCGTCCCTTGCTCTTAACCCCTAACCTCCCTGTCTGTGGCCCTCACCCTTGGCTAATGGAATGGTCCCAGGGACTGAGGGAAAGGTGTGGCAGCCAGAGAAGACTTCAGAGGGAGGTTAGTGTGAAGTGTGTCTGGAGGACTGAGCAGATATTTAAGGTACAGTCAAGAAGGAGCTGGGATCCTGGGCACAGAGATCACCAGGAGCCAGGGTACAGAGACCTGAACCTGCCTTGGAAGACGCTGCATCTTGGAAAGTACAGACTCTTGCCATGTTCCTATGGGGTCAGCCTGGGGAGGCAGGAGTTTCAACGGTTTTTATTTTTAAAAAATAATCTCTGATAAGAAGCACTTGTTGGAAAACACTGACCTGAAAATTGTGCAATTATATATGGAAAGGACTAGAATAAATTTTTTTTCAGCCCCAGTACTACTTTGGAGCTAAAATACATGATTTTCCGCATTATCGCTGATACAGAACAAGACAGGTCCCAGTGTTCAGGGGAAGGATCGTCTTCCGTGCCCAGAAAGCCTGGGAAATGTCGATAACAGAGTGTGGCTGGGTGGAGGTGCTCTTGGCTAGGGGGGAGGTTGGCTGGGCCTGTGGGCTGGACTGGCCAGCTCTTCCCTCCATCTGCCTGCTCCATTTTACCCAAATTCTCTGCTTGTCCCTCTTGTCTAGTCCTTGGCTTTTGGGGGGCATTTGCTCCTCAGACTGTCTTTCCACTCAGAGGCTCTGTCCTCTCTGTAATCCCTGGAGCCCATAAGTCCCCTTGAACTTGAACTGAATTTGCTTTTAGTTATTGGTGGACAGCAGTTCATCCTGTCCAGGGGTAGGTGTGACTATAAAGCTGGGACCGTGGTGGTCTTCAACATCTCATGTTAAAATCAACAGAACAACCATTTGTGCATTTGTTGCACATGGCTTCCTAGAATAAGGACAATAATGGGTCGGGTCTTCTCCAACTAGGTAACTAACTTTTGTACAAGACCCAGCAAATCAAAGAATTACTATTAAGCAAACATTATTTCCCTGGAAGAAATCTTTGGATGCGCTCTTATTGACCTCTTTTTTTGGAATGCAGAAGCAATGGCTGGAGCTGAAGCAGCCACACTGGACCAAGACACTAATACTTTGTTGAGAATGGTAAAGTAAAAAAAAACCAAGGGGCTCAGTACCTTGCTTCTTACCTAATCTTGACTTGACTTCCTTGAAAGCAAGACTTATCCTTATTCTTCTTCTTCCTCTTCCTCTTTCTTCTTTTTTTGAACCACTAGTATTTTGGCTTATCTGTTGTTCACAGAAGAAACTCATCATCCTGTCTGCTAGCATTAGATAGTTTTTGCTGCATAACAAAGTAGCCATGCCATAGTGGCTTTAATCAACTTTTTTTCCCCCCTTACCATTCTGTGGCGTGGCTTGGTGGTTCTTCTGGTCTGGGCTGGGTTGTCTCTTCTCTGGATCGCATTACCTTTGCTTTTCTATTGGCCACAACAAGTCACATGATCAAGCTCAGCCCCACAGTGGGTTGGCCTGTGCGAACCCTGCACTACCTTGACTGTCTACTGCATTGAGAAATAAAGGATCTATTTTTAAGAAAGCCCAAACAATTTCCCCCTAGTTTAAAACATCTTCTTC
Source organism: Spermophilus citellus (assembly GCF_964194105.1). Classification (NCBI taxonomy): domain Eukaryota; kingdom Metazoa; phylum Chordata; class Mammalia; order Rodentia; family Sciuridae; genus Spermophilus; species Spermophilus citellus. The sequence goes on along the minus strand of NC_138187.1, from coordinate 19,285,889 downwards.
GTGGCAGAATTTGTGCTAGACTTTGAATATCCATCTTCAAATACAGTGATGATTTTTTTTTTTCCAAAATAGCATACTGCTTAAGACTCTGTGTTCTGAATCCAGACTTCCTCCCTCCAAACGCCAGCTGTCACTTAGTAGACGGGCTCCCTGGAGTAAGTTCCTTAGCCTCTCTATTCTTTAGTCTCCTCCTCTGTAATCTAGAGATAATGAGACCATTGGGATGTTATGTGCATTAAATGACTTGATGCATGTACAATGCTAAAAACGGGGCCTGGCGTGTAATAAGAGCCCAGAAATGATAGCTAACATGATTGCAACCCAGGTACGGCAGCAATTTCAGATGCCGGCTTATCTCCTTTGCAGAAGCCACCGAAGCCAACAGATATGTAAGCCCTTTGTAAGTCTGGAGCGTTCCCCGGATGTGAGGGGCTATTGTTTTTACTATTAGATCTCATGCCTTTGGGATCTTCCTCTGACTTATTCTAAGCTAAATTGGAAGATAACTATCACTCCAGGACTTAGCTAGCCAGAGGGGAATGCCCAGGGGTCTCCCCTGTAGGTTTCATGTCATCTCTTTTGCCTGGTGGGCCCCGGTGCAAACATAGAAGGCTCTAGGCTCAGGCCGAGTGCAGAGAAGCACTCAATTTTCCAGCCATGTCTTGGAAAAAAAAAAAAAAAAGAATGAAACGGATCTAACTGTAGGTAATTAATTCTCCTGGTGTTTTGGGGTCTGTGCATCTGCTTCGCCGGCTACATTTGTTAATATCAAGCAATAGGGATTTCTTTCAGAGCAATTGTAATAAAAATTAAAAAGAAAAAAAAAAGAAAAAGAAAAGGCACATTTTGAACCACTAAGCTGGCCGCCCTAAATCTCCGGCCTGTTTGGTATGTAAAACCTTTCATCCGGCATGCATTTTTTATGAACGGATTGAAAAACCCAAGAAATAAAACATGGGGTGCGGAACATCATTATGCAAAAGCCGGAGCTGCCCAGGCAACTGGAATCAAACAGCAAGTCCCCGGGGAGCAGCCGGAGGTCTGGGGAACACAGAGCCACCAACGCTGGGTTTGAACAGGTATCCAGGAGGACTCGCTGAGCCCCCAGAAGATGCAGCCAAGGGCGGAACAGTGGTTAGCTCTCAAATTAAGCTTGAAAAGAGTAAGAGAGAGGCCCCCGCCCCCTTGCCCAGAATACCAAGCCCGCCTTGCACACCCATGGTTGCTAGGCAACCTGATTTCCAAGACCACCACCCTGGTGGAAATCATCCATGATTACCATCAAGGGGAAGCTCTAACAAAAACACCCCGTGACAATGTCTGTTTCTCCTCCATCGGAAGTCCCAGATGGAGACTCTTGATGAGTAGGCAATTGTGGCTGGCTAGTTTTTTTTGTTGCTGTGACCAAATGACCTGACATAAGTAGCTTGGAGGGGGACAGATTTATTTGGGGTCGTCATTTCAGAAGTTTCGGTCTATTGTCAGCGGGTGCCATGGCTTTGGGCTTGAGGTGAGGACCCACGTCGTGGTCGTGGTGGAGCCAAAGAAAGCCTCTCAGCTCACGGCAACCAGGAAGGAAAGAGGGAGACAGGGTTGGGGAGGAGTGGAGGGGGAGACCCAAGACAATGTGTTGTCCCCAAGGGTACACCTCCGGGGACCTCCTTCCTCCAACCAGGGCCATCTGCCTGCAGTCTCCATCACCTCCCTGTAGCCAATTCACCTACCAGTGGATTAATCCACGGCTGAGGTGGGAAGCCCCACCGTCCAGTCGTTTCCTGAGCCTTCCCTACACGAGCTTCTGGGGAACATTCCAGGTCCACACTGTGGCAGCAACTTTCCTCCAAATGGTGGTTCAAGGTTCTGATCTCCAGCTGCGACCTCAACATCTTTGGAGTGTGGCTTTTGAGGTCCAGGGTCTGCTTAGAGGACCGTGCCTGGGAAAGTTTTAAGGGACAGGTCTGGCTGGCCTGAAATGCTCATCGGTTAAAACTCAGCCCGACAGCCAAGGCTTTCAGAGAATCTAAGAACATTACCATGTGGGTTCTCTGTTCTGGGAAATGCAGAGACAGGCTCTGCCGCACCTGGATTCCGGGGTTCGTTTCTGCATTACTTAACGGTTCTGCCCCAGCGAGTCCACTCCCTGTATGGAAGTGACAGGGGTCAGTACAACCTTGACCTCAGGATTTCCCATTGCAACAAGAATAGAAGCCGACCCCTCCCCATGCTCCACCCACCCCTTCCCACTCGGAAACCTTCCTACACGGTGGGCCCATGTCATGCCCTCTCCCCCGAGTCCAGCTGGATGCTCCAGGTCAAAGGGGGCTCTGAAGCGCAGCTCACTGGACTCTCCTTCCCCGGGGACATCTGTCTTTGTCACTGAAATCCTCCTCCTAAGGCATGCTTTCCTTACACCACCTACTGCAGTCCAATGTCACTTTCTAAGGCACTTCATTGCATATTTGGGACTCCGCGAATCTTCCTGGATACCTGTTTACCCCCAGTGTTTTGGCTTTTTGTCCCCAGCACTCCCCTGCTCCCTGGGGACCCTCTGTTGGATGGATGCCAGTTGTCTGGGCATCTCTAGCTCTTGAATCCCCGCCCCCCTGTTACTCTCCATGACACCCCCCCCCAAGACTGATCTGGGTCACTTGTATGCTATAATCTTTGAACGTAGTGCAATCACAGGCTTCTTGATTCTGTTCCGTAACAAGGATTTTGAGTGGGCTAAAGGTTCAATACCAAGGGGAAAATACTGATTCTGGATAGACACATGTCTCCCGCACTTGGAGATGATGCTTGCTGGGGTCACACTGCTGGTGGGGTCATTCCCAACCCCTTCTCACATGCCCTCCTCAACTAGGAAGTCTGGTAAGCAGAAAGCATGACCTTCCATTTGACAAAATGATGCTAGGTGCATGTATACACCTGCCACCTTCCACGGAATCGAACCTTTATACATATCTACAAAGCACCAATTACAAATAAACAAATAAATGGAAAACCAGTATAGTAGAGGAAGGGGCACAGAGTAGAGGAGGGGCTACATTCTTGAAGAAGAGAAGCCACCTTGGCCATGCATTCTTGGCTTTGCGTCCTTCTTCCTGACTGGGATGCAAATGGGGTGTCAACAGGTCCCAGCAGCCAGGCAATGAGAAGAAGAGTGTGGTTGGCAAAACAGCAACACAGCAGCACCTCCGTGCGGTCCTGGAACATCTACGGTGGCCTCCAGGGCTCACTGGCCCTTTTGTTATTTAAAGCAACTAAGCCCCTCATTTGTGGACGCCGCTGTGAGTGAGGGTTTCCACACTTGATGGCTGTTTATGTTATACCAATGGCCACATGCCCCTGCCTGTGCATCCTCTCTGGAAATTCAGAATACTTTGTTGTTCTAATTCTCTCTCTCATTTCCCCCATGTTTGCCTTCTCCTTCTTCCCATCCCTTTTCTGATACATCACCCCTTGGTCTTGGGAGACCTAACTCTACCGGGGACACGGTGCAGATTGTCACATGGGTGGCAATGCCCATCCCCTTCCTGCTCTCTTTTCTGCACAGGCTGTGAGAGCTTTAACATCTGGCTTTTGTGACTCTGGGCTCCTCGGATGGCTTCTTTTGCAATCACCTTCTAAATCTTCTGTCCTTTAGGGCTGTGTACCTGTCTGCAAGCTGCTTATCCATTTCTCTGGCTGGGTCCAGGCCAGCTTTTAAAAGAGAGGTGTCAGTGTGGGATTCCTAGAAGAGGCTTTTCAAAACGGTCTGCTCTGACATCTGTATGAAAACCTTTACTCAACAGAATGGCCAGCTAAGGTGAGCACCTGAGATTTTATTAAGTCATTTATTCATTCGTTTGTTTTTTTTTTTCAAAAGACATTTCTTGGATACTTATGTGTGTGCCAGTACTCAGTGAGGGGAACACAGAGGTGTAAAAACTGTATCTAGTCTATAGATGTCTGCAGCTGGGCACAGGGGACAGGCACATAATCAGATTATTCTAACTGGACAGGGTAAGCGCTATGAGGGAGAGACTTTAAAAAGGTCAGGAAGGAGAAGGAAGGCGGTTAACTCTGCAGTTTGGGGACAGGGTTGCGGGTTATCATTTGAACTCGATGCAAGCACTTTAAACATGGGTGGTCCAGGGGCCATTCCCTGCACACCCCTTCCTGACCTGCGCTGAATTCCAAAGATGGGAGTGAGCACAGAGCGTCAGGGCATTTATGAGGAGCTTGGTATGACTCCTGTGGGGGCTGCAGGAAGGTGCTAGAAGAAATGCTGATTTTGGATGAGACCCAAGGCTGCTGGAGACCTTGGACTTCATCCGCAGACCCAGATGCCTCCTGCGCAGATAGCCCTGAAAGCCAAAGCACTGCAGAGAGAGGATTTTTGCTCTCAGGGCTTCTCCACTCCACGCTCTCAGCTTAAGTATAAACACAACACCAGGAAGAGGAGTCTCTGGAGATAATCAAGTTTGTACGTATTGTACCATGAGCACCGCCACTGTCACTACTGACTTGCAGTCTGCAAATCCTATTTATTGTTCCCCTTTCTCGAAGGCAACAATCTATAATGTTTTCTGCTTACTCTCACTAGGATGAACACATTGCTTTCCCTCACGTTAGCCTCTCACAGATGGGAGTGTTATTGGATGTGAGGGTGTTTATGTAGCAGCGTAAGGATCGATGGTGCCTGAGAAATCACAGTGGGCTCCAAATTGCCTCACACACGCATGCGCACATGCACGCACACACACACACACGCGCACGCTCATGCACAAACATGCACAACCTACCAAGGTTGCAACACGGAGAGACTTCTTACCAGGTGGCTGACCACCAGAGTCAGGTGACCTCAGAGACCAGGTGAGCAGCCCTGGTCCTGATGGAGTTCAATTGAGCTCCCTTCTCAGGTACGTTCCCTCCCCCCTCCACCCCCTCCAGCCCCCTTGCTCTTTTACTGTGGGATCTTCTGAGTTTCTGAAATTGTGATTCTGGAATCCTATACTCCAAGACACGGGGCTCTGAAGACTCAATAATCACCTGTCGCGGGTGAGATTCCACCGTACCCAGAGCCACCATCTGTCTCTTGGGCCTCTTGATTCTTTGCCACCCCAGAGGCAGAAGCCCTCCCTGCAGCACGGTGTCTGCCTGAAGCCATTTCCCTTTGAGGCTTCCAGAGGGAAATTAAAATCCTGCTGGTAACAATGCCTAATTGTATCCCAGCCCAGCGGGAGGGTCACTAATGCAGGAAGGCCACGCCAGGCATCCCTCTGGCAATCTGAGTGACCGGGAACAAGTTGGGAGCGGTGACAGGCACATAGTGATTTTATGTCTCCTGTCTCCTTGCCACTTATGGTGGCTGTCACAGTTGTTTTTTATCTCACGCCTGCAGCCTGAAGAGGAGACACCAGCTATTCTTGGAACTTGACCCTGTAGCAGTCATTAAGCGTTTTTGGACATTTCCACACGCGGAATATGGGATCAAGAAGGCTTTCGGGACACTTTCATGATGTAGTCATGGGAAGATCACTGGACAAGGAGGGTTACAATTCCAGAGTCCCTCCCTGTGTGGCCTCAGGCAAGTTGCTGCTCCTCTCTGAGCTTCCATGTACCTCTCATATCCAAAGGGTCGAACTTGTCCCTGGATCATGGCGGTCAACTTGATGCCAGTGGGGGACAATGGGATAAAGGAGCAATGGATAAGGGAGCCCAGGCATCTGCCACCATCGGGACAGTGGGGTGGAGAAGAGGACTGTGGAGAAGGTGGCCAGCCCAGGCTCACTGCCCCATCATTCTTCCCCTGCAGGAATTCAGGCCCTGAACGTGCAGAACTGCAGGTTTCTCCAAGGCAATCATCCAGATTCTATGAGAAATCGCCACAGTTTTAAATATTGACCTAACACTGAGCAAACCACTCATTCATTGGCCAAATCCAGCCCACGTGTCCCCAGTTCCCCTCCTCTAGACAGGTCAGCCTATCTTCCCAGTCTATTGTCCTGTGTCCCTCCGAAAAGACTTTGCTGGGGCACCAGTTTCCACCAGGACCAGGGGTGCTTCTGTGCGTGTTTAAAAAGCAGCCTCTTGTAAGACAGCTCAATTCATTTCTCTCTCTCTCTCTCTCTCTCTCTCTCTCTCTCTCTTTCTCTTTTTTTATACCAGGGATTGAACTCAAGGGTGCTTGACCACGGAGCCCCATCCCCAGCCCTATTTTTTATTTTATTCAGAGGCAGGGTCTCTGAGTTGCTTAGGGCCTCACTTTTTTTGCTGAGGTTGGCTTTGAACTCTCCATCCTCCATCCTCAGCCTCCCCAGCCACTGGGATTAGACGCAGATACCACTTTTCTTTTAAATAATGAGATCTGTTTCATGGGGCTCTTTTAAGAATCATAGGGAAAAGTGCATTTAAACTTCCTTGCTCAGGGTCTGGCCATATGATATGCCTTCTTCCCTTCTTCCTGCCAATCTCTTCAAGTTCCATTTAATCATCCAGTCACTTAATACATAATACTCAAGTACCTGCTATGGGACAGGTGCTGAGTCACAGGTTGGAAATACACCAGTGAGCACATTAGGTGGACTCTGAACTTTGGGTGCTGATTATGTGCCAGGTACTATGCTTAGTGCTTTGTTAAGTATTTACCCTGTAAGACTAATAACAGCTCTAAATGTATTTGCTGTTATCATCACTGTTATAGACTTTTTTTATAATCTAATTTTTAAAAAATTTATTTATTCTAGTTAGGTATATAGGACAGCAGAATGCATTTTGATTCATTGCACACAACTGGAGCACAACTTTTCATTTCTCTGGTTGTACACGATGTCGCGTCGCACCATATGTGCAGTCATCCATGTACCTAGGGTGATGATGTCCATTGCCTTCCACCATATTTCTTGCCCCCATGCCCCCTCCCCTCCTCTCCCTCCATTTTGCTCAAAGTTCCTCCATTCTCCCCACGCCCTCCCCACCCCCATTATGGATCAGCATCCACTTATCAGAGAGAACAATCTGGCCTTTGGTTTTTTGGGATTGGGTAACTTCGCTTAGCATGACATTCTCCAACTCCATCCATTTACCTGCAAATGCCATGATTTTATTCTCTTTTAATGCTGAGTAATACTCCATTAGATGTATATATACCACATTTTCTTTATCCATTCATCTCCTGAAGGGCATTTAGGTTGGCTCCACAGTTTAGCTATTGTGAATTGAGCTGCTATAAACATTGATGTGGCTGTGTCCCTGTGATATGCTGATTTTAAGTCCTTTGGGTATAAACCAAGGAGAGGGATAGCTGGGTCAAATGGTGGTTCCATTCCCAGTTTTCCAAGGAATCTCCATAATGCTTTCCAGATTGGTTGCACCAACGTGCAGTCCCACCAGGACTGTATGAGTGTGTCTTTTCCCCACATCCTTGCCAATACTTACTGTTGTCTGTATTCCTGATCACTGCCATTATGACTGGTGTGAGATGGAATAGTTTTGATTTGCTTTTCTCTAATTGCTAGAGATGTTGAACATTTTTTTCATATATCTGTTGATTGATTGTATATCCTCTTCTGAGAAGTGTCTGTTCAGCTCTGTAGGTCATTTGTTGATTGGGTTGTTTGTTGTTTTTTTTGGTATTAAGTTTTTTGAGTTCTTTATATATCCTGAAGAGTGTGCTCTATCTGACATGCATGTGGCAAAAATTTGCTCCCAAAATGTAGGTTCTCTCTTCACCTCATTGATTGTTTCCTTTGCCAAGAAGAAGCTTTTTTAGTTTGAATCCATCCCACTTATTGATTCTTGATTTTATTTCTTGCTCTTTAGGAGCCTTGTTAAGGAAGTTGGGGCCTAATCCGACAGACTTTTTTTTTTTAATGAGGCAAGAAAAGGGATAAATTATTTTCACATTACACAGCTAATAATGGTCTTGATTGCGCTTCTGTCTGACTTTGAGTGTTCAACAAATATGAGTAATTCAGGCTCATGGGGGCAGGCCGGTAACAGAACAATATGGCACCCAATGCAATAAAATCTAAAGGAGAAGGAGGGGGGGTGTCCAAGTGTAGTGAAGGGGTGCCTCTCCCAGTTGGGAAGTTTTCTGGGCAGCTTTGTCTTCTCTGGGATCCAAAGACCTGAAAGGAACAACATAAAGGGGGAAAAGTTGATTTGGGGCTCATGGTTTCAGAGGCCTCAGTCCATAGATGAGCAACCCAGACCATTGTTCTGGATTCAAGATGCGCCAGACCCTCGTGGTGGAAGGAGGTGGAGAAATTCCAGGACAGGGCAATCAGAAAGTGGAGAGATAGGGACAAAATGTAAATCCCAAAGGCACATGCCCAGTGACCCACCTCCTCCAGCCACATCCCACCTGCCTAAAGTTACCACCCAGCTAATCCCCACCAGTGGATTAATCCACTGATTTGGTTACACTCTCACAACGCAATCATTTCACCTCTGTTCTTGCAACTGTCTCACACATGAACTCTGGGGGGATTCCACATAGCTAAACCATAACAGGATGTGTGTGTGTCAGGATGTGTGCGTGTGTGTGTGTGTGTGTGCTTGTGTGTGTCGGGAGTGACTGAATGTCCAGGATAGCTTTGCAGTAGATATGGCATCTCAGCTGAGATCTGAAAGCTCTGGAGCCTCTGATGGGAGGGCGTGTGGGGGTCCCCCGGGGGATGACTGAGGTAGCAGAACCTCTTCCAGATGCTGAAATATCTTTCCATCTCATATGAGGAGTCTCCATGTTTCAAAACTCATGGATAATCTATCAAAAATAGATCATTTGGAGGCACCAGAGAGAAAAGGCAGAGTGGCATTAGAAGAGAGGTCCCTTCTGGACAGGAGTGACCACCTGACCTTCCATTCCTCTGATAGTGCTTCCTGTAGTCTGTTCTCTGGGACCAACGGCTCCAGGACAAGAGCTCTGGCCGGGGGACTAGCGGAAGCCTAGCCAGCAAAGGCCCTGGACTCTGGCATCCAGCTGTTGGTGGTCAACTCCCGGATGCCCCTCTCTAAGTCTCGATCCCTGGCTGGGTTACGTAAAAATTTTCTGCCTCAGTTTCCCCACATGCCAAATGGCCTGTTGGACGTACCACTCCCGGTGCTTGGGAGAGTTAAATGAGATAATGACCTTAAAGGCTGATCAAAGAGCCTCCGCAAAAATGGATCCCGGGCAGCTATTGGTTGATTGACGAATCTGGAAAATCCCCAATCAAACGCATCTCTTCTCCTTCAGAAGGTGTTCTGTGAGCGCCTTGGTAATGTTCTCCTAGATGTTGCGCTTGTGTGAGCAGCTGGCATCTCATCTAACCCGCGTAGAAACTGTGTGCGGGAGACTTCCTTAATGCTTTCCACTGATGACCGCTCAGCATCGCTTTAGTTATTAAGCCCAGTTTTGGGCAGGGACTGAAAGGTGTCACAGGACACCCGTGCCCCATGTTCTTCTGCCTGGAAAGATTTATCTGTAGAAACTCGTAGAAGATACTGCTGATTCTTTCAGATCTAAACCTCTTTCTGTACAATAGCACCCCTATTCCTCCCTAGCCCCATTATTCTGATTTATGTTTTTATTGTAGTGCGTCACAATGGCTGTTACCTATCATCTATCATCTATCTTCTCTCTCTCTCCTCTCTCTCTCTCTCTCTTAATCTCACCAGTAGAACTGAAGCTTACTGAAGACAAGACTTTTGTTTTACTTATTCAGCATTAGGATACTAGTTCCTGGGGCTCAACAAACAGCTGTTTGGTAAGTAAATTGATACACCAATGGAGAAACTAATGGGTAGTTGGGAGACAGAGGGCGACTGGGGCATCAAGATGGAGGAGCCAATGACAGAGACAGCCAATGGACCGTGGATGGATGGATGGAAAGCACCTGGGACTCCGGGTCACACAGGCCTGGGATCAAACCCTGGTCCTGCCTGTCACTCGCTCCCACTCCACACATCCCTTCTCTATCCCACGGAATCCACCTGCCATCCCTCTGAGCACCATTAAATCATTCGGAAGAACATTCACTCTCCGGCTTGAAGTTGAGTGGCCCCTTTTTATTTGTCACAAACATGCAAATTCTGCCTGAGATTTTAGTTGATTAAGAGAGTTCAGCTTCTATAAAACGAAACACACTCTGATACCCAAATGCGATCTAATCCTTTCATTTTATGGTAATGAAATTGTCCCAGATATACGAATTCACTTCCCCCAAAGTCCCGTAGGGGATTGAAGGCCATAATTAAGATCTGCACGAAGTGGAACTCCATGTCTAATTGCCTCTCCCCGGTGTAATAGGCCATTCATTTATTTGCTCATTCAATACATATTTATTGGACCTCAACTCTGTCCTGGACTCAAATCTCGTATGTCCATATAGGTGCCGGGGATATGAAGCAGGATCAGATAGTCAAGTTTCCTATACTCTTAGAACAACCAATAAACAATTAATTAAACCAGACAATTTTGAGGGTTAAACCAAGTGAAATAGAACAGGTTCTGTTTATGGATGGTGTCTACGGTGGGGCAGACATTCTAGGGATATTAGCTGCAAATAAGCAAAAATCATCCAGTGGACTTTCCTCAGTGAGAAAATATTTGCTCCCTTCCAGAGGAAAAATAATTTGGTGAAGTCTCCAAACTCTTATTCATCCCATTTCCGCTCCCCGTCCAGGTCGGACAAACCTTGCCAGCAAACCGGCTCTCAGGAGCCCCCCGCTGATCAGTTGGCACATACGTTTTATTGCTTGGTAAGCCCGGGATCTGAGTTTGATGAACCCCGCTGACACGGATGTTTTATTGCTTAGTAATCCCAGGATTGGATTTTTATCAGCCTCGATGCCTAATTTCCATTTATTGTGCTCCAACTTCTACTCGACTCGCTCATGTGAGATGATGGGAAGTTTATGCTCGGAAGGGATGACTGTAAATTAATCTGGAAGATGCACACACACACACACACACACACACACACACACACTCACTCACACAAAGGCATGGCTCTGCAGGATGGATCGGGTTTGGGGGGACTAAAGGAACCAGGAACCTTTGGCCACGCCTTCTGGTATAGCCATGATGCTAATAAAGGTGGGCAGTGCTTCTGAGGACAGGGCTTATGTCCGAGTGCTCAGAAGGACTGCAGTCCTGGAGGCCACTGGTGCCACCATTTTGGGGCCCTCGAGCATCTTCAGAGACCCAAGAAACACAGCTGATCCTGAACGTTCATCAGTCCAGTTGGAGAGAAATCCATTTCTTTGATTCTGTCATCTTCTAAGTTGTTTTGTAAGCAATAGATGTCTGTCTTCTGAGATTTGGCTTCGGCCTGTTGCTCAAGAATATGAACCTGGGTCACTGAGAAAGCCCTCGTGAAACACTTCGGATGATACAGAGGAAAAGGAAAACGTATGCTCCCCACTGCCAAGTGTCCCTGGAAGCCAGGCCATCACTGCGCTCGAATGATTGTGGTGTGTGGTTCCTAGGGGGGTCCTGTTGCAAAGTCTCCTCTGGGTGGTAGGAACGCTCCTGCCTTTTACGTCCAAAGGCCCAGCGCCATCTGGCCCCTGGTCTGGAGCGGCCCCCTCAGGAAGTCCTCTCTTGGCTTTTCCACCTGGATGCAGCCTGGGAACACAAGTGGCCTCTTACCCGTATCTCACTGCATTCAGTTTTCAACTCTTAAGTGACTGAAACCAAGCTCTTAAGTAAGTGACGAACAAAAGTCTCCACCTGCAAAATTGTTATCCTTCAGGCACAGTTGGATCCAGCAGCTCTCACTGCCAACAGGCTGTATATTTTATATTTATATTTATATATCAGGAAAGCCCTTCTCCATAGGTGGACTTGAAAGCTTCAGGATACTATCTTCCCAGCTCCCCAGCTCAGCAACTTTAGGACAAAAAAGGTCTCTATTTTGTTAGCATTCCAACAAGATCCAGAGATTGAATCTCATTGGACCAATTTGAGCCATAGGAACCAATCACCGCGATGGGGGGGGGGAATGAAATTCTCTGGTTGGCCAAAGCTGTATTAGGCTCCTCCCCCTTGAAGCTGGAGAATGAGATCAACCACTCCTGTGTCCTTTGGAATCCTCCTGCGTGATAGGGTGGCATTGTAACTGGAAACTCAGATGCTGTATCCACAGAAAGAGAGACATATTCTAGAAGGACAAAAATAGGGCTCATCTCACTGGTCCATGAACTCTTTCCACATCCCCTTTGGTGTCATAGCTATTTCTTTTTATCTCCTCTCCCAGACAAAAGCTATTTTTTTAGGACTGAACCCCTATCTGCCTCATGGTCTCCTGTTTGACCCTGCGGGTGCCTTTCACATAGCAGATGCTCAATAAATCCAGCTTTCATGGGGGAATACCTATCCAAGCTCTTGCCTTTGCTTGCTGTGATTACTTAAAGAAGCCTCGTGTGGAAGGAGCCGCTGGCTTCAGCTCGCAGGGCCTGGCAAATACATCTTCATGTGGAAGGCAGAGCTTTTGGAGCTTGTAGAGTTCCTGGTTTTTATGGTTAACAAATAGAGTTGAACAAAATTAATGAATGTGTCAAAATTTCTGAGGCTTTGATGACTCAGACTCATCGGGTAAAATGTTTCCATTGAATGAAACAGATTTATCTTCCCATTGTTCATAACCGTAGGTCATTTAATAGATGAGGCAGGCTGGGCCTTCTGCGGAGACGCAACACTGGAGTAGGAGTGGAGAAAAGATTTTCCGAGCATCTGGAATGTCTGGGGCGAAATAAATTTAATTAGTAAGGAATGGAGTTTCACAATTTTTTTTTTTTTTTTTTTTTTTTTTTTGTGGCAGAGATTTGGACTCAGTTTAGGATCGTTGATGCCAGATGAAAAGAGCTAGGGTAGGTACAGAGAGGGTGTTCTTTAGAGGTGTTACAGGGCTGGGGGTTTCTGGGAAACTGAGGCAGCCCAGACACACCCCTTCAAACCCGGATTCTTGCAAATCAAGTCAGAAAGATTTCAGACATGTCACTCAGAGCATCGGGCATGATTTTCATGAAAGGAGAGGAAAAGGGAAAGGGATACTCTCAAGGGAGAGAGGGGGTCCTCTCAGAGAGGAGAGACACTCTGTCCCAGTTCTATTGGGGATCCCAGAGAAGTTTCCAGAGAGTCCTGTCCAGATCCACCTCTTGGCTTTTGACGGACAGCAGTGTGACATTAGACTTTCAAATCCCCACTGCCATGACAATCTGGGGTCACTCTGGCCCACGCTCACTAGTTCTGATTGGATTCTTAACCATAAATTCTCAGAGATTTTATGGTGAGGAGGAATTATCCTTCTCTCCTGGAGTTTCAGGATCTGGTCTGGGAACAGAGTCACAAAAGTCTCCCCTTTCCAGGTAACTTGGTTTCAACATTATTTGGGGCCTGCATTTCTCCTGCAGATAACAGGTGGCTTGCAGAAGAATGTGACATAGCCTGTCCATTGAGGCCAGGCAGGGTTGCAAATATATATATATATATATATTTTTTTTTTTTTTTGAAAAGAAAGCCTGGCTGGGGGTGGGGTGGTGTGGTCCAACCCCAAGGGTTCATTTTAGAAAATTATTCCATTAACCTCACGTTCCCATCATTTGCATCTTCTGCCCTCTATGGGAAGGATTTCCAGTGAGTTAAAGAAAAACCCAAATTTGTTTTAAAATGGCATCTAAATTAATGCACTGGGCTAATCACATAGGAGTTACTGGAGGCCCTGGCCACTCAATATGCAAATGAGGTAGAATGCAGGAATCTGGTTTTGAATGGCGCTCTGGTGAGGCCAGGTGGGAGAGACCCTGTGGCTTCCTGCTCACCTGGTCCAGCAGTGCACAGAGGGTCCTTTACTGACTGGAAAACCTTCAGCAGTAAGATGATTCAATTTGACCTAGTGCAGTGGTGCTTGCCTGTAATCCAAGCAGTTTGGGAGGCTGAGGCAGGAGGACTGTGAGTTCAAAGCCAGCCTCAGCAAAAGCGAGGCACTAAGCAACTCAGTGAGACCCTGTCTCTAAATAAAATACAAAATAGGGCTGGGGATGTGGCTTAGTGGTGAGTGCCCCTGAGTTCAATCCCTAGTAACCCACCTCTCCTGAAAAAAAATATATTTAAATTCTCCAACACTGAGAAACCAAAAAAAAAAAAAAAAAAAAAAAGGACAATCATGGAGCTGCATCAGGATGAACGTGAAGATGACTCATGGCCACATCTAGGACAGTGCCTGGCATAACACACACCAGAGCTTCCAGATGGAGGCTGCAGATGGAGGGTGTGTCACTTTAAGAGAAATTAGCAGTCACCTCTTAATAACACCACCCCCACCACCACTAAGAACCTATAGTGCTTATGGCAGGCCAGGTGCAGTTCGGATGAGTTTCCGTCTGTTAACCCACTTCATTCTTACCGTAACCCAAGGTAGGATTATTATTCCCATCATAGAACCAGGGAACTAAAGCAGGTGGGGGACCTCCTTTGCAGGTGACTTCTCCAAGGAGTCCCGTGAGTGGCAAGTAAATACCTTCACCCAGGGAGAACACCATTTGGTTTTGCAGAATCGGGTGGGCCACAGTTCCTGGGGTGCAGATCTGCAGTGTAACATGAATCCCATGTAATTGCCTGCGTAGGCTGGTGTTTCTGGCCTGGTTTTCCGCTTCTCAAATCCTTGCATGTGGATATTTTGAAGAGTTCCATTATTCTTTGCATTCATACGAGAGCAGCTAGTGACTTTTTAAAACTGCATTGTGCTGGAGCCTGGTCATCTAAGGTGACCAGGTGAAATTTTCTGCCTCCCTCCCCCCCCCCCACCTCTCAATTCCCATGCAAGACACTCCTTGGAGAGTCCTGCCCTGATAGTCCCATCTCAGGAGGGGGCCTGGCTCACTGGTGCATAGCCAGGCTGGTGTACAGGGCTGGGCTTCTTGTGAGTCCAGTTGAGGATGGAATCAACCCTATGCCTGATGCTTCCCTCCTGGTTCAGCAAGAGCAACACATCAAAGCCCTCTTGCCTTGGCAGGGCCTGGGCTGCAGAGGCAGCCTGAATTCTGTGCTGTTGCCTGAGAGAAAGGAACCGCTTCCCCTGGAAATCAATTAGCAGGGCCACTCACTGAGCCGCTGGCTTCTCTCTCAGTGTGGAGGTGGGAAGCTCTGTTCCCATCAACTCCTATCCGTAGGTGGTTGGTCTTGCTGCTGTAAATCCTTGCTTGCAGCAGGATTTACAAAGGCAAAAGCCATCTCCCCAACCCCCCAAACAAATGGTATTTTCTCCTCTTACCTGCCTCCATCCACACCCCCCTCCAACCACAGAGATTGCTGTTGTGTTGGAAATTTCACCCTTCCTGATTCATTCCTTTGGACTTGAAGATCGTCTTTGATCTCCTGTTCTTTTCTTCCTCTTCTCTATGACTCATTCAGTGTCTTAAAAAGTCTTAACAAAGATTGCATGCTCCTTATAACTGCAACAAACAATTCAAAAGCATGCACAGGAGCAGTAATTTCTTCCCTTGTTTCTTCTAATTTTTTCTTTACCCACGAGAAAGACAATGTTAATTATTTGTTTTATATTATACCTCATGTTCATATTCTTCATTATGCACAAATATGTATACATATTTGTAGAATTTTTTTTTGCTAAACTTAGAGCATATCATGTACACAAAAAGCTTATTTTTGTTTTAGACTTAACATGCCAGATATTCCTACAGAAAAGTGGTTAGATGAACTCTTCTTTTTAAACAGATTCAGAATATATCACAGTCAGACTTCTATCATGAATTCAACAGTTCTTCTACCAACTGACTTTCAGCACATGTCCGGGTATTTTTGTGTGTATGCTTGACACTTAAAACAACAACAACAAACAAACCATTTGTTCATTGTGTACTCTTAATTTTATTTCTACAAAATAGATGACCCTAAATTCAATGAATATATCAAAGGGCACATTTTTAAAATTATAATAACTATTGACAGATGAATTCCCAAAGAATTTCTTATTTTTGTTACTTTTGTGAAAAATGGTACCCCACTTTGTGTTGCTATGCATTTCTCTGAAGAGTAGCTACTTTGTGCATCTTTTCACATATTTAATTGCATTTTTGCCCTCAATAAATTCTCTTAACATACACTTATTTCTGGGAGGGACAATGCCTACTACCTTGGTCACAGTTGTTGTGCACTCAGAGTGAGACCTTGCAAAAGGACTGATAAATGAAGAGATAGGAGTAAAGAACCATTCCTTATTTCAAAATTTATTAGGTCTTGAATTATACCAATACCAGTATCCTGCTTGTGATATTGTGCTATAGTTTCGAGGTATAAATGCTAGAGGGAATTGAATAGAGGAGACTTAGGATCTCTCTGGGCTATCTCAAAGTAATTTTCTCAAAGTAGTTAATTTGAAAAGTTTCTTAGAAGTCTTCTCTGTTCTAGTGACATTGGCTATCATTTTAAGGATTGTGTTTTTCACACCTATTTAGAGAGGTTATTTAAGATCAAAGTTTTCAATAGACCCTTCCTGTCATGGACCTATTGTTTAATTAGCTACTACATAGAGAGAAATATGATTCTTATGGAGTAACCATGTAGGTTTTCTCTAGTTGAGAAGACAGAAGTACTTAGTTTAGAATATGATTCTGTCATTTGAATTGACACTTCTCAGAGACTTCCTTAACAACTGCACTACTTGGACATATCTTTAATTGGATTGATCTTTAATATCTTCCAAATATATCACAATTAAAAAAAAAACTTCACACATTGAAAAGGTATGCATATAGTGCCTAATATATGGGAAGTAGTGGTTAAGAACTGAGGTGTTGTACATGACAATGCTCGTGGGACATACATCCATGCAAGGGACAACTGATTACATACTGATTAAATAAACTGATTATATTATATGCTGATTAAAAACTGATCAAGATAAAATAGGATGATTTCAGAGAATGATAAATTCCAGTAAGGAAAAGACATGATTTACTGCAAAGTGGGTGGGTTAACTGTGGGTCAGATAAAGAATTCTAAAGAGGTCACATTCATCTCGGACCTAGAGAATGAGAAAAAACAAGGTTAAGAAGAAATCTGTGGTTGGAATATTTCTGGAAGTAATAGCACATGCAAATGTCTTAAGACTGGTTGGGGCTCCGAGAACCCAAGGAACAGAGGAGCCCCGGCTTGTCTGGGTTATATTGGGGATGAGGTTGTGAGATTTAAGTTGGAAAGATGAACAGTGGTCTGGTCACAGAGAACTTTCCCTCTAAGGCCATGGGAAGGCCAGTGGATGCCTTCTAGGTCACTAGAGAGACAGCGGAGGATTTTATACATCAGGTCTCTAGGTGAGGGTGGAGGATTTGATCTGTGTTTCCAGAGGAGCACTGAAGTGACGATGTGGAAGCTAGACGATAACTTGAGCTTTTGGTTGCTGAGAAGAACAACTTGGAGGAGGAAAAGTTGATTTTAGCCATGGTTCCAGAGGTTGAGTCCATGGTTGACTGAATCCATTGCTATGGGTTCAAGATGAGGCAGAAAATGATGGTGGAAGAGCACTCCTCAGCTCATAGCAGCCAGGAAGCAGAGAGAGGGACAAGGGAAAGGGTCAAAGAGAAAATGCACCTTTCCAGGGAATGTCCCCAGTGACCCACCTCCCCCCAGCCACGCCCCACCTCCCCCAGCCACGCCCCACCTCCCCCAGCCACGCCCCACCTCCCCCAGCCACGCCCCACCTCCCCCAGCCACGCCCCACCTCCCCCAGCCACGCCCCACCTCCCCCAGCCACGCCCCACCTCCCCCAGCCACGCCCCACCTCCCCCAGCCACGCCCCACCTCCCCCAGCCACGCCCCACCTCCCCCAGCCACGCCCCACCTCCCCCAGCCACGCCCCACCTCCCCCAGCCACGCCCCACCTCCCCCAGCCACGCCCCACCTCCCCCAGCCACGCCCCACCTCCCCCAGCCACGCCCCACCTCCCCCAGCCACGCCCCACCTCCCCCAGCCACGCCCCACCTCCCCCAGCCACGCCCCACCTCCCCCAGCCACGCCCCACCTCCCCCAGCCACGCCCCACCTCCCCCAGCCACGCCCCACCTCCCCCAGCCACGCCCCACCTCCCCCAGCCACGCCCCACCTCCCCCAGCCACGCCCCACCTCCCCCAGCCACGCCTCACCCCCTGCAGTTACCACCCAGTGAGTCCATTCCAACTAGGATGGACTGATTAGGTTCCAGCCCTCCCAATCCAATCCTTTCACCTCTGAGCATTCCTACATTAACACAGGAGCTTTGGGGGGAACCCCTCTTATATATCCAAACCATAACCACAGAGAAAAACTAGATGAGCCAGGAACCTAGTGTAGTATTCTGGGTGAGAAGAAGAGACTAGAGATGTGCAGCAGAGATAGGGGAAACCTGGGTAACTGTGGTGAATGTCTCCTAAGTAGAAGGAGATAACTTGATGGTGATTTGGAGGTGAAAGGAGTAGAAAGGAATGCAAGATGAAGGAAATTTTAGGTTTCAGAAACCTGGGAGAATAGCAACGTTATTTCAGGAGGCCGGGAAATGGAAGAAAGAATTAAGTTCCCCTTCGATCAGGTTGGATTCCAGGTGGTGCGCAGATACCATCTTGCCTTGGCCAGTCTCACCTTTGCACAGGGATCTGGAATCACACAAGAGGGCTGAGCTGGTGTAGATTTGGGCATCAACAGCTCATACCGACTGCTCAATGCCACAGGGCAAGAAGAAAGGAAATCCCTGGGTTCCTGGGGTGTTCAGCCTTTCCTCCTGAGCTGGGATTCTTACACCTAAATGTATACCTAAGCTTCTCTTCATTTCAATGTTGAATAGTAGCCTTAAACTTCACATATCCAAAGCAGACCCTTTGACTTTCTCCCTCAAACTTCTGGGCGAACATTCACACCATCTCCATTTCATGGAATCCCCATGTTTCTAGTTATCACGGGCCAAAAAGCTGAAAAATTCTTGACCTCTCTCATCTCCCACATCCAAACCCTCTTGCTTCTATCTAATATCCTTGCAGGATGGACCACTTTTTCCTCCTCTGATGACAGCACCATACTCCAGCCGTGTCACCTCTGATCTGTGTTGTCCCCTGTCCCATCTCCCTATGGTGTTGTTGGGTAAAGATCACCCCTTTGCTCGAAACCCATCAGTGGCTCCCCAGTTCATCCAGAGTAGAGGTGGAAGGACTCCTCAAAGCCTTCCAAGGGCCACCATGAATTTGTCCTTCCTATCTGTGGGCACTTGTCAGGAGATTCAGGTATTATTATATTATATAGATAGAGGTATTCTATATTACTGGAAAAAAAACTCAAATGTCCAATCTGATGCAGTACTTCAAGCTCATGACCAACGCCTTCCTACATCAGTGATTTGAATGCAGTTTTCCCTGCAAGAGGGGGATGCTCATTTCCCCTGAGCACTAGAAGGAAGGACTGTGGAACTTGGCCTCTTGGGGTCACAAAGACCCAGATTTTAAGCCCAACCTTCAGTTCCCTTTGGGGAGGGGACCATTAGGCAACTCAGCTTCCTGAGAAAACCAGTGATGTTAATGCAACTGAGATGACCAACATGCTATTTTTGACCTAGGATCTGGTCCACAGTAACCAGTTATCAGTAGAAATCACTTATTTTCTCTGCCAGTTTAATATCACCTTCCTTTCAGAGCCAGAGGAAAACTAAGGCAATAGCAACTCTTTATTTTTTATTTTATTATTATCTTTTAGGGTGATTTGGGCCAACTGTATATTTGCCAAAAATGTATCTTATTTGCTCAATCAGAAAAGAATATCTTTGCTCACGAGCTTATACCAATGTAAACACCATTTCCTGTTCATGTGGACTCCAGTTGGATGATTCTTCCCATCCGGAACAGGAGAATTCAAATGCAGGTGTAGCTCACCTTCAGTCTCAAAAAATGTCACCTTGAGAACATTGACCTTTTGAGATATATTAAGTCCTGATCCTCCACTTAGTTATCCATGCCAGCAATTTACTTTCTGGAAGCAAATTTCAGAGTCCTCTCCTAATGACAGTGTGCTGTGGCATCTTGTGTAAATATCCTCAGACAACTTCAATGTCTGTGTCCCTGAGCCTCAAAAGGCTGAGGGGAAATTACCAGCCAAGTGCCAGGGCTCGGACCTCATGAGCCCAGTTCAGGTAGATGCTTTGGTACCAGAATAGGGACTCAGCATTTCTATCTGAAATGTGCAGAAGCAATTTGACTTTAAGAGATGTTTCCACTTTATCTTTCATTCTCTTGTTTATCCACCAAACATTCATCAAATGACAAATATATACAAAGCCTTTTCTAAGTTAGGGCCATGAGTAACAGTGGTGGTATTAGCAGCAATACTGGGGGCAATAAAAATGGCTACCATCTTTTTAAAAAATGGCGCACTCACCATGGACCAGATGCTCTGCCGCGGACTTTGTGGCTATGACCCCATAATCTGTAGGTGACCTTATTTTTGCAGAAGCTAGTCACTTCTTCTGGGAGTGTTACTCATTGAGGACATTATTATTATTATTATTTTCATGTTGGGAAAGGGAGAAAATGAAAAGTTCGAGATAGTTTTGATGGATAGATGAACTGAGGAGCCATAGGTGAGGGATTGAAGGATGTGACACCCTTTCTCAGGAATTTACAAAAAAGCAATCCACAGCTGATGGCATCTCTAGTAATGTATACCCGGCTCAGAGACAGGCACGTGGTCCTTAGACAGAAGTAAGGGGCTCTTGTTTAGTAATGGAGGACAAGCTATGCAGCGAGAGAGGTTTTTCTTTCCTTGTTTACTGCATTGCTTGGGGAGAAAAGAATGTTAGTTTTCATGAGGTACGTGCTTCTTGGGGAATTAAAAAAATCTGCTGAGTCTAGTGAAAACCCATTGAATTAGGACTGGAGGGTCCACAACATTAGCTTCTTCTGGAACTCGGTACCATCTTCCTTGTTTGGAGCTAATAGATTCAGCACTTGGGAGCTATGAGTTGAGCTTCATGCATGATTGGGTTCCAAAATGTGCAGGATGCAAAAGATGGGGACCCTGAGAGAGGAACTTGGCCCTTCATTTTGGCTGGGGTGTAGCTTCCTAGGTGAGTGTTGTGGAGTCTCCAGGGAGAGAAGGGGTACGTACTGTCTTCTGGAAAGATTCAGGGCTTCTTCACCTGATGCCAATCGAAGGAACAAGGTGAGGTGAAGTTACTCGAAACTTCTGGGCATCTCCTACTAACCTGCAGTGCGAGTGGCCTGTCATTCCTTCACCAGATACTTGAAAAGCTTCTGCTGTGGGTCCATCACAGTCTTAAGTGTTGGGTGTGGTGGTTGATCAAACTGATGCGCTCCTTGACATCATGGGACTCACTTTTAGCAAAAGGAACAGAGAATAAAAAAAAAACCCACATACCTAATTATGAGAATTATAGCTCGTTGCAGATTCTAGGAAGAAAACAAATTAAGCAACAGCCTTCGATAGAGCACCTTGGAAGACTTCACTGAGGAGGTGTCTTTCAACAGAGGAGAAGGAGCCAGCATGGGGTGGAGGGGGACAGAGAGATACCGAGGGTGGAAAGTTCTAGAACCTCACAGCAGTGATTCTGAGCCTGGCTGCCTGTTGGAATCTCCTAGGGAGCTTCAGAATTTACTCCTGCCTGGTTCCCATCCCCGAGAGATCGTGACCTCATGGGTCTATTGCTTGGCCTGGGCATTGATGGATTTCAAAAGCTCCCCAGGTCATTCTAAAGGGCAGCCAGGCCCGGGAACCACCACCTTAGAGGGACAGAAAGGAGGGCACCGTGGAGATGTCCCAGAAGAGGTGGACAAAGGCAGATGTTGGGACTTTGCAGAACCGTCCCCATCCATTGGAGCCCCAGCTGTGGGAGCGTGGCCTGCCGTTCCCACTCTGCAGATGAGAGCATCGAGGCCTGGGTCACAGGGTAGTAAAAAGGGCCCTGGGTGGAACGGAGACCTGTCAGACTCTGTAGCCTACCCTCTTAATAATGAGGAAATACTGCTCTCTGCATGAACAATTTTATTGATTTTTCCAACAGGATGTGCTCACTCCTTCTTCTCAGCCCTCCGCAGCTTTCTCTGTGTGTGACAGGATGATATTTTTAAGGCATTAACCATTGGTTGTCTCCTTAGCTTTCTTCCCTCCTCTATTTTCTGCTTAAAATCGGAAGGAAGGGGGTTCTTGGTGAGAATGGGCTCTGTGACCAGGGTCTGAGGGGCCGGGGGAAAACAGTGGATGCTCCGTTCCCTGTCCTGGGCAGGGTCCAAGAAGGAAGAGGAGGGAGAGATTCAAAGAAGCCCCTGTACCTTTTGGGGGGGGGCTGTATTTGGGCTTGAACTCAGGGACACTCGACCACTGAGCCCCATCCCCAGCCCTATTTTGTGTTTTATTTAGAGACAGGGTCTCACTGAGCTTCTTAGTACCTTGCTTTGGCTGAGGCTGGCTTTGAACTCACGATCCTCCTGCCTCAGCCTCTGGAGCTCCAGAGATTACAGGTGTGCGCCACCGTGCCCGCATTGTACCTTGATTTTTTGGTATAGCATTCAGTTGCAGAACCAAGACCTTAGAAAGATCTGGTAGTCTGTCCGGGTAATTGGGACCAGAGACAACCTTTTCCGGATGCCCCCAGCTCCGATGCACAGTATTAACAAAGACAGAGCCATCAGAGGGGAGCAGGGACAGGAGATTGCTGAGCAGCAGCCTCTGTGGACTGACAACTCAAGGTCTGGCCAGATGATGGATGGACCAGAAGATACTGGCCTGGTCAAGAGTCTTAAGTAGCGATTGTCCCAGACTCTCAGCCCAGGACTTAGATGACATAACTTAGGAACAAGATAAAGAGTCTGCAACTTGGGGGGAAAATGACAATTCAAAGTAAAAATTTAGTTGGGTTGTTAAGAAAATGATTCTATTTCTTTGCAACCAAGTTTGAAGCTGAGAGCGGTGCTGATCATGGGCTTTGTCCTGAGCCAAGGGCTGGCCTCCCCTGGCCTCCAGTCGAGGCAGCCTCTGGCTCCTCCACCCCTGGCCCCGTGCTTCAAGCTCGCTGGGAATCACCTCAGGGGCTCCCCAGGGCTCCCTCTGTGTCTCACTGCAGAGACCCCCCCCTGCTTCCCCAGGGAAGGTGGGGCCTCCCTAGCGCCCCTGCATAATTGGGAAGATGCGCAGGGAAATTAAAAAGGTCATTAATCACCGCGCAGCCCCAGCAGCTCTCGGGGACCTATTCTTCATGATGATTAATGGCAGGCAGCGCCGCCTCTCGCCCCGATTCATTTTCCTGCCACCATTCACTCACTTCCTGGGCTGTGTCCTCTTCGTCCCTGTCTGAGGGGACCCGGGTCTCCAGGTAACACTGACCCACTGTCTGGTCGTTCCTGATGGCCTTCATTGTCACCAGACCTGGAAGGGACCGGAGCGAGGGCACCGGAGTGTTCACGTTGCTCTCCCCATTTTATGATTATTTTATTACTCTATTGAGTGCTGATACCCTCTGATGCCCTTGCAGATCTCGCTCAACAGGAAGGGTGGAGGACAGATGGTCTCCATGTTCTCTGCTAATACTGATGATGGTGATGGTGTGATGATGGTGGTGATGGTAGAAGTGGTGATATTGATGGTGCTCATGGTGGTGATGGTGAAGGTGGTGGAGATGATAATGATAGTGGTGGTGATGGCGGTGATGGTGATGATGGTGGTGATGATGGTGATGATAATGTCGGTGGTGGTGATGATGGTGATTGATGGTGGTGATGATGGTAATGATAATGATGGTGGTGGTGATGATGGTGGTGATGATAATGATGGTGGTAGTGATGGTGATGGTGGTGGTGTTGGTGGTGAGGATGATGGTAATTGGTGGTGGTGATGATAATGATGGTGGTAGTGATGGTGATGGTGGTGGTGTTGGTGGTGATGGTGATGATGGTAATTGGTGGTGGTGATGATAATGATGGTGGTAGTGATGGTGATGGTGGTGGTGATGGTGATGGTGATGATGGTAATTGGTGGTGGTGATGATAATGATGGTGGTAGTGATGGTGATGGTGGTGGTGATGGTGATGGTGATAGTGATGATGGTAATGATGGTAGTGATGATAATGATGGTGGTAGTGATGGTGATGGTGGTGGTGATGGTGGTGAGGATGATGGTAATTGGTGGTGGTGATGATAATGATGGTGGTAGTGATGGTGGTGGTGATGGTGATGATGGTAATTGGTGGTGGTGATGATAATGATGGTGGTAGTGATGGTGGTGAGGATGATGGTAATTGGTGGTGGTGATGATAATGATGGTGGTAGTGATGGTGGTGGTGATGGTGATGATGGTAATTGGTGGTGGTGATGATAATGATGGTGGTAGTGATGGTGATGGTGGTGGTGATGGTGATGGTGATGATGGTAATTGGTGGTGGTGATGATAATGATGGTGGTAGTGATGGTGATGGTGGTGGTGATGGTGGTGAGGATGATAATGGTGGTGGTGATAATGGTGATGGTGGTGATGGCGATGATGGTGACGACGATGGTGGTTGTTTTAGTCAGTTTTTTGGATGCTGTGACTAAAGGACCCAACCAGCACAACTGTAGAGGAGAAAAGGTTTATTTGAGGGCTCACAGTTTCAGAGGTCTTAGTCCATAGAAGGCTGGCTCCCCTTCTTGGGGCTCCAGCTGAGGCAGAACATGGAAGAGTGTGGCAGAGGGAAGGAGATCACATGGTGATCAGGAAGCACAGAGAGACTCCACTGGCCAGATACAAATATAGACCCCAAAGCCATTAATGCCCCCAATTAATCACCTCCTCCAGCCACACCCACCTGCCTTCAGCCACCACCCAGTTGATCCCATCAGAGAGCAATCCACTGATTAGGTTAAGGCTATAACCCAATCATTTCTCCTCCAAACCCTCTTGCATTGTCTCACACGTGAGCTTTTGTGGGGACACCACCTCTAAACCATAACAGTGGTGATGGTGATGTTGGTGGTGATGTTGGTGGTGATGGTGGTGTTGGTGGTGATGATGTTGGTGGTGATGTTGGTGGTAATGTTGTTGGTAATGTTGGTGTTGGTGGTAGTATTAGTGGTGGTGCGGTGGTGATGTTGGTGGTGATGTTAGTGTTGGTAGTGCTATTGGTGGTGATTTTGGTGGTGGTATTGGTGATGGAGATGATGGTGGTGGTGTTGGTGGTGGTGTTTGGGTGGTGATGATGTTGGTGGTGATGTTGGTGTAGGTGTTGTTGGTGTGATGATGTTGGTGGTGATGTTGGTGGTAATGTTGGTGATGTTGGTGTTGGTGGTGGTATTAGTGGTGGTGTTGGTGGTGATATTGGTGTTGTTGTTGTTGGTGGTGGTATTGTGGTGGTGATGATGTTGATGGTGATGTTAGTGGTGGTGTTGGTGGTGGTATTTGGGTGGTGATGATGTTGGTGATGATATTGGTGGTGATGTTGGTGTTGGTGGTAGTATTAGTGGTGGTGTTGGTGGTGATGTTGTTGGTGATGTTGGTGTTGGTGGTAGTATTAGTGGTGGTGTTGGTGATGATGTTGGTGGTGATGTTAGTGGTGATGTTGGTGGTGTTGGTGGTGGTGATGATGTTTGTGGCAATGTTAGTGGTGGTGTTGGTGGTGTGGTGTTGATGGTGATGTTAGTGGTGGTGATGTTGGTGTTGGTGGTGATGGTGGTGACAACTGGTCATGAGGATGAGCATGTACTGGGTACCAGCACCAACAACTTTGAATGACCTGGATTAATTCATTCAGATGCCACCCTGCACCTGTCAGCCCCATTTTACAGACAAGAAAACACATTCAGAGAGATGTGTGCTCAAGGCTGCAAAGCTAGTAATTTGCCGAGGAGGGATTCCATCCAGCCCATCTGAGGCCCAGCCTGTGCTGCCTGCTTCCTGTGGACCAGAGGAGCTAGTTCCCCTTCCTGCCCCTCCTTTCCCAGCCTACCTCAGGCAGGGCTGCCCTTCCCCAGCAGGATGAGCCAAGTTCAGGTCACACTTGAATAGTCTCCTCTTCTCTTTTTGTTTGCCGACTAGCCTCCCGCGTGGCAGCTGCTACTTAAAATAAGCAGCTTCTCCTGCCCACTGATGCCTTGAGCCCAGAGCCTCCCTCTGTCCAGCCCCCAATCAGGAACACTTGCTATTCCCTGAGATGACTATATCCTGGGGGATTCTAGTGAATTTACGAGGAGAGAATGAATCCTATAAAGTTCAAGCATGCTAAAGGATTTTTTTTTTGAGGCTGGCAGAAATGAAGGAACACTGCCGAGTTGACTTAGCCCATTTCATGGTGCTATAACAGAATACCTGAGGACGGAGAATTTATAAAGAACAGAGATTTGTTCCTTCCAGCTCTGGAGGTTGGGAAGTTCAAGATCAAAGGGCTCATATCTGGCGAGAGATTTCATGCTGCACCATTCCGTGATGGAAGGAAAAGGGGCAAGACAGACAGAGAGGGAGTGCATGAGAGAGGGTGGGTACCTCATTGACCCCTCACTTCTGCAAGGTCCCACCTCTCGACCCCGTTGTGTTGGGAATAAAGCTTCCAGTACATGAACTTTGAGTGACAGTCCAATGCAAGGTCGTAGAGCGGCTGGGAAAACTCAGAAGCCCGAGACAGACTGTGGTTCTGCTGTCAACTCTTTGGGTGACTTTGGACAAGTCACTCATCTGGACAACAGTGTCTTTAATAAGTCTCGGGGTGAGAATAGATTCTGACAGTTTGAAGGTGGAGCTAATGATCTGGGGTGGGGACAAAATTTGGACGAGAGAGAAGATGTTGGGAGGAACAGGTGATTCAGAAGGATGGGGTAATGCCTTGGCCTCCCCTACCCTCCTCAGGACCTGCCTTGCAAGAGACAGAGGGTCTGTGGGTCAGCTGGATGTCCCAGGGGGGTTCCAAGGACCCTGGACAAATAGCTGTGCTGCTATATGAGGATGGAAATATAATAACTGAAAAATTAATGATGATTATATGCAAAGGATTTTTTCTTTCCACTGAGCCACACCCCCAGCCCTATTTTGTATTTTATTTAGAGACAGGGTCTCACTGAGTTGCTTAAGGCCTCGCTCTTGCTGAGGCTGGCTTTGAACTCGAGATCCTCCTGCCTCAGCCTCCCCAGCCACTGGGATTACAGGCGTGAATCACCCTGCCCTATAGGACATGGCCTCTTGTCATTATGTAAGACACCTCCCACTGCAAACCATACATGTATGTGCCTCCCAAAGCTTTGTTACATGGTGAAAAATACTCACAAAAGATAAGTTTTCCTGCTAATGTACCAGATTTATGTATATTTGTGTTTAGGTTTTAGGTCAGTTTCCATAAGCTTATGGGGGTGTATCTGTCATCTCTTGTATATCTTCAAAGGATCATGTCAGAGGAATCGTATTTAATCCTCAGCAAAAGGACACTCAACTCCACAAATAGAGCCCGTGTGAAATCCGAGTAGGTTCACATAATAGAAAAACCACGTCTTCAAACACAGGCTGAATCCAGGAGCTGAGCAATGAAACCAGGGTGTGGTTTGTCTCCATGTTTCAGCTTCACTATGATGTTTCTTTCTTTCTCAGGCTCAGTGATCTAGGCTGTCCCTTGAAAGGCAAGATAAATACAACTCAAAGCAGCCCCTGTACCTTGATTTGTGTGTGTGTGTGTGTGTGTGTGTGTGTGTGTATGTGGGTATCTGGGATTGAACTCAGGGGCACTTGACCACGGAGCCCCATCCCCAGCCCTATTTTGTATTTTATTCAGAGACAGGGTCTCACTGAGCTGCTTAGTGTCTCACCCGTTGCTGCGGCTGGACTTGAACTTGCGATCCTCCTGCCTCAGCCTCCTGAGCCGCTGAGATTACAGGCATGCATCACCGCGCCCGGCTCATTGATATTAGATAACACATATTATGCAATGATTATGTGCTAGTCTTTCCTGTAACTCTATGAAGTAGCCACTACTGCTCTCCCCATGGCGCAGGTGAGAACACCAAATGACACAGGAGTTAATTCATTTCTCCAAGGTCACGGGGGGAGGATTTGCAAAGCTGGACCTTAGACGGAGGCTCGGGCTGTCAGAGGTCTTAGCCGCACACTCTCTCTGGGGCCCTGAGGAGTCCTGGGGGCCTACGTGAATAGGGGCTTTCTTCCTATCCAATCCTACTGCCTCTGTTTACCTCTTAGAAACCACCCACCTGCGCACCCAGAACCAGCCACATAATTTTATGAGGCTCCTTGAAAAACAAAACACAGCCTTTGCTTCAAAGCCATCTCACAGCAGGTGCGGTGGCACATGCCTGTAATCCTAGCCCCTGGGGAGGCTGAGGCAGGAGGATCCCAAGTTTGAGACCTGCCTGGGCAACCTAGTGGGGCAACTTGGTTAGATGCTGGCTTGAAATAAAAAAATAAAAAGGGCTGGGGATGGAACTCAGTGGTAAAGTGCCCTTGGGGTCAATCCCCAGCACCAGTAAATAAATAAATAAATGGGAAAAAAATCATCGAATATTAAATATTTAAGAGGGTGACAGGAGAACATGCCACAAGCTTGGGACGGCTCTGAGCATGGGGCCCAGGTCGCATGCCCAAGAAGCCTGCCCCGTGGGCCTCCAGTTCTTCCCCAGCCTCTGAATGCCCTATACCCTCTTTCTCAAGGGTCTCCCCGTAAGGTGGGAATTGGGCCTCTTCCTCCTGTTCTGGGTGCCTGTGACCTGGTCCAGCCGCCATTGACGGAACTTGTAGTTTGCCAGACACCGAAAAAAGAGACTGTCAATGTTTCCTGTCCTTGGGCCCATGGAATAAATCCCTGTCCCGTGTGCCTGTGCCTTCCCTGGGGCTTGGGACTAAAGAGGCTTGGCTTCACCCAAGGCGCCCACTGCCCAGGCCTAGACCACCAGGAAGACGTGTTTCAGGATACAAGCAAGACCCAAAGGCCCCCTCTAATTAACCGGCTGGTGACTAATGAGGGGCTTCGCTGTGCAGGGCCTTTGGTGGTGGTGGTCACCGTAGAAATCTGCACGCTGCGCACAGCCGCTCCCGGGGCCCGCTCCCCCAGGGAGCCGGCTCCCCTCTGCAAAAGCAGCATCTGGGTTATCGACACTGTTTGTGAGTGAAATAAATGGACAATTAGAAGGCAGACAGGTTGAATCCTTGTTGGAGCGAGGTTTTACCTACATCCATCCTGGGGTCTAATTGATGCTGTTGTCCTTGCTTGAGAGGAAATCATTGGAAGGTGATGAATTCAGTTTGGATGCATCCCCGTTTTCAAAGCTCAAGGACAGGAAAAAATGCCTAATTAGGAGGCCGACGTTTCTGCCTTTTAGAGGCAGCTGCTGGGTTTGTCACGCAGTGTGGAAGCTTTTCATTTCTTTCCTTGCTTTTATGCACAAATATGATTTGCTCCACCAGCCGGGGGAAACCCTACCATCATTCTATAAGTGGGGTCCAAAAATCTAATCTTGTAGAGTGCAGGATTGACTTTGTGTGGAGGTTACTAACTGAGAACAGGGGCTGGGTGAGGTTTGAGAGCTGTATCAGTCAGACTCTGTTAGGCTTTGCAGCGATAACAAGTATGTCCTAAAATTTCTGCAGGCGTCACACAATGAAGGTCTCTTAATGGGTCATGGAAAGTTCAGTTGTGGTCAGGCAGCCCTTTTGGGCTGTGTGTCTGTGCTGCCTGGGACATGTGGCCCTTTAGTTATAACAGGAGGGAAAGACACGGATAGACTAAGTATCACTCTGGTCCTCAATGACTGTAGTTCATTTATACACAGTGCCTTAGCCACGTGGCCCCAACCTAACTCCAAGGGAAGCTGGGAATTATGGAAGGGTGTGGAGTGTTGGTAGCCTCCTCTGTTCCTGCTGGAGGAGGCAAGGGATTGCGTCTGTATTTGTAACACCATGGTGCACTTCTCTTACTGAGGCCTGGCACCAGGATGCAGATGAAACCTGAGAGGTGTTTAAGGAGACACACGAACAAGCCCACACAGAAATCAATGAGTGAAGACCAGTTTGTAGTAAATACTGTGAACAAATAGAACCGACTGATAGTGTCTGGGGAGCTCTAAGTTAGATGTGGCAGCCAGAAAGGCTGCTCTAGGGAGAAGGTGGCATTTAAGATGAGACTTGAATGCAGAGGAAGAGTCAGCAGTAATTTTCTGATTTAATTAGTCTGGGCCAAGTCTGGACACCAGTATTCTTAAAAAGTTTCCCCCAGTTGTTCTAATATTCGGCGAGCAGGCACCAATAGGAGATCAGCGTGACTGGAATAGTGAGTGAGGAAAAGTGCGGTGTGTAATGAGGTCCTGTGAGCCCGGGTGTGGGTGTGCACTGGGTCATGAAGTACTATTCAGTTCCTACTGGAGGCCATGGGGAAAATTTTGAAAACTACCATAAAAAATAAATGTTAGCTGGACGTGGTGGCAGCACGCCTGACATCCCAGCAGCAGAGAAGGATGAGGCAGGAGGATCGTGAGTTCAAAACCAGCCTCAGCAACTGCGAGGCACTAAGCAACTCAGGGAGACCCTGTCTCTAAATAAAATACAAAATAGGGCTGGGCATGGGGCTCAGTGTTTGAGTGCCCTGAATTCAATCCCCGGTACCCCCCAAAAAGAAACAAATCTTACTTTGTAATCTGGCACTCATACATGATGGAAACTAAAATTTGACACAATAATATGCTTAGTATGAGTGAAGAATGCTCCTTGGTTCACTCCGCTCCACTCTGCCTCATTCCTGATGTAGCCAGGATGAGGTTAGGTGATGCCACCGTAACAAGTAGCCCCGAGAAGTCGGTGGCTTATTACTGTGCGTGTTTATTACTAATTCATACCACAGCTTCCAGGCAAGTGTGAGTGTGTATGTGATGTGAGCTTGGAGGGCCGTCTGCTGGAAGGACACATAGACTGAAGGTTGGCAGGGCTTCACCTTGACAAGTACTTCCGCGGTCACCTTAGGAAGAGGAGAGAACTCGATGAATCCCACGCAGGCTCTTGGGAAAGATTCCCTTTGGAAGTGGCACATGTTAGTTCTGTGCAAATTTCACTTATCAGTGCAAGATCCTGGGTCACATTTCCTTTACAGGGAAAGGGTATGTGGGCACACCATGGCCCCGGGAGGGCTGGAAGCCAGACAAAATGTGGTACACGGCATGAAAGACGAACATCTTTTCATTCCATTCTACTTTCTGACTCAGGAGTTGTTTGAAAGAACAGCATGCGGGGCCTGAAGCTAAGTAGCGCAAACGCAGGGGCAGAGAGCGGGCAGCGCTGCCCCTGAGAACTCACAGACCGTGGGACAGATGGCTGGACACTAAGGAGCGTGGTTGCTTCAAGCTACACAAGATGTGGAACAGAGGGCGGCGGGGAGGGAGGACACCGGCTCCAGCAAGTGGAGGAGGGATCCGCGCTGGGTGGCCGGCCTTGTCCCCAGGGCTGGTGGGCAGTAGCTCTCCCTCCTGGCGGCTGCTTCTCTGCATCTCAAATCTTCTCTCTGGCTTTACTTTTTTGGGTGGAATCATCTCTTCTCTGCAGCACATTAGAACAATTGGGTGAGCTTCTTCGGAATCTGGGTGCCCAGGTTTACCCCAAACTTGTTAAATCAGAATCTCTTTTACAAAGCTCCCAAGGGACCTGAAGGCAGCAGAGGTTGGGGGCCACTGCCATTCACCAGAGCTTTTAATGACAATCATGCGGCCACACTGCAGTGATTATGGAAATCGTCATAGCTGTGGCCTTTGGCGGGGATGTGGCCGGTGGACTTACTGTCCTCGGTTCCATACCCCCTTAGTTTGCTGTGTTCGGCCTCTGGGATTCACACTGTTTTAGACCAAAGAACGGCAATGCTGTCCCCTTCCCTGGGAACCTTTTTCCCACTTCCTGGATATTGTGTTCCATTTCCTCCTCTGCCAACTGGGAGCCAGGACTGTCTGTGTCCACAGTACTCGCAGCTAGACTCCCCTGGTTTGTGACTCAACCAGTCAGCCGAGTGCTGGGGTGCACATGCCTGTCATCCCAGTGGCTTGGGAGGCTGAAGCAGGAGGATCACGAATTCAAAGCTGGCCTCAACAAAAGCGAGGCCCTAAGCAGCTCAGTGAGACCCTGTCTCTAAATAAAGTACAAAATGGGGCTGGGGATGGGGCTCAGTGGTCGAGGGCCCCTGAGTTCAATCACCAGTACTAAAAAAAAGAAAGAAGGCCTGTGGAATTGGATGTGAACCTTAGAAAATAGGCGTTAATAACAATGTCACATCATAGCTCACGCTAGGGGTTGTGCTGGAGATTTTCTATTGCGCACATACGTGCTCATGATGAGGAATGTAGAAGCCACTGGTCAGCAAATCAAACCAAAGGAGACTCTCAACAAGGACGGACAGTTCAGCATTTCTGTATCTGCCTCCTTATCTCTATACGCACTCTGGATATTCTAGGATCTACGTCTCTGTTATATAATATCGTCCTCTGTTCTCTATCAATAAATGCAGATGCATATTATTTTGAACGGGTGAATCACCATCTTCTTCTGATCACTCCTCTATTGTTGGATATTCCTATTGCTTACATTTTTTGTGATTCTCACACTGTTGTGATGAAGATCTTTGTACAGGAACCTTTGGGCTCTGGTGCCATTATTTGCTTAAGGAAAACTGAATGTTGAAAGGATCCGAGTTTTGAAATGGAAAATGTTCTTGGCAAAAGAGGCAGATTAAGCAGAGGCCTGGATGTGGGGGTGTACGGGGGACACCCGTACCGAGACGCCATCGCAGGAGAAGAGGTCAAGGAGGCCCTGTGAGTGTTCACCTTCACTGACTTCTACCATCTTCTTAAGAGCCATCTGAAGAGAGTTTTGCTACCTGTTTTACTGATGAAGAAACCGATGAACAGAGAGGTTAAGTTCCTTGCCCAGATTACTCAGTCAAGAATTACGAGTGGCTCTTGGTTAACTGGAGCCCAAAGCTCAGGCTCAAGTGACTACGGAGCAGTGAACAGAGTTCAAGGTCATCATGCTGGTCATTTACAAACAGTGGCCTCATCTTTTGCCTGGACGTGGGCATCCTTCCGTGGGCAGACAAACGTCGATAGACGGAAACCCCAAGGTTCCTCTTGAGCCTACGCGCCCTTCTCACCAGGACGGGGGACGCCAGCAAAACTTCTTGCTTGCAAACATGTTGTCTTGAAGTGGGCAGCCTGTCAGCTGGTTGCCATGGTGACCAGAGAGCCCCAGGGAATGAGGGACACACAGGGTGAGCTGGAGACACCGCGGAGCCCTTCTCCTTCAGCCTCGGTGGAGCTGGTGACAGCGGGTGCCAGACCCTCAGGTGCTCAGAAAGCCCACAGTATCTACGCGCCACCCCGTGTGTCCACGTGTCACGACTTCGCTATTTATGGGGTGTCAGGGCAAAACACCTTTTGTGGGCGATCTTACTTACCTCTCCCCAAGCCTTGCTTGACAGACAATGGTACGGTTACCCCCACTTTATTGGTGAAGACCCAGGGACACGGAGAAGCTCAAAGATCCTCTCCTGTGTCTCAGCTACCAACAGCAGACAGCTCCCGAGCTCAAACACCCTCCATGTTGCAGAAGAGTTTCCAGCAAATAGCAGCTTCAGGGCGTGGCGGCTCTTAGCTTTCCAAGGTTCCCAGAAGGAAGCGCGGGTTCTTGCAAGAAAGACTTGGGGCATCAGCAGGGATGTCCAAACAACAGTCGGGGTGGAGAAATAGGCCAGAAAGAACCTAAGTTCAAGACTCTCCAGGCTGCAGTCATGGTGCCTGCGGGTCCCTGGAAGATCCTCTCTGGGTGTGAGGGTGGGGCGAGTGGGGGAGAGGGAGGGTCACCGTCTGACTCTTTCCTCTTCAGTGTGGGGATGCTCAACCAGGCCAGCACTGCCTGCCCGCGGGGGCCCAGGTGGGTAAGCCAGGAGCAAATGAGGCGACACAGGACGAGGCGCCCCGGGTGGGCCGCTGCAGTGGGGTGGGCTGGGCTCACGGCTCATTCCCAGCAACTGGCCCAGACCCCTCTCTGCCCACTGTCCCCCGGGTCACGGTCTCCCCCCCTGGTTTCCAGATCTGATTATTTTAGAAGTTGGAGATCTGGATGCTTCTTTGAGTCTCCGGATTTTTAAAAATGTTATCAGCCTTTCAAACCCAGCTCTGTGCTGGGAAATAAAATAATTCCGTGGGCTAACTCAAGCTCTGGGCCCTCGAGGGAAGGTCTTAGTTCTGAAGTTTGGTTCATGTTTAAAGAGTCCTCTGCTTTTTTTAATTTATTTTTTTGGTACCGGGGATTAAACCCAGGGGTGCTTAGCTGCTGAGCCCCATCCCCAGCCCTATTTGGTATTTTATTTAGAGACAGGGTCTCACTGAGTTGCTTAGTGCCTTGCTTTTGCTGAGGCTGGCTTTGAACTCGTGATCCTCCTGCCACAGCCTCCCGAGCCGCTGGAATGACAGGCACATGCCAACTGCGCCTGGCTATTCCTCTGCATTTGCACTGAGGGAAGAGTGCTGAGGGCAGGTCACAGTGGTGAGGCAGCCCTACCCTTTTGTAACTTAGAGTCCAGCTTGGTGTCTAACTGAGGACCATGATGAATTAGCGTATCTCCAAGTCAATGAACAGGTGGCAGCCAGCATGTAAAAATAATACAAAATAAGGTAGAAGCCAGGTGCAGTGGTACACTGTGATAACAGCAACTCCGGACCCCGATGTAGGACAATCACAACTTTGAGGCCAGCCTTAGCGATTTTGCAAGGCCCTCAATAACTTAGCAAGACCCTAAGCAACTTAGGGAGACCATGTCTCATAATTAAAAAAAAAAAAAGGGCTGTGGATGTGGCTCAGTGGTTAAGTGCCCCTGGTACCAAAAAAAAAAAATCGTGGAAAATATTAATAGCATATAACAAAAGTAGGAACTGGTTTGTAGAGCACTTGTTATACTATGGATCTTGGGCAAATAAATAAATAAATAAATAAATAAATGAGAATTAGCTTTTTCAAAGTGAGTGACAGGTAAAAGAAGGGCATCTCAACATTCCACTTCTGTTCAACACTGGGCAGGGTGAGTTTCAGTCTTCTTTTACATTGTGGTTAAGATCCTGAGCTCTGCCACGTGCCAGCTGTGTGACCTTGGAGAACTTGCTTAACTTCTCTGTACTTCTGTTTCTTCATTTATAAAAATAAAATGAACCGGGTACGGTAGACCACATCAGTAATCCCTGCAACTCAGGAGGCTGAGGCAGGAGGATCGCAAGTTCGAGGCCAGCCTCAGCAACTTAGCAAGACCCAAAACAATTTAGGGAGATCATGTCTCAAAATGAAAAAAAAAATAAAAATAAAAATGGGAGCTTAGGGATGGCAGCTCAGCCATAGAGCAGCTCGGGTTCAATCCCTAGTATTAAAAAAAAAAAGGGTTGGGAAGATTAAATGAGTCAATGCATGAAAACACTGGCACATGGACATTCTCGGTGGCTGTGAGTGCTGCTGCTGCTTTTCCTGAAGTCTGGCATTCAAGGGCATGTCTGGGTGAGGTGCCCGCAGTCCTTCACTTCTGCACAGTGGAATCTCCTACGTTCCAGAGACGAGGCTTTCTCTGTGTCAATCTTAAGCAGTCTGAGCTTTCAGCAGTGGAGACCCGAGAGTGGTCTTCCATTACAATGGAACTTCTCTGTTTCCAGGGAGTGATTGCCAATGCTGCCCAGGCCGTCCCCATGCGGGAGGCCGCTGACCCTTGGGCATCCCTGTGGAGCGCGGTGACTGGCAGGGACCACACCCAGGCTCAGCGGAGGCTTCAAGAGCCCAGCAGCCCACTGGGCTTTCCTTCAGGCTCAGAGATGCACTTGACGGTGGAGGAAGAGACCAGACTCTTCAGAGAGGGGGAGCTCGCGATCGAGGTCCTGCAGGAGGTGGGCAAGGCACAAGCAAGGTCACGGAGGTGCCATCAGTCTGCCTGGGGCTCCAGGGTGGGAAAGTGCAGAGCCGTGTGAAGCCCCAGTGGCCAAAAAATACAGTCAGAATCAGGGCATTGGATGCCCAAGAGGCACTACTGGATGTTTCCGCCAGATCTTGATTCTCTCAGTAAGGCCAATTCCAACACGTCAACACAGTAGCTCCCTATTTGATTAACTCTGGTTTTTCTGTATTTGAAGAGCCCGTCTCTTCATCCCCCAGTGATAAGAGAGTTTGCCGAGTTACTTTTGGAAATTCAAATTCTGTTCTCTGTTTAGCTAGAATGACCCGCAGGGAGGCAGTTTTACATAAGGTTGTCACAAAACCACTTGGTTATCTTAATTATCTCACATCCTCAACTGAATTAAAAAAAAATAACACAGAAAAACAACAACAATAAAAAGTCTTTAGAGGCTGGAATCTGGAAAACAGTTGGGTGGTGTATGAGCAATGACTACAGAGACAGCTTCCCATGTTTGAGTCCTGAGCACTGTGCCTGAATTATCCCCTCAGTCCTCACCGTGACCTTGGAGAAATTGTTGTTATTTTCATTTTATAGATGAGGCAACTAGTTAGTAGAGGTGAAGTAATTGACCAAAGTTCACAGGGCTAGTTCATCCTTGTGTTAGTCAGTTTTCCATCACTGTGACAAAATGCTTGAGATAACAACTTAAAAAGTGGAAAGGTTTGCTTTGGATGAAAACCAGTTCTTGGTCACTTGGCCCTTCCGCACAGTCCATATGGTAGTAAGACATGATGGAGGAGGTCTGTTCACGTCACAGCAGCTGGGAAGCAGAGACAAAGAGGACAGGGCCAGGGTCCCCATACCCTCTTCAAGGGCTTTCCCTAATGACCAACTTCCTTCCACCAGACACTGTCTCTTAAAGGTTCCACAACTTCCTAGTGGTACCACAGTTTGGCGAGCAAAGCTTTAGCATGTTGGCCTTTGAGGAACAAGAGAAGACAGCAAACTCCCATCTTAATGTAGCAATAGTAAAGATAGGAGTCGGACCCAGAGCCGTCTGATTCCTCTTGGAGAAAACACTGTCAACTTGCACTCTGCCCGACTACTTCCCACTCCAGCTTTGGAACCTTCTCCCCTTCTCTTTCTCAATGTGGAAATATGAGAGAGCATCAGTTTTGACTTCCCTTCATCTATCTCAAGAGCGGGCAGAAAACAAGACCTCCTGTCTCCAACCCAAGCCGGACAAACAATTCTTACTGAGATTGACAGATGGCAGCATCCAGGATGGACGGAGGAGGGGCTGTGGTGGATTAGTCATGTCTGCCATGAGTCCTGGATGTGCAGCCTGAAGTGGGCAAAGCCCACTTGTCCTTCCGGTTCTTGTGTTATTTTCCCCCACAAATCTACATTTTTCTAAAGCACAAATAAACACCTACACATATTATTACAGCTTTATCTTCAGAGCAAGGTTCATGGTTTACAGCTAATATCCAAGCTGGGTGTGTGATATTACTGCTGATTACTCTTTATATTATAATGTTGAACCCCTGCTCTTTCTGTCTAACCTTCGTAAAGCAAACTCTCCCAACGGGATAGTGTTAGAACGATGCTTGGAGATGATTGCCAACACCCACGGGTCTGATAAAATAGAGCTCAACCTGAACTTGTAATAGATTTGCCCTGATTTTTTTTCCCCTTCTGGCTTCTTTGTTGCTCAGTTGTAGTCTAGATCTCTGACATTGGCTCAGATACTTTCCCTCCAAGGTGGGACTCAACCAACAACTGGAACAGATGCATCCCAGCACCAAGGGACGATAAAGACCCGACTCTAGGCTGTTCCATCAGCTACGCTTTCAAAGAAAGATCACGATCAAATGGCAAAATGTGGAAATTGGGCATATAAATAAAAACCCTGTTGACTTACCCTTCTAAAATAGAGCCAGGAGGCCAGGAAGAGAAGACACTCAGGTCGCAATTATTCTCTGAAGCATCTCACCAGGCCAATCCAGCAAACCAGCCTGCCTTATCTTTAAGACCATCTTGTTCCTCTTAGCAATTGTCAAGTGAATGAATGGCCAGCCACAGCCGGAAGGCAAGCTTCACATAGAAGCTGCTGACACTTTTCCCTCAGAGCTGGACACCTCCTCTGGACCCGAAAGTGCCAATAAACTTTCTTTCATAAGAATTTGCACAGATTTCTTCAAAAATCCCCAAACTCTGCATGTCTGCCTCAGATTGTCATTCTCTTCTTTATTCCCCAATAAAGGTTCTTTATTGGCGATTCTTCTTGCATTTCTTCTTCTTTTTTTTTTTTTTTTTTTTGGTACTGGGGATTGAACACAGGGTCACTTAACCACTGACCACATCCCAACCCTTTATATTTTTTATTTCGAGACAGGATCTTGCCAAACTGCTGAGGGCTTCATCAACATTTTGAGGCTGGCCTTGAACTCAAAATCCTCCTGCCTCAGCCTCCCAAGCTGCTGGGATGACAGGTGTGTGGCACCATGTCTGGCCTCTTCTCTGTACTTTTTTTCTAGACATGTTATTTTTTTTTTCCTGCTTAGAATCCACACCCCCTCCCCCAATAAAACAAACACAACTATCTTCTGTGCAGAACCATCCCCTTTCCTGTGCAGGTAATCGCCCCACCAGTTTCCAGCAATAGACTCACGACACATGACCAGGTCTGACCAATCAGAGACTGAAGTGTACTCCTTGGGCACAATGATTGGTCCAGGGTTGCACACTTGACTGAAACCTGGCCAATGAGGCCCAAGCCTGAAATCCCCCTCCCCGCCCCTGCAGGAGGGCTTAACTGACAGGTTGCAAACCCGGAGCTGCTGCCTCCCCTTCCTCCCCAGTGGGGGGCGCTGATCACTTAAGCCCCTAGATCTAGTCTCCTCTAGAGCTAGCTTTGTTACAGGAAGGCCCAGTTATGAGCGCCTGCAGAGTTAGCTAAAGCCAGTTTGAGTGTGTTTCTGCCCCTGGGGACATATGTAGAGCTAATGTCCTCCACAAAACCTCAGGTGATTTTCCATGCAATGAATTGGATATTTGTGTCCGTCCTGTCCTCTCAAATCCACATGATGGAATCCTGATGCTCCAGTACGGGGGGGTGGGGGGCCTTATAACCCCATTTCCATTTCCACATCTGCTGCCCCTTGCTGCACTCGGGTCACATGGATCTTGTGCTGCTTTGTAGCAAATGACTTGCTTTCTCCTTAGCATGCCAGGCCCTCCCCTGACCCTTGCCCTGCCACTCTACCCTCCAGCAGCAGCCCAGGACTGGTCATAACTGTTACCCGCTGACCTGCTTCACAGGGACCCTATGTTCCTTGGATAAATTCCACAACCTGGAACAGGACATCTGCTGCATAGCATTCTCTGGTCCCTTTTGAAATAAAAACAGCCAACAGCTCACATTTACTGAGCATATACTATATACCATCTATGTGCCCTCCCCCTGGGGTGGCTTAACTGACAGGTTGCAAATCTGAGCGGCTGCTGGCTGTCTTTGTCATGGGGGGGGGAGGGGGGTGGGCACTAATCTTAACTTAAGCCTGAGTCTAGTTTAGCTAAGCTGGTGTAGAGCTAGTTTACCCCAGGAAGATGCAGTCACGTGAGCCCATATAGTTTGCTAAAGCCAGTTGGAGCCTTATTTCTTACTCTTGGGACATAGTATAACTAATAGCTTACTGTCTTCCAAAGCCACTGTTGGAACAGTGAGGAAGGACGTGCTGGGCACCCCTGAATTGGCCAGGCCACCAGGACTGAGTGGGTGAGCTGTTTTCCGAGGTCAATCACTTTCCCTGGGCTCCAGGCCCGGGGCCTCATCTCTCTGCCCTCAGGTTCTTTGCAGCCCACAGAGCAACCTGAGCACTAATTGTCTTTCTGCTTCTGTTCTCAGA
Organism: Spermophilus citellus; assembly: GCF_964194105.1. Classification (NCBI taxonomy): domain Eukaryota; kingdom Metazoa; phylum Chordata; class Mammalia; order Rodentia; family Sciuridae; genus Spermophilus; species Spermophilus citellus. Next base: position 19,246,102 of record NC_138187.1, on the reverse strand, counting down.
GCTGTGAAGGGTTAAGAGAATCTGCAGCCTTTTCACAGAGCAGCAAGGGCCGCAGAGCATGCCGTGGTAATTGGGCTTGTTTTGTGGGGAGGAAACGCCTGTCTTGGTGTCAGGGCACCATGTAAAAATGTGTTTTTATTCCATATAAATTAGTCTGTGTGCTCGCCCCGTGCTGCCGACGGCCTTGGCTGAACAGGGCTTGGCATTCCCTGTGCCCATGGAGATGACTCATTAGTACAGAGCAGGGCCCTGTCCGCATCCTCCTTTGACTCTTTCCCCAGAGCAGAGGGGAGCGCGGGGTCTCACTGGGAGGCAGATTGCAGACCAAATGCAAATGGGGGCTTTCTTTTCCTCTCTCTCTCTCTCTCTCTCTCTCTCTCTCTCTCTCTGTTCTTCCAGATATTTCTTTCTATCCTGTCTACACCCGCAAAGGACTCATCTGGGGCAGAGGCAGGTTCATTCTGCCTGAAATTCAGAGACTTAGAAGGTTTAGTCATCAATTCAGAGAATCTTAATGAAGAGCTGTTGGATCATAGATGCTCAGAATTGTGGGATCTCAGAATTTTGCGTTCCTAGAATCCTAGGAATAAAGATAAAGCCAGACGCTGGGACCACAGATATCTCCATCTGCATTATCTGATTTTTAGGTGGGTGGAACCCCCCTTCCTCAAGTGGGCCAGCACAGTCTGCCTGATTCATATTGTCATTCAGGTCTCAGCCGAAATGTCCCCACTCATGGGCTGCTTCCCTCCACCTATGGGCTATTATGAGATGAAAGCATCTTCCCCCATGGTTAATGAGATCTTTAAATGTTGGCTCCTCACTGAGTCCCTGGGGCTGGGCACACCCCTGACAGTGTGGAGGTAGTTGGTATGTATTTGTCCGATGAATGGAAGGAGGGCTGATCTTGCATTCTACGGCTCTTGGGACTGGAAGGAATGTGAGTGGCTGCCACTTGGCTCCTCCCCCCATATCTCTGCAGAGTCCCTGAGAAATCCTCTGAATAGGATGGGTCCCTGCAGGAGAGGGGCGCTTACCGCCCCTAGAGCAGCGATCCACCCCATTCTGAAGACACTCGCCAGGTTGTGAGGTTCTTAGTTGCCTAAGTCACATTGTTGGACCTGTGACGTGACTTCTCCACCCTTGGATGTCACTGTTGGTGAGATTGAGCACAGAAACGCTCGAGCTCACAGTCCCGAACAACTCACAGAAGGAATATTTCCCAGAAGGTTTAACAGAGATGACCTAGGAGTTGTGTTTGACACACAATATCATTTTCTATTTCATTATTTAAACAAACAAAATTTCAACTACAGAGAAGTGCGTGTGTCACAGGCATATGATTCAGTGAATGACACAAAAAGAGCAGAACTGTGACTAGCATAGATCCAGAAACAACATGGCAGCTGGGCGCGGTGGCACATGCCTGTCATCCCAACAGCTTGGGAGGCTGAGGCAGGAGGATCACAAGTTCGAGGCCAGCCTTATCAGTTTAGCAAGGCTCTAAGCAACTCAGCGAGACTATCTCCAGAATTGAAAAACTAATTCATAAAAAGGGATGGGATGTGGCCCACTGGTTAAGCGTCTCTGTTGCTGCCCTGTTGGCAGGTCAGCTCTGGACCACGTAGAAGAATCTACATCCAGATCTGGCAATACCGGGCCCCCAGTTCCTCATGACTGCAAGCGGCTGCCCTCTTGGCCTGGGATCTGCCACGTCCAGCCAACCCCCTTCTCACATCTCTGGCACTCAGACCTCTCCCCTCAGTGTGGGTGTTAGACCTTCCAGTTCCGGTCAAGTCATTTTCCCTAGTCACTGGCCCTTCTGACAGCTTCATTGCTTCCCGTGGGAAGGGAACAGGGAGGTGCAGAGCCAGGTTTTGTTTTGGAATTGGACAGGAGTTAGAACTCGATTTGCTACCAGCTCAAGGGTTTCTGTAGGATCAGGCTTGAGACCCTGGACTCAGGAGACAGCTGGGTTGAAGTAAGTATCATGTGATCTTGAGTCACTTCACCTCTTGGACCCTCAGTTTCCTCATCTATTCAAGGGGATAAAGGAATGGACCACACTCCCCAGAATTGTGAGGAGTAAAAGTTCTATAGAGTGCTCAGCACTTTCCTCTGAACAAGTGAGAAATGTTTGTTAAACAGCTGGATACTACCCATAGGTACCTTCCCCTGGAGACTCAGTTATCTCATCTGTAAAGTGGGATTGAATAATACTTGCTTCTCAAGTTTGCTATGAGAATTAAATAACTTATTTTCAGAGGCTCCACAGGGTGACATCTTCTTGATCTTGATTCCGATTACCCACCCACAACCAGGACTGGTTTTCCCCTTTGTTTTTGAGTTCCACATCAACAAGCAGATATCTGCAGGATATAGCTGTGCCCTGGGTGTGGTGGCCCTGAAGCCACCATGCACTATCTCACAGTGCCAAGGTCCCAAAGATAGTATCACTAGCTGTCACTATAGGCTTCTTGGACTTTCTGTTGTCTCACCTTATTTATATTTGAACTTGAGTCTAGATATTTTTTTCCCTGTCCTAGTCACAGTTCATTTTTATAAGAAGAAAACCTAACTTAAGATGTTCATTTCTCTATTTTCTCTGTTCTCTATTTTCATTTCAGGAGTTTTTCCAATGCTGTTTAGTATTTTGAGTCATCAGATCTGTTCTAAGGAGAAATCATGCAGCCAGGAATGGCATGGTATTCATTCATGTGTTCATTCATTCATTGGTTCAATCATTCATTCATTCATTGGTTCATTCATGCAATTATTTGTTCAATCATTGGTTCAATTGTTCATTCATTCATTTGTTCATTCATTCATTTGTTCATTCATTCATTTGTTCATTCATTCATTTGTTCTTTCATTCATTTGTTCTTTCATTCATTCTTTCCTACAACAGGTCTTAAACACCATATTGTTTATTAGGAGCTAAAAACAAATCCTTAGCACCTAAGTATCATTAATTTCCTTCATTTTCACAACAAAGCTTTACATGTATTGATGATTGCGGTGTTGATTATAAGGATGTGCTCATCGCTAGTCCTGGCCCTAGATGCTTTATTTGCCAGAGTTCATCCTCCAACAATCCAGGGACTAGGTGCCGCCAGGTCTGTTTATAGAAGAAGAAACTGCCCCTAGTGTAAGGTTGCTCAGTAGGCGACGAGGACTCAGGTCTCTGGGAGCTAACTCAAAGGTTATGTTCTTTCCACTTGGTCTTTTCATCTTCATCAACAAGGACTCTGTTACCCAGGGCAGAGGACCACAGTTTCTATGTCCAAACCATCCGAGTCTTCATTGAGCCCTAGATTACGGCTGCTGATTTTTTTAGAAAAAAATCATTTTATGAATATGTAATTCACATACCATTTAATTTACCCACTTAAAGCAAACTACTCAATATTTTTAAAGTATATTCATGAAACTGTCACAATAACCTAAGCTTGGAATATTTTCATTTCCCCTAAAAGACACCTCACATCCATTAGTAGTCAGTCCTGGTCTCGTCCTCTCTGCCTTCCCTACAGCCTTAAGCAACCATTAATCTAGTTTCTGTGCCTCTAAATTTGACTATTCTGGATATTTCATGTAAATGGAATCATGCGAAGTGTCGGTCTTGTTTGCTTGTCTTTCACTTGGCTTATGTTTCCAAGGTCATCCAAGTTGTAGTACGAGTTACTGCTTTACTTTTTTAAAAATTGTGGAATAACTTTCCTTTATATGGACAATTCAACTTTATTTATCCATTAATCAGTTGATGGATATTTTGTTTCTTTCTATCCTTTGGCTATTATGAATCATTTATGTGTGTCTAAGAATTTGTCCATTTTGTCTTAGTTATCCAATTTTTTTTTATCATTGTACGCCTACATCATATTTTCCTGTAACCTTTAAATTTCTGTTAAACTTAGTGCCTTTTGCATTCCTGGCTTTGGGTTATTATTATTATTTTTTTGTAGGTTAATCTAGCTGGAAAAGTTTTATACAAAGTTTTGGAAAAGTTTTAGAAGGGTATAAATTTTGTTCATCTTTTTAGAGAACCAGTTTTTGGTTTCATTGATATTCTCTGATATTATTTTATTCTCTGTTTCACTTAGGTACACTCTAACCTTTATTACTTACATCTTTCTGCTTACTTTTTTTTGCTAATATCTTTCTTATTATTTATTCTTTAAATACATGACAGCAGTGGAAAGCATTACAATTCTTATTACACAGGTAGGGCACAAGTTTTCATATCTCTGTATATAAAGTATGTCCACGCCAATTTATGCCTTTTTACATGCACTCTGTTGTTGATTTTTTGCATTACAATTCTTAATACCCATATATACCACAATTTTTCGTATCTCTGTTTGTATATAAAGTATGTTGACACCCAATTCAAGTCTTCATACGTGTACTTTGGATAATGATGTCTATCACATTCCACCATCCTTGCTAATCCCCTGCCCCTTTCCTTCCCCTCCCACCCCTCTTCCCTATCTAGAGTTCATCTATTCCCCCCATGCTCTCTCCCCCTACCCCACTATAAGTCAGCCTCCTTATATCAGAGAAAACATTCTGGTATTTGATATTTGGGATGGGCTAACTTCACTTAGCATTATCTTCTCCATCGCCATCCATTTACCTGCAAATGCCATGATTTTCTTCTTTTTGAATGATGAGTAATATTTCATTGATTATATATGCCACATTTTTTAATCCTTTCATCTACTGAAGGGCATCTAGGTTGGCTCCACAGTTCAGCTATTGTGAATTGTGCTGCTATGAACATTGATGTGGCTGTGTCCCTGTAGTATGCTGTTTTTAAGTCCTTTGGGTATAGTCCAAGGAGAGGGATAGCTGGGTCAAATGGTGGTTCCATTCCCAGATTTCCAAAGAATCTCCATTCTGCTTTCCATATTGTCTGCACCAATTTGCAGTCCCACCAGCAATGCATGAGTGTGCCTTTCCCCCCACATCCTCGCCAACACTTATTGTTGTTTGTCTTCATGACAGTTGCCATTCTGACCGGAGTGAGATGGTATCTTAGAGTAGTTTTGATTTGCATTTCTCTGATGGCTAGAGATGATGAGCATTTTTTCATATATTTGTTGATTGATTGTATATCCTCTTCTGAGAAGTGTCTGTTCAGGTAATTTGCCCATTTGTTGAGTGGGTTATTTGTTTTTTCAGTGTTGAGCTTTTTGAAATTTTTTATATACCCTAGAGATTAGTGCTCTGATGTGTGATGGGTAAAAATTTGCTCCCAGGATGTAGGCTCTCTGTTCACCTCACAGATTGCTTCTGTTTCTGAGAAGAAAATTTTTAATTTGGTTCCATCCCATTTATTGATTCTTGTGCTATAGGTGTTTTATTAAGGAAGTTGGGGCCTAATCCCACATGATGGAGATTAGGGCCTACTTTTTCTTCTAAAAGACACAGAGTCTCTGGTTTAATTCCTAAGTTCTTGATCCATTTTGAGATGAGTTTTGTGCATGGTGAGAGATAGGGGTTTAATTTTATTTTGTTGCATATGGATTTCCAGTTTTCCCAGCACCATTTGTTGAAGATGCTATCTTTTCTCCAGGGCATGTTTTTGGCACCTTTGTCTAATGTAAGATAATTGTAATTTTGTGGGTTAGTCTCTGTGTCCTCTATTCTGTACCATTGGACTACCAGTCTGTTTTGGTGCCAATACCCTGCTGTCTTTGTTACTACTGCTCTGTAATATAGTTTAAGGTCTGGTATAGTGATGCCACCTGCTTCATTCTTCCTGCTAAGGATGGCTTTAGCTATTCTGGGTCTCTTGTTTTCCAGATGAATTTCATGATTGCTTTTTCTATTTCTATTATGAATGCCATTGGGATTTTGATTGGAATTGCATTAAATCTGTATAGTGCCTTTGGTAGTATGGTCATTTTGATAAAATTAATTCTGCCTATCCAAGAGCAAGGTAGGTCTTTCCATCTTCTAAGGTCTTCATTGATTTCTTTCTTTAGGGTTCTGTAGTTTTTATTGTATAGATCTTTCACCTCTTTTGTTAAGTTGATTCCCAAGTATCTTATTTTTTTTTTTTGAGGATATAAAATCAACACCCATAAACCAAAGGCATTTCTATATATCAGTGACAAATCCTCTGAGAAGGAAATGAGGAAAACTACCCCATTCAAAATAATTTCTAATTATCTTCTGTATTTCTGTAGAGTCCATTGTGATATTGCCTTTTTCATCATGTGTGCTGGTAATTTGAGTTCTCTCTCTCTCCTTCTCTTCGTTAGCATGGCTAAGGGTCTGTCAATTTTATTTATTTTTTTCAAAGAACCAACTTTTAGTTTTGTCAATTTTTTCAATTGTTTCTTTTGTTTCAATTTCATTGATTTCACTCTAATTTTAATTATTTCTTGCCTTCTACTGCTGCTGACTTGTTCTTTTTTTTTCCCTAGGGCTTTGAGATGTAATGTAAGGTTATTTATTTGTTGATTTTTTCTTCTTTTAAGGAATGAACTCCATGCTGTGGTAGTAGGAGCAAATGTGACTCCATTTTGTTTTATGACTTCATCCTGTAAACAACCATGCCAAGTAGAAGAGTCATGACTGGAGCAAGATGTTCTTTTCCTTTTGCTGTAGAAACCTTTAAGAACACGGAACTACCTAATGGGGTATTGTTTCTGTAACTAGGGTAACGGGGCTCTGTTTCTGTAACTGGGGTGACTGGGCTAACTGTGATTGGTTAGGCTTCCCTCCGCTTGACTGCACTGTCCCGCTTCTGTAACCTGGCTTGCTTGCATTGGCTAGACCCCCTGAACATCCCTTTTGCGGTTTTCAGGCTTATAAGGAGTGCCCTTGCAATTGTTTGGGGCTGATCAGGGGAACAGCCTTATGTTCTGGTCGGCCACCACCTGCGTGCTTCAATAAAGTCTTGATTTGATTATACGTGAGTGGTCTAGTAGTCAGTTTATGAAACCCTGGGACAAAGCTTTAACTATAACAATGCAATGAATTTTCCTCTTAGAACTGCTTTCATAGTGTTCCAGGGATTTTGATATGTTGTGTCTGTGATCTCATTTACCTCTAAGAATTTTTTTATCTCCTCCTTGATGTCTTCTGTAACCCATTGTTAATTCAGTAGCATATTGTTCAGTCTCCATGTGATGTAGAAATTTTAATTTTGTTGTTGATTTCCAATTTCATTCCATTATGATCTGATAAATGCATGGTAGTATGTCTACTTTTTTGTATTTGCTAAGACTTGCTTTGTGGCATAGTATATGGTCTATTTTAGAGAAGGATCCATGTGCTGCTGAGAAGAAAGTGTATCCACTTGATACAGGTTGGAATATTCTATATATGTCTGTTAACTCTAAACTATTGTGTTATTGAGGCCTATAGTTTCTTTATTCAACTTTTGTTTGGAAGATCTATACAGTGGTGAGAGAGGTGTGTTAAAGTCACCCAAGATTATTGTGTTGTGGTCAATTTGACTCTTGAACTTGAGAAGAGTTTGTTTGATGAACGTAGCTGCACCATTGTTTGGGGCATATATATTTATGATTGGTAAATGTCTTGTTGGTGTATGGTTCCCTTGAGCAGTATGTAATGTCCATCCTTATCCCTTTTGATTAACCTTGGCTTGACATCTGCTTTATTTGATATGAGTATGGAAATTCCTGCTTGCTTCCGCAGTCCATGTGAGTGGTATGATTTTTCCCAACCTTTCACCTTCAGTCTGTGTATGTCTTTTCCTATGAGTCTCCTGGAGGCAGCATATTGTTGGGTATTTTTAAAATCCAATATGCTAGCCTGTGTCTTTTGATTGGTGAGTTTAAGCCATTAACATTTAGGGTCACTATTGAGACAGGTTTGTATTTCCAGCCATATTTGTTTATTTTTGTTATTTAACTTGACTTGGTTTTCTTTTTTGATTAGCTTTTCCTTTAGGGTACCACCACCTCCCTCTGCTGATTTCATTGTTGTTTTTTGTTTCCTCTTCATGAAATATTTTGCCAAAAATGTTTTGTAGTGCCGGTCTTCTAGCTATGAATTCTTCTAACTTTTGTTTATTGTGGAAGGTTTTTATTTCATCTTCAAATCTGAAGCTTAATTTTGCTGGATACAAAATTCTTGGTTGGCACCCATTATCTTTCAGAGCTTGAAATATGTTGTTCCAGGATCTTCTAGCTTTTAGAATCTGTGTTGAAAACTCTGTGTTATCCTAATTGGTTTTCCCCTATATGTGATCTGATTCCTTTCTCTTGTGGCTTTTAAAATTCTCTCTTTATTCTGTATGTTGGGCATTTTCATTATAATGTGCCTTGGTGTGGATCTTTTGTGATTTTGCACATTCAGCATCCTGTAGGCTTCTTGGATTTGGATTTCCATTTCATTCTTCATGTCTGGAAAGTTTTCTGATATTATTACATTGAACAGACTACTCATTCCTTTGGTTTGGACCTCTATGTCTTCCTCTAGCCCAATAACTCTTAATTTTGGTCATTTTATGCTATCGCATATTTCTTGAATTTTCTGCTCATGATTTCTTATCATTTTTGCTGTGTGGTCTATGTGCTTTTCAAGATGATATATTTTGACTTCATTGTCTGATGTCCTATCTTCTAAGTGGTCTACTCTATTGGTGATGCTCTTATTTGAGTTTTTAATTTGGTTTATTATTTCTTTCATTTCAAAGATTTCTGTTTTTTTTTTTTTTAATATATAACCTCTATTTCCCTGTTGAGTTGATCTTTTGCTTCTTGGATTTGTTTATGTAGCTCCTTGTCAAAGTGATCTTTCACTGTCTGTATTTGTTGTCTTATTTCTTCTTTAAGATCCCAAAACATTTGATCATGTATATCCTGAAATCTTTCTCTGTCATTCTTTCTGCTGTACTTGTCAATTCTTCCAATGATGTGTTGTCTTGAATTCTTTGTGGTACTTTCTTCCCTTGTCTTTTCATGTTGCTTGTATTTCTTCCTTTTCCGCTCTGTGGAACTGAGGTATTATTGTTTTTACCCTATAGATTTGTAGTGCTCTGGTATGGCTCCAAGATCCCTCCTTCGTGGGGAAGGACAATGTTAACACATCCTAATATCAACAGTACATCACCTATGAACAAATTATTGTTATTAAGACATTTATAGTTAGTCTCAATGTCCAGAAATGTTGGATTCAATTATTATTTAAAATATAATCAGTAGTTTCATAAAAGGTTTGCAGTTTCTGGTGGCAGACAGTGAACTGGAGGTCAGGTCATCTAAGGGGGAAAGATGTGAGGGTGTGGGGTTAACATAACTTAGGAAATTTGAAGAACTCTAATGAAGAGGGTTAGTAGCAGGGAAATAGAAAGGAGGTAACTTAGGGTAGATAAGTATGTGTGAGGAGTGTAGAGTACATAAAAACAAACACACATGTGTTTTTAGAAATTTACAGGAGTTAAAATAGTGAAATTTACAGGGTGAAAGAAGGAGAAAAAGAAGGAGGAAAAAAGGGAAAGAAAGAAAAAAAAGAGAGAGAGAAGAAAAAGGGTGGTTATGCAATTCCTCTATATGATATTCTCTAGGTGACTCAGTTCTCATAGTTCTATTCATGTAAAGTTCTTGGTTTCACGTATCTTGGGATGTGAGGGTCGGAGGACAGAGGGGTAGAGGAGGAAGAATACAGATAAGAAGGAAAAAAACCCTTACAATTCCATGTCCTTGCTGCCTCCTTCTCTTCCACTAGGGGGAGGTGCCTGTTTTAAGCTGAGTCTGTCCTCAGGCTGGTGCAGGTGACCAGGTGAGAGGACTTGAGCCCCGGGTACCGTCTCCCTCTCCTGCCTGGAGCTTCCCAATCCTGAGCTCTGTTTTGCTCCAGGTTTTAGTCCCCTCCCGTCCTTTGCTTATCAGGTCCCCACTGTGGGACCTCCCACCCTTAGGGTCGCACCCAGTGGGTGCAGCTTTTGCGCTGGGCGGTCAGTGGGCCGAGTCACTGCAGCCGGCGAGGAGCAGGGCCTGGGGAGCTGGGGACCAGGCGCCTGCTCACACGAGGTCCGGCTGGTAGCCACGCCCACCGCTGGTAGCCACGCCCACCAAAATGGCGGGAGAGGTTTTCCAAGATGGCGGCGGCCTGCTTCCCGCGCCGGGTGTCCTGTGAGGCGGGGGAGCGAGGGTGGCCTTGGGCAGGGGCTGGATGGCCTCCATGTGGCCTGCGTGGGAGCGGGCACCGCTGATGAGGTGGCTCTGCTGCGTGGCTTGAGCGCCGTGTGTGCGCCAGACCTGCGGCTTCGGGTCTGAGTTGGGTCTCACAGGGTCGCGGAGGCTCTGGTTCCTGCGCAGGTGTCGTGGCTCTGCGAAAATCCGCCGCCGAGGGCCCTGTCGCCCGCTCTGAGGTGTGGGACTCCGTCTAGGTGACAGCTTGTGGGGACGCCACCTGACTGCTCCTTGGTCTCCTTCCACGGAGCAGCCCGCAGGGCCTCCCCCAGCCGCCATCGCGGGGGATCCTCTGCTCTCTTCCTCCTCTCCTGGTCCCTGAAGGTGGAGGTCCGCTGGTTGACCTGGACTCGGGCCTCGTCGTCAACCCGACGCTTATCGACGTACATCTCCTCGGGGGCTGCATTCGCCGTCCCGGGGGTCTGCAGACGTCTGGACCCTCTCTGTCCCTTCTTGTCCGACACATTCTTTGGGAAGGGGTTTTAAATTTCACCTATTTATGGATTTTTCCAAATTCCTTGGGTTATTGATTGTTAATTTCACTCCTTGTATTTGGAAAATGTACTTTGCATGTTTTTGGTCCTTTAAAATTTGTTGAGACTTTTTTTTTATGGCTGAGCCTGTGTTCACTGCTGGGACTGTTGTGTGTGCTGTGGCTGAGATTGTGGGTCCTCCCCCGTTGGGGACAGGAGTGTTCTATTTCGGTGCCGGGCTGTGAGGTCTAGCTCCGTCCGTTAATGGGTTAGTTGGTTCCTAGGGTCATGCAGACGTCACGTGCCCATGTTGACCTTTGACAAATCCTTGCATCCCTTAATGACAGGGGCCTGCGGGAGTCTCTGTTATTTTTAAGTTGCCTGTGTCTTCCTTCAAGTCTGTCAATTTTGCCTCATGGATTTGGTTTTTATTTGAAAGGTGCGTATGTTGGTGATTGTGTCACCTAGGAAGCAGGTGATCCTGGTGGCATGTCTCTGCTCACAAGTCGTGTCTTCAAACCTAAGGTAAACATTGGCAGGGCCACTCTGGGTCTTCGATGGTCACTGTTTGTACGGAATCTCTTTTCCACTATTTTGCTTTCAACCTGTTTGTGTCTTTGGATCTCAAATGTGTCCCCTGTGTACCACCTGTAGTTGATCTGAGACGACATCTCTAGCTTTTCACAGGAGCATGTAATGCATTTATATTTAATGTTGTTATTGATATGGTTGGATTTACATTTGCTACATTTTTTTTTGGTACCAAGGATTGAACCCGGGGTGCTTAACCACTGAGCAGCACTGCCAGCCTTTTACATTTTTTATTTAGAGACAGGTTCTCTCCAAGTTGCTTAGGGCCTCGCTAAGTGACTGAGGCTGGCTTTGAACTTGTGATCCTCCTGCTTCAGCCTCCTGGGCTGCTGGGATTACAGGCGTGGGCCACAGCGCCTGGTTGCTATTTTGTTTTCATGTCTCCTAATTTCCTCCTGTGTTTTTCATTTCTCTACTCCTTCCTAATTGCTTTCCTTTGCATTAAGTGGTTATTTCCTAGTGCTAAGTTTTAATTATTTTTATAATTTCTATTATATTAGTTACTCTCTAAGTAGTTGCTCCAGAGCTTACAATACACCTCTTAATTATCAGAATCTACTTCAGATTTACACTGACTTAATTTAAGTGAGACATACAAACCTCACTCCTATTCCCTCCCCACCTTTTTATGTACAATTTTATATGCATGTAGGATATAGACCCATTAATACCTAATTATCACTGTATATAATCTAACTTTTTTTAAGCAACGGGAGAGGAGAAAAGAGAGCAATTGCATATTTATAGAGATGGCTACATTATCCTCCTTATTTTTTCTTTTTGGTCTCTATTTCTTCTGTGTCTTCAAGATTATATTCTCTTATTTCAATACTTGACCTTATTTGCTATTCTTGTCAAATATATTCTGAACATAACAGGCCCAGCCACCCACCATACGAATATTTACAATTGTGTGTCCCTTAACGGTGACAGACATACCTTCTGAGAAAAGTGTCCGTTAGTTGATTTCGTCATCATGTGAAAATCATGGAGCCACTGGCTGTGACGTCACTGGGTCTCCATCACCTTATATACATCCCATCTGCAGTCACGGAAGAAATGCTGTTTATGTCACACAGCTGTGGTGTCTGGCTTTACACACAATTGCTTTCTAAAACAGTCCAGGAAAGAAAGGAGAATAAACAGGGAACTATATACTGTCTTTTGTAATTACTTATGTAATTATCTTTATGTGTATTCTTTGTTTTATGATCTGGCTTCAAGCAACTCTCTGATGGGACTGAATTCCTGGAGTCATTCTTGTAAGGGAGCTCTGCTGGCGAGAAGTCTCTCAGGATTTATTTATCTGGAAATCTCTTTATCTCATCTGCATGTTAGAACAATAGTTTTGCTGGATATAACAATCTTTGTTGACAGATGTGTGCACGTGAGAGTTTAATTTTCATCATTTTGACTGTTTGCTGGTGGTGTGTGTTTAGATGACAGGTCAGCGATTGGGCTGGGGATGGAGCTCAGGGTAGAGCACTTGCCTAGCATGTCCAAAGCCCTGGATTCCATCCCCTGTACTAAAAAGAGAGTGAGTGGTCAGTCTGACTGTGGCTCTTTGTACACAATGAGTTGCGATTTAAAAATTTCCTCTGAGTCTCAACATTTTACCTGTGTTATATCTGGTTGTAGATTTTTTTTGCGTTTATTCTACTTGGAGGCTCATTGAACCCCACGTATGTGTAGCATGTTTTTTTTAATCAAATTGTAGGAATTGCCAATTTGATTAAAAAAATTGGTTGTTCAATATCTTCTACGAATCCCTTTTCTCTCTCTAGTCTCATTATGCATATCTTGGGTTCTACATTACTCTAAGGGTCAATGTATTATTTTTGCTTATTCTTTTTTTCTCTCTGTCCTTCAAGATGTGATGGGGGCTTAGAAATTTGCCTTTGCTAAAAGCACCCACTTTCCTTAGGCCTGCAGCTGCCCCGTGGGACAAAGCCTGGCACCTCTGCCCTCACTTGCTCATCTCTGCCTGTCAGTATGTTAATCATTTACGGAGTGTTCACCTAAAAACTGGTAATAAAGGTTCATTAGCCCCAGCGTAATTATAAACCAACCAATCTTGTCCCCCTGCGAGACAGAGGCAAGGTTTTCAGACTCCTGAAGTGGCCCTAGAGGTCTTCTGTTGTGGTCGGGTCCCATCCAGGAACCTCAGGACCAAGCATCTCATGGGACCCTAATTGCCCACTTCTGGGATCACAGGTGTGACAGATCAACTTCCTGCACCCTGCATCCTGCAAAGCCCCCTAAAGCGACAAGGACTTCTTAAATCTCCTTGCAAAATCAGAACTGAGAGAACAATCAACCAGACCACAGTTTGACGAGAATGGCTCAATTCTGCACTTTCTCCCCACGCCTGCTGCCAGAATTCTGCCTCTCTTTAACCTAAGGCTCCTGTCAGCATCTGGAAGACAGGGCTGAGAGGCCGGATCCCACTTTGCCTTCCCAATAGGGCCATATGGATGAAGGTTTCCTCTGCTTCTCAGTTTACCTTTCCTGCTTAGATTTGGGGTCAAGTGGCTGGAACTGGTTTGCTGGAAACCCTGAGGTCAGGCCTCTGACCTGGTACTCCAGTATCAACTGTACCTGCCTCCAGTGATCTATCTTCAAGTTTTCTGACTCTTCTGTTTGCCCAAATGTATTGTTGAGCTCTTCAGTGAATTTTTCATTTCAGTGCTTGTAGTTTTCAACTTTAAAATTCCCATTTGGTGCCTTTCAACGTCTCTATCTCTGGTGAAACATTTCAATCATGCTTTCCTTGAATTATTTATAGTTTAGTTGTTTTGAGCATATTTATAGTAGCTACTTTGATGCTTTAGCTGTGAATCCCACCATCTGTAGCCGTCAAAATCATTTTATATTACCTACTCTCATTTCTAAATAGAGATAATGTATTTCTGTTTCTTTGCGTGTCTGGTTTTTGTTGAACACTGGGCGTGTTAGGTAATATATTGTAGCAACACTGGCTGCTGCTGTTCTCTGCTGGGCCATTTGTCTAGAGTGGGGGAAGAACTGATTCTGCAAAATCTACTTTTCTGCTCAGTTGGTAGCCTCTGATGCACCTGCTCAGATTCCAACTCCCACACCCCACCCTGGCTCCTTTGCCTGTCCCTGGGTAGGCATAGCTGCTAATCGGTCAGAGATTGTGCCAGCAACCCCTCAGCCAGTTAAAATGTTTACCCTGACATTGAACATGTGCATGGCTGGGAGTAGCTTCGCAGCTCTTGGAGTTTACTGATTGTGTCACACATTTAGCCAGAGAGAGGCAGCTTTGAGGTTCTTCCTCTCTGGCTGCCCTGAGCATGTTCTGTCTTCCAGAACACCCATGGTGACTGGGACCTTTGGAAGTCCTGGTGTCCTGACATGCAGGGTTAACTCCATACTGAAAGAGTTTGTTAGTGGCAGAGGAGACAGGCTTTCTAAACAAGAGCTCCCAGGACGCAGAGCATCTAAGCAACCTGCATTGCTGCACCTGGGAGGGGGGAGGCAGGTAGTCAGTTAGTGAATGGCTTCAGATGGCCACCTGTGGAGGTGCGGGTTGCCATAGCTGACCTTTGACCTAGAGATGCATGTGGCCTGCCTGTCAAGGGTATCTTCTTGACCTTATCTACATCCCTTTCTTAAACCTCCCCTGGGTGCTCTTTGCATTGTGCTGAGGAGACGCAGGGTGAACCCTGACCTTCTAAGACCCCTCACTGGCCCTGAGGAGGAGGATGGACTTTGGACCAGAGTCCTCCGTCTCCCCCTTCAGCCAGCTTTTCCAGTATAGTCTCTTTCCTTGCCTCCACCCCTCGACCCTCCATGTGACTGGCCTGTCATGCAGCAAGCAACTGGGCCTGGATTTGGTACCCCCTGGTCCTCACTGCCCAGTCTGCGTGGGGCCGAGCTGTGCTTCAGCCCTTGTTCCAGCGAGGCTTTGGCCCTGTGGAGACGCGTCTGCATGTGGCTTGGACAACCCTCCTGAGTCTGTCTACATCTGAGTAGGTGGCGCCTTGTGTATACACAGCACTCCCAACCACCAGAGTGACGGCTCCAGTCCATGGCTTTTCCTGGGTCTCTGCTATTGGTCTTGTATCAGGCCCCAGCTTCCTCTTAACGCCCTCCACCAAAATCTCCATTGGTTTTGATGATGCCCTGGGGCACAGTTAAGTGCCCCTGGTTCAATCCTGGGTACCAAAAAAAAAAAAAAAAAAAAAACAAACTGATCTCGGCTCTCGTGGCCTTGTCAGGTCAGCAATGCGTGTCCTTTCTCAGCCCTCCTGGGTCGCATGTCCTGCCCTGGTTGGTCTGGAAGCATCTCTCAGAAGAAAAGCACAGCACTACAGGTCGGTACTTCTGCTTGTTTAACTCTGAGCTTCCGCGTCTGCGTTTTAGCAGCAGCTAAGACAACTCACCTTGGAGCTGCTCTGAAGATGGCCTTCCTGACTCATGCTGGTTACACACGACTGTCTTGTTGTTAGGAATAAGCACTTCTTTATTTTTAAGAACAGAGGAAGACCTGTTCTTGTTTCCAACGATGAAATTAAGAACAGGTCTTTCCCTTTAGACTGAGTGTTACAGAATCACAACTAACCTTGACCCTGTGCCTCGTGATATTCTAGGTTTTTTCCCATGAACCTCAACGGCAACCTTAAAAGCAGGTGGAACTCAGTTTGTAGATAAGGAATCCTCAGAGGCAGAGTGACTTCAACAAATACTAAGTGGCTTGTAAGTGGCCCAGCTGAGATCAATACCCACCTTGCTCTGTGTACCCCAGTTCCTGAGTTGGCAGGCAGTTGGTTGACTCCCCACAAAGCTGTACTCCATCTTCCATTGTGGAAGAACCCCAGTTTTGGGGGGATATCCACCTTCCCTCCAACATTACCCAACATTAATTTTAATGTCTAAGATTATTCAGGTCAATTTATTTCCCTTGCTGGTGACTAAACTTAGGAAGGGACATATGTAACACAGTTTCATACCAAATGTGATGAGACAGGAAGGGGGGATGCATACTCTCTATCTTTTCTGGGAAAGATAGAAAGAGACACATGGGGAAAAGTGTAATACCTGCCATCATGGCAGCCTTCTTGTGCTCTGAAGGGAGTCAGCCTGAGAAAAGTCATATTTGAGAATGGAAATCAACCTGCAGGAAAACTTGGGTCCTTGTTGCCTCTGGAATGACTCTGTGACCTGCCTTCTCTTTATGCGAGATAACTCATTTTCCTTGAGGGAGCTTTTCTACATTGTCAGCTAAAGGCATTCCCACGGATACATCTATCCATGGAGCAAAACTACAGCGAGATTCATAGTGGGGCCGGGGGTGGGGGAAGAAGGAGCCGGCACCCAGCATGCAGAGAGAGGAGAGGGTGGTGAGCTCGGGGACAGTCTTTGGGCTGCAATACAAAAGCGATTGGATTCTGGGATTGGTGGGAAAGCTCTGCAGGGCCTCCTGAGAAGGATCTGATCTTGCTGCCGTTCTGAACACTCAGTGACTGTGCGGAGGATCCTCTGGGTGGTGACAGAGGAAGCCCAAAGGGGCACCAGGAGGCAGCTGCAGGGAGCCACGGGGTTGGGGGAGGCAGAAAGGAAGGAGTGGGTGGGTCGGGGCAAATGAGGGACACCTCAGGATTTGCAGAAGGCATCCAGCCGGGGGAGCCTGGCTAGGGGAGGAGTGGCCATGAACCGGGCAGTGAGCCGGTACCAGCTTGGCACCAGGCCCCTCTGCCACCACTGCTGATGCACAGAGTGATTCTAGGGCCTGAGCCAGACCCACGTTCTGCATCTCTGTTTCTGTTTTATTTACCGCATACACTATGTGACATAGGACAGAGAGAAAATGGGAGTTGGTGTGGGACTGCAGCTGCACTTGGGTCACTCTGGTGGCCTGCTGGCTGCCGAGCCTGGAGCCACCCAACATGCAGAGGGGCCTCCGTCAAGCCTCACTGAGTGAGCGAGTCCCCTGTGTCTCCGTCACGAGGAGCTGGGAGGAGATAGCAGAGACACACTGAGCTCCCGGCTCGTGCCGGGGACCTTGGTGCCAGGACATTTGCCTGTCACTCATCCAGACGGCAAACCTGCTGGGTCATAAATTCCACTGCAGACTAATATGCGATGATAAACATTAATCAAACACTTAATCCCCCACGATTTTCCTTGTCACAATACATTCTCAGAGGCCACCGAGGGCTGCTCTGGATCGGCTGAGGATCTTCAAAACACATCCGGGAACGTTCAGCTCATGCATTTCTTTTCTCCAGATGAAATTTTCTGTAGCGAGCGGAGAGTGCTTTCTGGATGCGGTTGCAATAGCTTGTTTACTTGCTTATCGGTTTATTTGATCACTTATTTGTTAATCCCGCAAATGTGTATTTAATGTCTATTGACTGCAAACACTTCACCAGTTCCAGGGATACAATGGTAAACAGGGGCGGGAGAAAGGGCCCTGCTTTGTGGGGACGCCATCGTTATCAGGAAGACAAACATTGAGCAAATGAACAAATCAACAACGTAATTTAATAGAGTGATCATGTTTCTGGAGAAAATGGAGCAGGATATGAGGCTAGAGGGGGCTTGTGACTGGGAAGTTCCTTTAAATCAGGTGGTTAAGCAAGGCGGCTGTGTTAGGAACAGGTTTCAGCAGGAGCAGGCCGAGAAAAAGGAATAGCATGTGTAAAGGTCCTGGGGTGGGAGAAGAAGCCTGGTATGTCTGTGGAAGAGAAGAAACTATGAGGTCGAAGAGCTACGTAAGTAAACTGCATATATGCAAAATGAAGAGTCAAGATGGAGACAGTTCTCTGCTCTGGACTTTATTGGGCCGTGCCTTCATCTGTCCGTTCAATCTGCAGATGCCTATTTGGGGCAGATACTGGGTAAGGAAATATCCTGAAATAAAGACCAAAGTCCAGAAGATTTCAAAGTGCAGCAACCAGAGAAGCCAATAATCTCTCACATTATAACCGACTCTCCTGATGGATGGGTTATGGAGGAGGACAGTCCTTCCCTTTTCCCTGCTGTGAGCCTGGTTTGGTCATGTGTTTGGACAGGACAGTGTGAGTGAGCTACGAGGTCAAGTTCTGTCTCATGTGCTCGTCTTGGGGTGTTGGGTCACTGTGGCATGACAGCAGCCCCTGGGGAATGGACCACCAATAGAAAAGTGTTGGCAGCGAGGACATCCAAGATAGGGGGGCCACATGTGACAAAGACCTCCTTGTCACATTATACCATCATGGAAGGATAAAGAGGAAGCATGAGATCAGACCTGTAGGCTCAGGTCCTTTTATAAAGGCCACCAACCCATTTTAGAAGGTGATGCTCTCACAAGCCCAAACATCTCGACGTTAAGATTCCAACACGTGGACTCTGGGAGACACATTTGTTCAGGCTGAGTCCCCTGCTGCAGTGACCCTTGTCATGCTGCCATCTGCCACAATGACCAGAAGTGCCCAAGGGAGAGGTCGCCCTGCCCGTCTGGGTCCTGAGCAAGAATGGGGTGCTGAATGGATTGGTAGCGTGAGAGAGAAATGAAACTGTGGCTGATGTCTCTGAGGCCTTGGGGTTGTGTGTTACTGCAGCATCACCCAACCTATCCTGACTGTCACAGCCAGGGTTAGGATCAGCATGAAAGCAGAACACAGTGACGGTGAGGAAGTCAGAGGACACTTCCCAGAGAGGTGCCATCTTTAAAGAGGCTGGAATGACATCGAGGAATTACCCAGCCACAGGGGAGGGAGCTGATGTTGTGGAGACTAGGAGAGAGACCTGTCCCTCGCGGTGGGTAGCGAGGGTACAAAAGGAAACAGGAGAACCGTTCAAGTGAAGAGCACAGGCTTGGGTTACCCTGTGTCCCTCTCTCTATCTGTGGCTTCGAGCAGAAGCTCCTGACATCTGAGTATCAGCCCCCCCCCCCCCCCCCCCCGTCACAATAGGCATGAATGTGCCACCCTGCTGTGCCTGGGGGGTGTGTGTGAGGGCTCTGTCAAGGCGGTGGCAACATGAGATGGGCTTGCAGAGGTACTCAGACCTGGGCCTGGTTTGTCATGGCCTTTGTCAAAATTTCAAGGCCGTGACAGTGATGGACAGCTACTGCACAGGTGGCCTTAGCACATACCCATTCCTCAGCCCTTCAGGTGCATTCCTGAGCCCTTGTGTGTGACCACTGTGCCCATTTTACTAACGAAGGGGAGCCCAGAGTGTAAAGGACATGTCTAATGCCACCCAACCGCAAAGTGTCCCAGCCAGAATTCAGACCTGGGGACCAAACTCCAGTGTCCACCCTGGGACCGCGGCATCATTTCTTGCTCCTGGGCTTCGACGGCTGAGAGACTCAGGCGGGTGTTGCAGGTTGATATGGGTGGAAGCCCCCACTCTCGGAGGCATCGTTGAAGCTAATGGAAGGAAGGGCTGTGGGGGTCCTGGTCAGAGACACAGGAAGAAACCAGGAGGGGCAGTTCCTGAAATGAATTGGGCAACAAGGAACTGGGAGCCCTTCCTTCCAGTTTCCTGACGGTCATTTCCTGGGTCCTGCTCGGGGCCAGGCTGCTCTATGCTCTCGAGAACTTACAGTCATGAAATAGTGTCCATGCAGACCCTGGGCGCTGCCCATGGGCCTCGGATCCTGCAGTCTCATGGAAGAGACGGACAGCCCCAGTGGTGATAGGGGTCCTTGTCTAGCCTTGACGATGACATCAAACTGGAGACTCAGCAGCCACTTACGAGTGACCCCGATGAAGAAAGGGGAGGCAGAAGAACATTCCAGAAAGAGGGAGGAGCAGTGCAATCATCCAGGAAAGCCGGGAGGGCGTTGTGGACGGTGGCATCCTGAAAGGCTCCCCTTGAAGGGAGAGAGGAACTTGGGGTGGGCATGGGGGCTCCCTCCTCTGGGCTCTGTCCCCAGGGCAAGGGGAAGCCAAGGAAAGGGCTTTAACTGGAGGAGCCACAGAATCAGATTTTCCTTTGTGAAGTCTCACTTTGGTGGCTGTTAGGATTGCAGGGGCACAAGGCCAAGGGTAAGGGGACCACTTAGCAGGCTGGGCCAGCATCTGGCCTGTGGGAAGGAGGTCAGGGGCTGCGGAACAGGGGACAGTGGGTAGAGCCGCACACTGAACTCCTGGCCCTGGATAAAGGCTCCGGTGACATTTTGTCCCTGTCCTCCTCCTTCTCCGCCCAAAGGGCCACCTGACCTATATTTATCTTTCCAAAGTGACCGTTCTGCAAATTGCCACTCTGTGCGACGTCGGCCCTGCCTCTGTTCCCGAGCACCCTGTGTTCTGGGTCACAGGCAGGTGGCCCTGGCAAGCTGTTATCTGGCTTTTCACTTTGTTGTGTTTTGTTTCCTGAGATTTCTGTTTGCTCAGTGCCCGGCCCTTCCCAGGCTCGAGCTCAGGAGGCCATTTGTCCAGGCCCCACTCGGTCATGGGTCGCAGCTTGGGCAAAGCGGCCCCAGGTGAGCTGGTTTTCAGGACCTTGGGCCTCGTGCTCCAAAGGGGACGTTGTCCCTGTGGAATTCCAGAATTCAGGGGGTTAACGTTCTTTTCCAATTAGCTCTGCATTTTCTATAAAGACATAATCCTTTATTAAGTTAATGAGGCATCATAATTATTAATTGCTAATTATTCATAGTCGCTTAGTCGACTTAAAAGGAATGATACCAGTTAGAGCAAGATTTAAAGATATGCAGATACCCAGCAGCTTCCCTGGCCGCCCGGCTACTCTGCGCGACAGTGGCAGGGACATCGGTTTTCTCCTCTGGATGATTCAAATTGTGTTCTAGATCGTATGATTTGGAGCATCAGCTCAATTCCTCCGTGTCCTCCACCAACCTCCTGATTCTGAACGTCAGACCTGATATCCACGGGCAAGGCTGTTGGGGCTCACCTGAGATATCGTGAGCAGAGTGCTCATCATCATGCTTAGTAGGTATCAAAAAGGCCACAAAATATAAGTTATATTTTAGAAGTTGCTTCTTTCTTTAACTGTGCATATTTTTGGGGGGTTAAGGGTACTAGACATTGAATTCAGGGGCACTCAACTTATTTTGAATTTTATTAAGAGACAGGGACTCACTGAGAGGTTTAGTGCCTTGGTATTGCTGAGACTGGCTTTGAACTTGCAATCCTCCTGCTTCAGCCTCCTGAGCTGCTGGGATGACAGGTGTGTGCCGCTGTGCCCTGCCTGGATGTGTCTTCTGTGTGTGTGTGTGCGTGCGTACACATGTATGTCTTAGTTCATTTCCCGTTGCATCTGAATGCCACAGACGGGTGATTTATAAGGAGTATGTTTATTTAGCTCATGGTTCTGGACCTGGGAAGTCCAATGGTATGGTCTTAACATCTGCCCAGCACCTGGCCCTGGCCTGGAGAAAGATTTCCCACCGTGAGACAGAGCAGACAAGTCAGAGAGCTCACTTTCCTACCAAAGCCACCTTGCTATACTCATCAATCCACTAATCCACTAATCCATGAGTGGATTAATCCACTTAAGAGGACAGAGCTCTCTTGACCCAAGCAGTTCCCAAAGGTCCCACCTCTGAATACTGTTAACACAGGACTTTGGGAATGAAGTCTTCTACACGTAAGATCCGGGGACCATGGCTTGTGAGTGTGTATCTGTGTTGGTGTCTACCTCTGTGTCTTGACCTTGTCTTCTGAACTTCTGCTGAAACTCATGGGACTTGAGGCACAGCCCTCAACCTGGACTCAAGGGTCTTGAGCCTTCAGGACAACATAGAGTGGACAGCCCACTTGGAGGCAGCTCAGATGTCCTACCAGGACACTGGGGCTTTGGAATCCGAGAGACAGTGGCTTCCTATTCCTGCTCTGTGTTGTTTGGTGAAGAACCAGGATTCTTATACCTCCTTGTTGGGTAAGGGCTAGAAGTTAGCCAGACCTGAGGCCCAGAGATCGGGGACCTCCTGAGGGTGGTAGAGTTCAGCGATGCCCCTGAGTCTTCCAGATTAGCCAGCTCTGATGTCCTGAGCCCTGGGCTTTATTTTTTTATGCCCCATTCATCCGTGGTTGGGGGCTCTGGTTCTATTTTACATTCTGAAGACTGCAGTCTGCCCCCCCCCCGACTTACAGAGGGAAACCCCAGTCCTTTTTCAGAATCCTGGTTAGGGAGGGTGCCCGTGCTGGAGGGAGGATCCTCTCGCCTTCATCAGCTTGCCTTCCCTGAGCTGGGAAGAGCAGACCAGCACGATCAGCTGCAAAAATAACAGGTTCCACACTGGCAGCAATGGGGGGCTGTGCCAAGCCACATCTAGCAGTGACAAGGAGATCCCCACGGGAGCAAGGGCAGTGGCTGCGGCAGGTGAGCTGAGGGAGGTGGGCCTGGGAGAGGCTCTGCCGTCATTTGTTCATAGCCACGTCCAGACCTGAGAACCTTCGAGATGCCAGATCTGATCTCAACTGCCCTACAACATCTGACCTGTCCTGAATCGATTATCGTTGTCTTCACTTCCTGGGGCCAGTGAGTTAGGGGCAGTCTCAAGCCATGCAAGTGTGAATCCAAGAACGCGTGTCCCTACCTGTGCCAACACCCCACTGTCTCCTTTTAAAGGTGCCCAAGGTTCAGTGAGGGCCCCTCAGGAGGTGTGAGGGGTGCAGGCGTCCCTGTGATGGCCAGTCTGCTGTCCTGGCCAATGTATTATTATCATGATCTGTACCCACTTATCCCTTCTCCTAAAGAGGGGGGCAGGCTCAACTGACGTTGGAATACAAGAACCCACAATTCCTACTGGGTGAGGACTGCAGGCAGGATAAGGGCAATGTCCTAATCTCCAGAAACTGTCAACATGTTGGTTTGTGTGACAAGGGGCAGTCTGGGTGCAATTAGAACTTAGATTGCTAATCCGTTGGCTTCAAAATAAAGAGATGATCCTAAATTATCCTGAAGGACCCAGTGTCACCACCCAGGGTCCACATGGGAAAGAAGAGCAGAGAGTGGACACAGGAGCGATGTCACAAGACCCCATCTGCCATTGCTGGTTTTAAAGACAGAGGAAGAAGATTGGGACCCGAGGAATGTGATAGGTTTTAGAAACCAGGCAAGGCAAGAAAAGGGAATAGCCCTTGAACTTCCAGGAAGGAAGCAACTTTATATTAATTAGCCTGGTGAGTCCTGTTTCAGACTCTGACATTCAGAACTGTAAGTTTTTTTTTTTTTTAATGTGTTGTTTTCAGTCAGGAAGTTTGGAGTGATTTGTTATAGCAACAATAAGAAACTAATACAGCAGAGTAACTGCACACTTAAAAATCATGTACTAATCAAACCTTTGGGTTACAGACTTTTCATCTCTAAGAATGCAAAGTAGAGGAACCATTGTAAAACAAACTCACGGGAAAGCAATGAACCCCACCCAAATAAGCAGCATTCTGCAGGACAGTGGGCTCAGGGATAAATAAGGGGAGGGGATGTTGCTACATGGTGGCCTCTGGTTTATGCTGTAGTCCTGATAAATTATTAACATCAGCCTCTATTACTGTCAAATGTGTTCAAGTTTAAATGACAAGTCTTATCATCTTCCTAGTAGAGGGTGCTCAAGAGACTCAACAACCGAGTAATAGTGAATAAAACTTCTGTGAATTTTTTTATTTGGAAAAATTGACTCTAAAGTATGGGTGCTTTTAGACAATTGGGAAATTTAAATATGAACTGGGTTTTAGACAAGGCGATAATTTTGTGAGGTGATAGCATTGTAATCAGGTATAAAATTTTCATTTTTAAATAAGATTTTACTAACGTGCTTAGGAGCAGATGCTGTGATGTATTAGATTTGCTTTAAAATAATCCAGCAAAAGGTGAGATCTTGATGGCAAAATGTGGACAGTTGTGGGTGACGGATTGCGGGGGTTGTTTACTCTCTACTCGTCTATTTCAGACTTTTCATAATAAAACCGTGTTTAACATGGTCCTACTTATAGTTTTGGCTTTTTTAGCCAAAGGCACAAACATTTCTCTCTGTCTCTTTGTCTCTCCCTCTCTCTTTTGGTATCAGGGATTGAACCTAGGGGCTCTAAATTGCTGAGGCTGGCCTCAAACTTGTGATCCTCCTGCCTCTGCCCCCCGAGGTACTGGGATTCCAGGTGTGGGCCACTGCTCCTGGTTTTCTCTTTGATCGTCTTCTTAGACTTCTTAGACTGGCTGGTTGGAGGTAGGATGCAGACATGCAGGGAGAAGATGTCACCAGATGTCTTCAAACAAGACCAGGGCACCAGTTTCACGAGTTGTTTGGGGGATCAGATCAACTATGGTGGACAAGCAGTATACTGACACCTCAATTTTCATTTACCTTGACCTTTCCTGGAAAGTGTCATGGGGAGGTGTGGCTCTGGCTTAGAGTCGAGATTCAGCATCCCTACTTTCAGAGGGATGGAAGAATTCAAGATGAAAGGCCAACTGCAAACTACTGCCTGGTGGAGGTCCGTCAAAGCCAGCCCTGTGCAGGGGAAGGACAGGAGGCTGGGGGCCAAGTGCCTTGTTTTAATTTGACATAGTTGTGTGATCTTTCAAAAGTGACTTGTCCTCTTGGAATCCCAGATTTCTTATCTGAATGTTGGAAAAAAATTAATCCTTATTTCTTGGGATCATTGGGAAGATTAAAATATGGCATTAAAATATGCCATAGCATATTGGAAAAAATATTAGACACAGTAAGAGTTTAATGAACATCTAGTCCCCACACTTTTTAATCTTGTTGAGTGGCTAATGATTTGAATATCACTAATTCCTGTTTTATCTTGGATACTATCATGTGTTTAGAGATGTACTGTTTTTGATTATTGAATAATGTGTGCTCATTGTAGAAGAACCCAGGAATGTTAACTCATTGTAGAAGATCTAGAAGATTATAGAAACCCATGAAAATACAATAAAAATCTTCCATAAAACCAGGAAATGTTTCAATTGCACGCATGCTATATTGTGATTTTCTTCTGTTCAGTAAAAATAATTGGGGTCAACTGAGATATAGACTTTTCCATCTGACTTTTTCAGTACGAATTTTTTTCTTGCTGTCTATAGATTAGTTTTTCAATGTTTAACAATAAAAGCAGAGAGGAGTTTGGAACTACAGCAGCTTGCATCAGAGAAATCTCATCTCTATCATGTCTTATGCATTTGTCTCTGCAAAAATCCTGTATCGTCTCCCCTGAGGTCTGTGTGGGATTTAAATGGTTTAAGGT
Organism: Spermophilus citellus; assembly: GCF_964194105.1. Lineage (NCBI taxonomy): Eukaryota > Metazoa > Chordata > Mammalia > Rodentia > Sciuridae > Spermophilus > Spermophilus citellus. Next base: position 19,220,692 of record NC_138187.1, on the reverse strand, counting down.
TGATAAAGCTGTTAGAACAGTGACTGAAATAGTGCTTATAAAATGATGGTGTCTGTTGTTGATATTGATTAGACTACCGTGTCAGGATATGTTATGCTGCAATAACAAAAAGCCCTGAAGTCTCAGTTACTTAACAAAAATTTGTTCCTTACTGCAAGTGGAAATCATTTTCTTGGGTAGCTCTCTCACAGGGTGATTTAAAGTTTCAGGGTTTTTTTTCCATCTTGTAGAACTTCCATTGCATATATTTCCATAATTGCCAGGCCAAGGGAAGAGAAATTGGAAGATGTCAACTAGCAATTAAACCCTTGGATCCAGAAGAAATAGGATCCACTCTACTCACAACCAATGGGCCCAAACTAATTATATGACCCCACATTCAAGGTGTGTGTGTGTGTGTGTGTGTGTGTGTGTGTGTGTGTAACTCCCTCATACGCCCAAAAGAAGAGGAGACATGGGCATTGATAAGTACCAGGAGTCTCTGCCTTGGGATTATTGGTTAGACGATTGTTTGCTCTCTGGGGAGTTAGTGGACTTGAACTCCTCAAGGTCAGCTCCCAGTGTGTCTGTGTGTTCTAAACCCTCCTAGAAGAAGAAGGGAAAGGCAGGGGCATGGCCTCCCCCTGGGTCTGTCTGTAGCTGGGTTCCCACCAGAGTTCCAGCACCTGTTTGCTCTCTGTGTCTGGGAATCACTGCCTCAAGCTCACCTGTGAGTGGTGCACTTAAGCACCAGGGTTGGGCTGGCCTCCGAGCAGCATTTCATCCGAGCCCTGTCATCGCCCTGATCTACAGCTCGTCCCGAGGGCCATCAGTCCCGGGAGAGAGTTTATCAGGCCCCACTCTGGCATTTAGTGCCACATATATCACCGTGGACACTAAGTAGACCTGGGCCAGGCCTGGTGAGGTAGAGGCCTAGTGTGAGCTGAGGGCTCCTGGGGAATTACCAATCATACCACCTGAAGAATCTTTTTTTTTTTTTTTTTTTTGGCACTGGGATTGAACTCAGGGGCACTCGACCACTGAGCCCCATCCCCAGCCCTATTTTGTATTTTGTTTAGAGACAGGGTCTCACTGAGTTGCTTAGGGCCTCACCATTGCTGAGGCTGGCTTTGAACTCATGATCCTCCTGCCTCAGCCTCCTGAGCTGCTAGAATTATAGGCATGTGCCACTGTGCCCAGCCCTAACCTCCTGAAGAATCTGCAGGGAACGTTTGCTTTTGGGGTTTCAAATAGTGGCAGCCTTTCATCTTTCCAGATGCTGGCAGCAGGGTGGAAGGAAATGACTTCAGAGTCAAGCACATCTTCGGTATGCATTATGGCTTTTCCCTGTGCTAGCTGTGTGGCCTGAGGAAAGTTGCTGCCCATCTCTAAACCAGCATTTTTTTTTTTTCATTTATGTAATGGGAACAGGATCAGCTCTCTGATTTCTCTCATTCTCTGGTTCTGTGACCTCATTCTTAAACTAGGTCCAGAGTTTGGATATTGGGGGAGCTCCCTGTCAGAGACCAGCTTGTTCAGTTAGGATGATTTTGGTCATAAGCAACAGAAATATTGACTTAGATGGGCTTTGAAAATACAGATTCTACTGCCCCATACAATAGACTTCTGGACAGAGTGGGTTTTAGAATCTGTGGACCATCAGCTCAGCCAAGCCTGCAAAGAACCAGGTTCCCAGCAGCTTGGGAGGCTGAGGCAGGAGGATCACAAGTTCAAAGCCAGCCTCAGCAATGGCAAGACGCTAAGCAACTCAGTGAGACCCTGTCTCTAAATAAAATACAAAATAGAGCTGGGGACGTGGCTCAGGGGTCGAGGGCCCCCCAAAAAAAGATCCAAATTCCTTCTTCTTTCTGCCTAAGCTGTGGAAGTTGCCTGTTGATATTTCAGTGTTCAGAGTCAGACATGCAAACCATCAGACCAAGAGGATCTCTTCCAGTGGGGCTGTCCTGAGAGCCAGAAATGGGCCTGAAGACCACCCAGAAGTCTTCCCTACTGGCCAGAGGTCTTTCCTATTTCTCAATTTTGAGGTCACTCTGGAGGGGTGGGATTGCCTTGGATCATCAAGTCCGTCCATGGAGTCTGAGATGAGCTCAGCAGGAGAAGGGGTGGGTTCAAAGGGTACCTGAGACAAAATCAGGAATCTGTTTGAAAGGAGGCTGGGGCTGGTGGCACCGCAGCATCAAATTCTCATTAGGAACATCCCATAAGAGTGACCTCAACAATGGGATTTAAAAATTTTTCTGTGACAGCTGGAGAAGGAGATGTGGCCCACTCCAGGAGCGGTTCAATAGCTCAACGGTGACATTCAAGACTCAAGGTCACCCCATATTTTTGCTGCAATAGCTTCGGCAGATGGACAATGTCTCCTTTTAGGGCCTCCAAGATGCCTGGTCTTCATCTTAACCTGCTCTAAATCAGGAGGAGGCAAGGGCAGGTCATGAAGAAGCTCTGTTCATGCACTTCTGTCTTCTATCAGGAAGAAAACCATTCCTGACCCTCAATAGCTGACATCCTTTGTGGGTCCCACAGGCCAGAGCAGAATCACATGGTCAATCCTAGCTGCAAGAGAGGGTGGGAGGGGGCTGTGTGTTCATTTTCTGCGTTTGAAGTCTGGTTCGGGCAGCTTAGAAGAGGGGACAGGTTTGTCCTTGGGAAGATAACCCATAGTGCCCATCACAAACTCCCAAGATGCTCCACGGTGGAATCTGTATCTTAATTCTTTGTATTTTGATTGCCCAATGAAGCCTACAGTTTTAAATAACTGTCCATTAAAATAATTGAATGATTTACAAAGTTTGGGACTCTTGGGGGGAACTTGTGGAGAAGGACGGCTGTGGATGGAAGGATCACCCAGACATCTACCCCACCCCCATCCTACTTCCTGCCTGTCAATCATTCAGACTTTTTTTTTCTTTATTGCCAGTGAGTTATTCCATGATAAAATGCAGATGGGCAGAGAGACAAAGAAGATCCGGCATGTTTCCTGTGTGAAAATGATGAGGACAGTTTGTGAAACAGCTTGTCTTTCATTGAGATTCCAACTTTTGTTCTTGGTTCTGTGACTTCGAGGTGACCATGTGGGGAGCTCCTACCCTCAGATCCTTCCCTCTGGGAGGTTGGAGCATATGGAAAGAGGGCTTACCAAAGTCCACTGGAAATCCCACCACTGGGCAGAGACTGAAAAGAAAAGGAATTCATTGTGTCCAAGAGATAGCTGATCTCCTGAGCTGATTTAAAAAATTATCCGTAACAGCTAAAATATGGAGCCAGCCTAGGAGTCCATTGATTGGTGAATGGCTAAAGAAAATGGGATACATCTACATGTGATATCTTGATATATATCTCTATAAATCACATATGTATGTATATACACACACATACACACACAATGGAATATTATCGAAGCATAAAAATGAAATCTTGCCATTTGATGCAACCTGGTTACTGTTACTGAGGACATAATGTTAAATGAAATAAGTCCGATTCAGAAAGAAAGATACCGAACACTCTCACTTCCATGTGGAAGTTAAAAAGTGGATCTTACAGGAGTGGAGATTAGAATTGTGGTTGCCAGACCTTGGGAGTGTTTTGGGGGAGGGAGGAGGGAGAGCAATGGTGGATGGGTAGAGATACAGTCGGATGGGAGAACACCTTCTAATGCTCCCCGCAGGGGAGTGATGGTCGATAGCAATCAACCATATATTTCGACATAGCTAGTAGATAGATTTTTTTGAACATCTCAATCCAAAGAAATGATCGTTGTGAGGTGAATGATAATGCCAGTTATCCTGATCCAATCCTTACCCATGTATAATGTCACAAGGAAACCCGAAAGTATGTAGAATCATTTGTTAATTATCATTTTTTAAAGTCAATTACAAATGGACATATGGAAGAAATTCTGCTGGAGAGCATGCTCACAGGCTTTCTTTGGAGGAAGAGCTAACCTGGCAATGAGACTGGCCTGGTGAGGATGAGTAGGGGGACCTCCCATGAAGGAAGCTGTCCACTGCCTCAGCTCCTGGTGTGGGCAGCCTGCCCAGCTCCCCAGCAAAGCCCTCTCTCTGGGTGGTCATGGTGCAGACCCCAGACCAGCACTTCTTGCTTGTGACCGTACATTGGAATCATTGTTGGGGGCAATGAAGTCTGGGTAGAGGGGCCAGCTGCAGAGGGACTCTGAAGTTTCCCCAGGTGGCTCCAAGGCACAGACGAGGCTGAGATCTGCAGCTGTAAAGGACACTGCCTACACTCAGATCCTGGTTATGCCACTGCTTCTGTGGCCACCGACACAAGTTCATGAACACATCTGTGCCTCAGTTTCTTCATATGTAAAATGGGGCCAATAACCACCAGGTGTATCCTGAAGGCAACCAGCATTGTTCATAGAAAGCACAGCGCAAAGTGATTTGGGGCCATCAGCGTCATTGTCTGCTCGTCCTGTGTGATACCAACAGGCCTGGCCGCTGCACCGCGGGGAATCCCATCGTCTCAGGTAGCCACTCCTGCAAGCCCTTCTGTCCTGACCCACCTTGGAATCAGTCCTGCTGGATGGTTCCTATAGTCTAGAACATAAAAGAACCACACGCCTCCCAGGGGCAATGTCTTGGGTATATCCTTCCTCCCTTGGGTAACAGAATTGCAATCGTCCTTTGCAGGAACCATCCTTCCATCACCCCTAGACTATGCAGTTGGGTGAAACTGAGCCCAGTTCCAGCTCCAGGCTGGTCAAGAATAAAGCCAACACAATTTTCTAGTTCTCATGGGAAGGAGACCTCACATTGCTCTTGGCGTTGCTAAACTGGGAGGATGTAAGTCTGGAGTTTCTGGAGATCATTTATCCAAACAGGAGAGGAAAACCTGCCTGAGGGGGGCAAAATCTACATGGGGGAGCCAGAGGGATTGATTAGGAGGTATATATTCCCTGTGACATAATTTGAGAACCTTGATCACACAGCACCTGGAACTGGATTTAACCACGGGCTTTTCAGAGACATGAGCTAGTTGCTATTGCTCAAGTCTCCTTGTGTTAGTCTTCAAGTGCAATGGACACAATCTGATAAATACAGTTCACCTTGGCTTACTGGCCACTCCTAAGGCCACAACCTTCTGTCTTGGTATTGTATCTTGTTTCCATAAGAGACCACGTCATGCTCCTTTTCTCCCCTGGGAGTACCAGGTATGCTAGGTGTTCAGAGCTGGGACGATGGTGACAGCCTCTGTTGGGCTGAACATCCAAAGACATCTGTAACAACTCCCATGTTCCCAGAGGGAATTAACATTGAAAACTAAACAAAACCAAACCACGTTCCATTAACTAGAGACACGAACCGGAAGAAAGGAGGGAACTAGTCTCCCACTCTGCTCTGCCTCTGGTGGGGCAGATCTCACAAGTTTTCTTTCAGTTTGCTTCTTAATATTGCACTGAAAAATGGCTACCAGGGAGCAAGAGGGACCCCAGTGGTGAAGGGATTTCAGCCTATAAAGACAGGAACAGCTTCGGAGAGAAAAGAAGGAGGGCGTGCTCATTAGGAGGGAGAATTTTCATTATTAATTTGTAAAGATCAAAACCATCTCTGAGAAAAATGGGCTGACTCATAGGGGAGACTCCCTGTTGCTACAGGTGGAACGGGCTAGTGAGCTGTCCTGGGTGCTGAAGAAGGGCTGCTGCAGGGTGGGTCCCCGGAGCCAAATCCTGAGGCACGGGTTTGTATGCAAGTGGCTCCTGATGGCTGGGGGGTGGGGGTGGGTCCCAGGGAAGACCTGGAGGAGTGGGGGAAGTGAGACAGGGAAGGGAAGGAAGCCCATCCAGGGTGCATTAATGAGCTGCTTCCTCTAGTGGAAGGTGGCGCCCCTCTGAAAGGGTGGAGGCGACACCCAGAATTGTCCCTCTGCGGGGAGGAGGCTGAGGTGTTCAGTGCTGGACCCTGGTCCTCATCGGCTGGGGCTTGCTCCCAGGGCGTCCCCGCCCAGCCCCTCCAGCCTGCCCAGGTGGGGCTGAGCGCTGTGAGATGCGGAGACGGTCCTGACCTCCTGGAGGGGCGGTGGCTGGGTTCTGCCTGTAGGGGGCGCCCCTGAACTCGCTCGGAGTTTTTAAAGACAAGGAATTTGAAATAAACCCTCTAATTCCCACTGACTCCAAACGGTCTCATGAACATCTGTCCAGCTTCATCGATTGCCTCTTATTGCCTGGACCCTGGAGGTCCCTCCCTGACACTGGTTCGTGACGTCTCTTCTCACGCCACCTGCATCAGGAGGGCTCTGCTCAGGAATTCTCTGGTGGCCCCCATCCACACCTGGGGCCGAGCAGGGTGTCTTTGGAGCAGAGAGGCTGAGTCGCCCCAGCATCCTCCATGTTCCCAGGTGCCATCTGGAGCCAGCTCTTTCCAAGACACAGTGATGATGACAATAGGTGCACCGCACTCGAAAGTTTGTAAGATGCTTCACAGGCAGGTTGCTGGATGGAGGGCTGAGAAGCAGGAGGCGGCTGCAGATGTGGGCAGAGGAACAATCAGGGTGAGGGGTGGGGGAGGCAGAAAAGGAGGCCTGTTGTCCCAGTGAGTCACGTTTTCCCCTTAAAACAGTGGTTGAGAGACAGTGAGGCACGGATCTCCAGTTTGCACCCAGGAAGAGGTGGAAAGAGACACACCCATGGTTAATTATGTACAATCCCAGAATCCCTCGGCAGCACAGGAGACATGAGATAGTGAGTCCCTTTCTCTTACATCCTGGAGTCCCTTTCTTAAATAACGGACTCATGCCACAGGGGAAGAAGGAGGACAGGGTTGTGTGGTCACAGGATTTGAAACAAAGGGGCCACTTTCCAGGCGCCTGCTAGTCCTTCTTTATTGCCTATTCTGGGCTGCAGTTCTGGCATCATTATAGAGTAAGCATAGACACTGTCTGAGTCATAGAAGAGTGACAATACCTCTCCCAGGACTCTGCACCCACTTATTTTAAAGATGATGGGGGGGCCTGGGGATGTGGCTCAAGCGGTAGCGCACTCACCTGGCATGCGTGGGGCCCGGGTTCGATCCTCAGCACCACATACCAACAAAGATGTTGTGTCTGCCGAGAACTAAAAAATAAATATTTAAAATTCTCTCTCTCTCTCTCTCTCTCTCTCTCTCTCTCTCTCTCTCTCTCTCTCTCTCCTCTCTCACTCTCTCTTAAAAAAAATGATGGGGGAAGAGAAGGATAACATAGCAGAGACGGAGGGGGAGGAAGAGAGCAAGCTTACTGATGATCAGGGGATTAGTTATATTTCTCCCCAAACCCATACACTGAAGTCCTAACCCAGCCCCTCAGAATGACTGTATTTGGAGATCGGATTGGTATCTTCGTAAAAGAGGGAATTTGGACACACAAAGCCATGCCGTGTCATGTGCACAGGACAGTGCAAGGAGATGTTTTATTCCCCTGGACCTAAAAAATAGATTCTGAATCCACTGAGAATCGATTCTCGTTATTCTTGGTATTGCCTTGTATAAAGTCACCTCGAACACTGAATTAGCAAATACCGAACCGTGAATACTGAACCACTCCTGGTTCTGTCGACCCCAGGGGAAATGCAGGGCAAGGTTTGTGCAGATCTCTGGTCTTGACATTTCCATCCATCTTTGACTGCATAATTTTCTTTCATGCATGTTTCTGTTTAAAGGCTCTTTATTCAGTATATACTGCTGATGCATTAACACTGTACTTGTAGTCAGTCGCATTAGAGCTCACACCCGAACAGAGTTGGGCAAACGTGTATTTCCCCCATCAGGCACATCGAGTTACTAGGTTGCACTTAGGAGCACCATTTGGGACTTAAAACTGCCCCCGAGGACCTGTTAATACAAAAACAGCACTAAACAGTGAAAACATGGCATTTGATAGGCTGGGGAAAGGCAGGGTGTCTGTCTCCTTGTTCAGCCTTGGCTGGGAACTGGTGCATCGGGTGACCCCAGTTTTGGTCCTGCATATCTACACAAAGTGTCGTGGGCATTGATTTGGGGGTTACAGAGAAATCTTAGTGAGCTGGCAGATTTTCAGAGATGGAATCCACGGACCATGGGGCATCAACAGTACTTCTTATCTTCTCTGTTGTATTCCTGGTCCAAGTTTCTGGGTTACTCTGCCAGGTCCTTGTCAGGGCTCCCTGCTTCCATCCTTCCTCCTGTCTCACTCCCTTCGTCCCTGATGGGAGATGCCCAGAAAACCAAAAAGAAAAAAATACAAACAAAAATATCCCCTTGAATTTCCGCATAGCGTAGAGCTGGCCTGTGGAAATGAACATCCCCGACTCTCCCATCACGGGGCATTCGATGCCGTGATATCACGATTACAAGTACAGGTGAAATATTTGCATAGCAAATAGTAACGTGGTGTGCCCAGGATCTTTAGGGAAAGTGAGAAGGAGCCGGAGGATGTCAGTAAGGAGATGGTTCTGAAGCGCTCCCGGGCTCTCCTGTAGCCCGTGCCCATTAGGTGTGAGTTTCTTGGTGAAAGCATGGCACTCATGACCCCAGGAGGACCATTGAGTACTTATGGAAGGACAAGCATTGAACTAAGCACGGAGCATGATAATTGATTTCATCTGCACAACCACTTGATTAGATCTGTTTTATTGATCAGGAAGCTCGGGCAGGAAGGAAAGGGGTTTGGTAAGATCACACAGCTCATAAATAGAAGAGTGAATTTAAGTACAGGTCTACTGACCCCTGGGGTTTACATCACCAGTTGAAGTCAAATAAGGAGGTGTGTCTCTGTACATTTAGGGCTTTTTTTTTTTTTTTTTTTTTTTGAGGGGAAGGCATACTGGAGATTGAACTCAGGGGCATTCGACCATTGAGCCATATCCCCAGCCCTATTTTGTATTTTATTTAGAGACAGGGTCTCACTGACTTGATCAGCACCTCGCTTTTTGCTGAGGCTGGCTTCGAACTCGTGATCCTCCTGTCTCAGCCTCCAGAGCCACTGGGATTACAGGCATTCGGGCATATGTTTTCAGTATATATTTGCGTCTTAGAATTCCTCCACCTTTCCCCCAGCTGTGTCCTTCCTGTTCTATTTTAGTTCTGCAGGCACACTCTATATCTGCCTAGGTTCTGTGGCCCCATGGAGGCTCACGTACCACAGGGAGACGTGGACCACAAAGCCACTGTAATATCTAAGGTCTCTTTGCCCCCGCCTGAGAATGCTTGCTGAGGATAAGATTTAGGGGCAGACTGCTGTGTGATCTCTGTCAGTTCTAAGCATTTTAAATATATCACTTTATTCAAGAAGCTTATGTATTTTTTTCTAATTAGTTATCCATGACAGCAGAATGCATTTTGTTTCATAGTACACAAATGGAGCTCAGCTTTTCATTTCTCTGGTTGCACACGATGCAGAGTCACACCATTCAGGCAATCATAGATGTACTTAGGGTAATGATGTCCGTCTCATTCCACCCTCTTACCTACCCTCCTGCTCCTTCCCTTCCCCCACCCTTTGCCCTATCCAAAGTTCCTCCACTCTTCCCATGCCCCCTCCCCCACTATGAATCAGCATCCACTTATCAGAGAAAACATTTGGCCTTTGGTTTTTTGGGGATTGGCTTACTTCACTTAGCATTCTATTCTCCAACTCCATCCATTTGCCTTCGAATGCCATAATTTTATTCTCTTTTAATGCTCAGTAATGTTCCATTGTGCATATGTACCACATTTCTTCATCCATTCATTTATTAAAGGGCATCTAGGTTGGTTCCAGAGATTAGCTGTGTGAATTGAGCTGCTAAAACATAAATGTAGCTGCATCACTATAGTATGCTGATTTTAAGTCCTTTGGGTACAGAGTGAGGAGTGGGATAGCTGGGTCAATTGGTGGTTCCATTCCAAGTTTCCTAAGGAATCTCTATACTACTTTCCAGATTGGCTGCACCGATTTTCAGTCCCACCAACAATGTATGAGCGTGCCTTTTCCCCACATCCTCACCAACACTTATTGTATTCCTGATCACTGCCAGTCTTACTGGTGTGAGATGAAATCTTAGAGTAGTTCTGATTTGCATTTCTCTAATTGCTAGAGATGTTGAACATTTTTTTTTTCATATATTTGTTGATTGGTTGTATATCTTCTTTTGAGAAGTGTTAAGAAGCCTATGCATTGTTTATTATTTATTTATTTGTGAGGTGCTGGTCTTTGATCCCAGGGTCTTACTCATGCTGTACCACTGAACTCCACCTGCCAGTCCTATTTATAAAATTTTTGATTAACAGGTGTTAATTGCACATACTCATGACATGCAGTATGATATCTGTGATATCTGCACAGGTGTATAAAGTGCACACTGATCAAATCCAGCTTCCCTTAATCCATCCTACTCTCTGCCTTCCTAACTTCTATGAACAACTATTCTATATAAAGGTTACATTTTTTAAAATTTCAACATACAAAAGAGAATATGTGATACATGTCTTTTTGTGTCTGGCTTATTCCACTTAATACAGTGTCCTACAGTTTCATCCATTTTGGATGCAAATAACCAGATCTCATTCTTCATGGCTGAACACGACTCCATTTTGTACATATGCCACGTTTCCTTTATTCATTCATCTGTTGAAGGGCACCCAGGCTTCATGGGCAGCTTTTAGCCAGTGAAGGGACTGAGACACAGAGAGATGAAGTAATCTGCCTGAGCTGACACAGCATGGTACTGAAGAAGGAAAGATTTGAACTTGAGATGGATGGATTCTGAGTACAGCCCTTTAACCACTGCACCACACCACGGGATCTCCACATGAGCTGTCTTCATATCCATAAGATGCTTTGAAGTTTATAAAAACCTATGAGAGAAGCAAAAGCCTCCTCCTTACTGAATATAAAAGGAAACTGAGGCCCAGGGAGAGGCTCAGGTCAAGAAGCAGCAGAACACAGATCTGAATGGGAGTTACGTTCTGAGACCCCGAGCGTGCCCCTGTTGAGCAGATCCTCTTCTTGTCCCTGGGCTGTCCTCTCCCCATTGCTTTCTGGAGATTTCCATCCTCCGTGCAACTGAGTCCCATTCCTACCCACACCCTATGCTCTCACAGAGAAAGTTTCATCTCATTAGTCAAATTAAAACTTACTTTTGAACTTGGTCTATAGCTGTGTGATAGACTTCAAGTAAATTATAATTTTATTTATAGCTCCCTGTCTTCCAGAGACTTAAGCAGCAATATGTTATTTGGCTCGTGAAGAAATAAAAATAAAATAAAATAAAATGACACCTCGAACGGCACTGTGACTAATTAGGGAGACTTCCAAGTGGCTGTTAATACGAGATGCTGAAATGTGCACCAGCCGTCGCCAGCCGCCAGCCCCAAGTTCCCAGGGAGGACAGGACTCAGGTTTCACATTAAGTCCAACAATTATTTTGACGGGTAGAGTGAAGCTCCACCAAGTGCCATTATAACGAAATCTTTCCGTTGCTATGCCAGGACGGTTGCACCCAGCAGGGGGAAGTGGAGAGATGTCGGGGAGATCTCCCCAAACCTGGCAGCAGGCATCCGCTGACCCCAGATCCTTCCAGATACTTATTTACGTATTTTTGAGGCTCCAGGGGAGAGTCCAGAGCTTTGGGATTGGGACGTGGGTAAGTCTCAGGAAAGGACAGCTGAGGAGGGAGCAGGCCTGGGCTCACGTGTGTGGGAAGGAATTCTGATTTCTGCTTCTGTTTGCCTCACCGCTGGTGTTATTGTTCATTTTTATACTTGAAATAACTTGAAGTGCACAGCCGAGTTACAAAGATAAAATAATTATGGTTCCCATATACATTTACCTGGCTTCCTCTAATGCCACCGTTTTACGTTACCAGGGGAGATTCCCCATCCAGACTTCTTCCAGGTGCTGAGGGGACATCTGTTAAGGGAAGCAGATGTGCTCCTTGCCCCCAGGGAGCCCGCGGTCAGCTGGGAAGGACACACACACACACACACACACTCACACACACACACACACACTCACACACACACTCACACACACTCACACACACACTCACACTCACACACTCACACACACACTCACACACACACTCACACACACTCACACACACACTCACACTCACACACACACACACACACTCACACACACTCACACACACTCACACACACTCACACTCACACACTCACACACACACTCACACACACTCACACACACACTCACACTCACACACACACACACACTCACACACACACTCACACACACACTCACACTCACACACTCACACACACACTCACACACTCACACACACACTCACACACATACACTCACACACACTCACACACACACACACTCACACACTCACACGCACACTCACACACACTCACACGCACACACACACTCACACACACACTCACACACACACTCTCTCTCACACACACACACTCTCACACACTCACACACACACGGGCCTCTGGTAATGAGCCTTGGCCGGGTGGCCGTCTCTCCCTGGCCATCTCTTCCTCCCGGGTGAGGAGTGGCCACTGCAGCCGATCCGGGGTGATTACCTGGATTCACGAATCAAGGGGAGAACCATCCTGTGGCTCGGGACCCCAGAGGGAAGGCAGTGACCGGTGAGTAAGGACAGCTGAGGACACAAGCATTTGGGACCCGACAGAGCCACCCTTGAATCTTTATGCGTGTGTGGGCTGGGGTGAGACACTGGGCGCCAACAGTGGAAATGGGAGGGGGGTGGCTTTTCCTTTAGATTGACATGACGGAGGTGGGTGTCATTAAGTTTCTTTTTTCTTTCTTTCTTTCTTTTTTTTTTTTTTTTTTTTTTTTGCAAAATAAAAAGAGCAGGCTCTGCTCAGCACAGGGAGTGAACGATTGCTGGCTGTGCATTTGTTCACCTGATCTGTTGCAGAAGCAGCCTAAAGCTATGCTCTCCCACATATTGCCACCTGGATCTTGTCCCCACATGGCAGCCAGAAGGTCCTAAGATGTCCCTGCTCTGTGCAGAATATCCAAGCCCTCCTCTTGTCCGGCTGCAGGAAGCCTTGTAATCTCACCTTCTGCCCTTGCCTGGACTCTGTCCCCAGCCACCCTTGAACTCTCTGGCTCCTTAACAACCCTGAGCTGCTCCTGGGACATAACCCACATCCCCAGCCCCAGACCTTCACCCATCTGGTCCCCTCAGCCTACAGATCTCCACCCAGGTCTTTGCCGAGTTTTCTCCCCACCTGGTTGACCTCTAGCTTGCAATGTCACCTCCTGGAAAGGTCCTACGGAAACATCTGATGGAAGCGTAGCCCCTGGCTTTGCTTTCTTCCCAGGACACTTCACAACTGGACAAGGGCTAGATGTGACTTATTCCTTTTCCTCTGCCTCCTCCCACGGAAACTGCCCCATCCCTGGTGCCCAACAGCAGTTGGCTCATAGAGAGCATTTAAGAGATATTTGGGAGGTGAAAGTTGGCCTGAATTCTTCCTTCTCTTCCTCCCTCCCTCCCTCTCTTCCTTCTTGTTACATAATTGCTCCAAGTCCACTGTTTTGCCCCTGATGTGCATGGGGGCCCTTTGGGATGCTCTGGCCCTGATCTCCCTTCCCTGCACCTCCAGGCCGTGCTGGCGTCAAAGGCTGGAGCTGAGCTGGTGCGGGGCACTGCCCCGTCAGGGCCAAAAGCCACACCTCCCAGCCACGTCCTTCCCTCCCTTCTCCTCTGAGCCTGGCTGGGCACAGGATGGACGCACGTGGGTGGAGACCTCCGGTTGGCTGCTCCCTGGTCCACATCCACCTGTCGCTTTCTTCCCGACATGGCCGAGAGTTTCAGGTCTGGAGAAAAAGTCCTCAGACTCCTGCGTCACCCACTTTCCATCATTCCGCTTGGTAGGGTGCGGGGAAGAGAGGGCATGAGGAAGCACCCGAGTTGGCATGGAGCCTCAGCCAGGCTGACTTCAGTGAGTCTTCTGTGTCCCGAGACGCTGGCCTCCATCTGGAGAAGCCATGGCAGCCCTCCCTCTTAGCCTGGGCCTTCCTCGCTGTCTGATCGGCAGAAAGGGAATGTGCTCTCGGTGGGGCCCAAGCAGTCCACTTCATCAGATGGTTCTAGAAGATGTGCCCTGAGCAGGAATGAGAGAGAAAGCCAGAGATTTTTTTTTTTTTTTGCAGGGGGAGTACTGGGGATTGAATTTACGGGCAGGCACTTAGCCACTGAGCCCCATCCCCAGCCCTATTTTGTATTTTATTTAGAGACAGGGTCTCCCTGTGTTGCTTATGGCCTCACCATTGTTGAAACTGGCTTTGAACTGAGGATCCTCCTTCCTCAGCCTCCCAAGCCACTGGGATCACAGTGTACACCACCATGCCCAACTTAGAGCACTTCCCAGTAGACTTTCCTCCACCCAGCCTGAAAAGTTAGCAATTAGAGCATCTACCCAAGATGGCCACCATGTATTGAACAGGATGTATATTCAAGGCTATGTCAATAAGCCTTATCTCATTCATCCCTCCAAAATCCAGTGAGGTATTCATCTCTCCTGTTTTACAGATAAAACAGCAACAAAAACCTGTCCTGAGACTCAGAATTGGCAGCTCGGCTTGTGACTCCACTGTACTGAGTCAAGGTCTAGGAAGAGTGTGTTCCAATGAAAAAATTCCATCTTGTGATACACCTCCCTGCAGATAATATATCACCAAACTGTGACCACCCAGGGAGAAGTCGGCTCACCTGAAACCTGTGAGGTCGAAAGGTGTTTGTCTTTCTTGGTCTTAGAGCTAATAAATGGTAGACCCAAGTATAAAATAGCTTGATTGCAAAATTTATAGATTGAATCATTATGTAAATCTGAAAATGTTGCAAAATGGTGGCTGACGTAGGTTTTATTTCACTTGGAGAAAAAAATGCTCGATTTTTGAGTATTCATTGATCTTTAAAAATAAGGGATTTTCTTTTCTTTTTTTTTAAATTTTGTGGCATTATCTCAGATTCAAAAGAAGTTGTGAAATAGTACAAAAGTGTTGTTATACTCTTGAGCCAGCTTCCCCCAGGATAACATCTTGCATGACCATTGTACACAGTCAGAACCAAGACATTGACATCTCTACAACACTATTAACTGAACCACGGAACGCATCACATTTCACTGGTTTGTACATGAACTCGTTATTCTGAGTAGGTGATTTTTAATTAAAAGTATGGAAATTTGGGTATCTATTAGAAAATCCATACATGACAACACAAGGCTAGATTTCAAGGAGGGGCAAGATGGGTGACGGAGTCTTCATTTTGTCAAGGTTAGAAGTTAGCTGACCTCCCTTGTTTCCATAACCTGCCTGGCCTCTAATGGTGCCCTGTTTGTGACTCTGCTGTACTGAGAGGTGCAAAACAGGAGGTTCCAGTGAAGGGATCTGACCTTGTGAGAAGGCCACCCTGCAGATATGATATCGCCTGCTCAGCTGTGGTCACCCATGGGAAGTGGGTTAACCTGGAAGGCTGTGGAGTGGAAGGCGTTTGTGTCATTCTTCAGGATCCAGAGCAGAGCTATGAGCCAGTGCTGGAAGCCAGAGATGGGTAAATTTTAATGCATCCTCAGGAAGAACGTTCTAGTCATGAGATGTCCCTGGAGAACTGGGCTTCCCATTGAGGTAGGGAGGCACCTGGCATTGGAGGTTTTCAAACAGAGACCAGGTGGCCATCTGCTTTAGAAGTGAGAGAAGAGGTTGTTGTAAGAGGGAGATGAGTTGGTCTTATTCCTAAGACCATTTTAATGTTGAAGTCCTTGGGTTCTCTCTGACTGGGTCTGGTGGTGGTGGTGGTGGTGATGATGGTGGTAGTGGTGGTGTGTGTAGACACACGTGTGGGCCTACATGTGCATGTGTTGTATGTATTTGCTCATTTAATCCTCATGATAACAATCCAGGCTAAATGCTGTTTTGCAGCCCATTTAACAGAAAATGTGCCCAACTCAGTGAGTGAGTAACTGAGTCTGAATTCAGACTTCAATCTCTCTGCCTTCAAACTACCCACTTTTCCTAGTGTATCACACTAACTACCAACACAAGCATCCTTGGATGGAATTGTTTTTCTACATTCCCATTTCTCAGAGAAAGAATTCATAAATCTGTCAGCTGACATCATGGGCTTGTGTTGAGTGTGCAGTATCTATTTAGCCGTGAGACCTGCCTCAGTGCTGTGGAAACCGTACCTGTGCACTGAGGTGGAACTAGTTCGACAAGGACCACCGGGACTGTTCCTTACAAATGAGGGAGCTCAGGCCCCGTACCTGGAGGTTTGGATTCTGAAGGTTTCCCAATTGGAGCCTAGGAATGTCACCTGTAGCAAGCTCCTTGAGCTTGTTCCACAAGAATCCTTTCCTGTGACGACAGCATTGGAATTTAACATGAGAGACTTCTGCAAGTTTTCCCATCATTTCTGAATTTCCTATTTCATTTACTTACATTCTGAGAGATGGATGTAAAGCGACTACTATGGCCAGGATCTGACCTGGACACCAAGAAACTCATCAAGGAACCAAACAGACCAAGTAAATAAATAAAGACCTTTCCTTCATAATGCTTATCCACTACTGGATGTAGTTATGCTTAGGTAGACCAGATTCTGTACAGCAAGGTGGGAAAGAGAGTTTAAGTGGTTTATAAGGAAATTGAAGGGGTGAGGGGAAATTTCAAAAGTGGCTGATAAGTGATGGTTGCCAAGATGAAATGGAAAATGACCAAGGAGCTTCTTTTCTGGGTGGTAGAATGTTCTGGAATTAGATAAGGGCAATGATTGCACCATCTTGTGAGTATGCTAGAAACCACTGATTTGTTCAGTCTACAAAGGTGAATTTTGAGACCTGTGAATTACAGTAATAAAAAGTAAATAAGTAAAAACTAGAATGTGGAGAAATTGGCTCACTCATTGGGATTGGGAATGTAAATGGCGCCATCTCTTTGGCAGCTCTTTTCAAAAGCTACAAAATGGACTTACCCCACTGTGTTAGTCAGATTTTTGTCACTGTGACCAAAATACCCAACAAGAACACTGAGAGGAGGATTAGTTTATTTTGGTTCATGGTTCCAGAGGTTCTGTCCATGGTCAGCTGAGTCCATTACTCTGGGCCCAAGGAGTGGCAGAGTGTCATGGTGGAAAGTGGAGGGTGCTGTCCATTCATGGTGGCCGAGAAGCAGGGAAAGGGCCACAGGGAAGATGCCCCCTTCCAGGGCACCCGGGACCCACCTCCTCCTGCCACTCCCCATCCTACACTACCTTTCTGATTAACCTAGGGTGGGCTGATTCGGTCACAGCTCTCACAATCTAATCATTCCACCTGGGAATTTTCCTCCATTAACATAGGAGCTTTGTGGGGACACCTCCTATCCCAACCATAGCACCCCCGGACAAGCAAATGTACTCTTGGGCATTGATCCCAGAGAAATAAAATTGTATTTTCATTCAGGAACTTGAACACAAAGTATTCATAGTGGCTTTATTCCTAATAGCTCCAAACTTTTCTCCATGTCCTTTAATGGGCAAATTGTTAAGCAAAGTATGATCCATCCATACCACGGAATACAACTCAGAAATAAAAAGGAATGAAGTATTAATGCACTCAATAACTTGGATGAACCTCAGGGAAATTATGTTAAGTATTAAAAATATTTCAGAAAGAATGATTTCATTTATGTAACATTCATGAAAAAGCCTAATTATAGAAATGATCGGGCGTGGATTGAGGGAGTGGTGTGGCTAGAAAGCGTAACATGGGGGAGTCTTGTGCTCATGGTGCAGTTAAGCTTCTTGATTTGGGTGCTGGTATACAGGATACAGATGGGACATAATTTCAAGAAGTTATATATGTCCACCCCAACCCCAGGAGTGCATTTATTACCGGTCATATCCAAATAATGCCCAAGAAGGTCTATGGATTGCACCAATGTGAATTTCTTGATTTTGGTGTTGTATTATCATTGCACAAAAAAACGTTAACTTTATGGGAAAATGGCAAATGGTACATGGGGCTTAGGAGTACATTTCTCTTCAACATTCTGTAACTATTTTAAAATTAAAAGTTAAAAGAAAGTGACCGGTAATCACCTTTTCTCCATTCAATCCAAAAAATAAAAATAAAAAAATCCAGCACCAATTCATCTTATTTAGGATTTTACTATTTGTGTCAAATAAGCAGATAAAATAAATTTCATACATGAACTTGCTTGTATATGCATAAACTATCTTTGCAAGAGTAGCAAGAAGCTGATAAATTTGTTTGAGTCTAGAAATAGGACAAAGTGTGGGGGTAGCCGTGAGCAGAGAATTTGAACCATATGAATATATTATCCACCGATAAATAAATAGATTAATTAACAAATGCACAAAGACATTTTATAAATAATTTATTCTGAGTTCTTCTACTCCTGGTAAGGTGGAATAGACACATTTTCCTCCTATCCCTCCAATAAGTACAGCTTTTGAAAGTACAAAAAGTCTTGGACTTTACATAAAAAAGCAAACATAAGAAGACTCTGAAAATTTTTTCTTCTCAGCAGACTGGATAGGTACCTCCAGACCTGGAAAACAACATGGTTTTAAACTCTCTGGAGATTATTTTGTCCTCCTACTCCAGGAGAGACCAGAAAACCATAAATGACAATTGGTACAACATTCCAAAGAAAGAGTATACTCTTATAGCTCCCAAGAAGGGTACCTCCTGGCAAGACAGAAACTTTTAGAGAATAACTAACTGCTCTACTCCAGCCAGACATCACAGAAAACCAATTACAGCCCCACTCCCGTTTCCATCGGTAAAGACGGAGCTGAGAGCAGAGATTCTACCTTCCCAGGCTGTAATGAGGTGCAGCACTTCATCAGCAGGATGGTGTCAGTGGAGGCTGTGCAGGGACTTCACTCCCGCTCAGTGGTACCCACCCAGGCCCCTCCTTGCTGGATTGGAGTCTGAGGAAGCCTGGTGGAGAGTCACGACTGTCACCAGTGCTCAGCAGGCAGGGGGCTACCCTCCGTGGAGTCAGTGGGGGCTGCACAGGGAGTAGAAATATGTCTCACCTCCCTCTCCCAGCCAGGGGGACCAGGTATTCCTAGTGGACATCTTCAATTCTCATCCTCAATTCTCACATGCAGGGCATGTGAAAAAGCTGGAACTGTCCCCTCCCTTCCCAGGGAACAATAATAAGGTGAAGTCTCCCCTTCCCTATTGGATCAGCATCAAAGGGGAGACCAGCTAAAATACAAGATTTAAATTAGATCCAGAGTCACCACATAATACCCCAATGGTTAGCTGTCAATCAAATATCACTCATTATTCCACAAACCAGGGGTAGCTCAACTTGAATGAAAAAGGCAATCAACAGCATCCAACACCAAGGCTACAGATACGTCAGACTTCTCTGACAAGTATGTTCAAGCAGCTGTCATAAAAAATGCTTCAGTGAGGGAATTGTGAACACAGTTAAAACAAATGAAGGAGGGTTCAGAAAAAAAGTGGCAGGAAATCTTTGGCAAAGAAATATAAGTCGTGAAGAAGAACCAAATGCAATGTTTTATAACAAAACAATATAAACGGTGAAGGAAAAACTAAAAAAAAAAAAGGACTGACCAACAGAATGAAGAAAGTAAAGGTAAGAGTTGGTAAAGTTATAAAAATTATCTGATCTGAGCTACAGAGAGAAAATGGGAAAGAATGAACAAAGTCTCGGGGGAGGGTGTACGAGAGCGAAAGATCCAACATTTGTGTGACTCTCAGTGGAAAAGAAAATGAGGGAGGATGAAAAAGTATTAAAAATGATGTCTGAAATCCCCCCCAAGTTTGGCAAAAGATATGAACCTTCAGATCAACAAACTTAGAAAACTCCAAACAAGAAAAATCCAAAGAAATTCATGACCAAGCCTAACACAGTCCAACTTCTGAAAACTAAAGATGAAAAAAAATGTTTTTTTTTTTTGAAAGTGACCAGTCAGAAATCATACATTGCTTATAGGTGGGAAAGTATCAGAACCCAATAACAGTCTCTTATCCGAAGCCACAGAGATGCGTAGAAAGTGGTGCTATGTTTTTCAAAAGTGTTGAAAGAAAAGAACTATCAACCCCAAGTTCAGCGTTCAGAGAAAATATCCACTGAAAATGAAGGGGAATCAAGACACATTCAGAGGAATGGAAACTAAGAGGAGTTGGCACAGACAGACTCTGAAAGAACAGCTAAAGGAAGTTCTTTAAATAGGAAATAAAGAGAAACTCAGGACATTGGAATGGAGGAAAGAGCAACATCTACAGCAGAAATATGGTTGGGTGCGGTAGTTTCTCTTCTCTCCTTATGTTTTAAAACAACATTCTGCTTACAACAAAAGCTGTAATACTGTTTAATGTGACTTTCAATATAGATGGAAGTAATATTTAAGGCCATTATGTTATAAATGGTTTCATTTAAAGGGACATAAAAGGAAGTAGGATTTTAATATTTTTAGTTGAACTGGTAAAATGTCACTACAAGTAGACTGTGATAACTATGTGTCTATAATATAATACTTAGAATGACCACTTAGAATCCTGGATACACGAAAATACTAGGAAAATCAAAACAGAATTTTTAAAGAGTATTTAAGTAACCCAGAAGGAGGCAGGAAAGAGAAAACAAAGAAATTAAAAATGGAAAGAACAATCAGAAAACAAAACTTTAAGTGAGAAACTTCAACCCTAGCATATCAGCAATTACATTAAGTGTAAATGGTTTAAATACAGGAATTAAAAGGCAGATATTGGCATCATTGATTAAAAATAGACACATTGCATACTGTGTCTAAGAAATTCACTTACACATATAGATAGATTGAGAGTAAAATAATGGAAAACCATATGCAGTGTTTTTTTTTAAAGTTTTTCTTGTAGTTGTGTAGGGACAGAATGCCTTTATTTTATTTGCTTATTTTTATGTGGTGCTGAGGATTAAACCTAGTGCCTCATGTGTGTGAGGCAAGTGCTCTGCCACTGAGCTACAGTCCCAGCCCCATATGCAATGTTTTTTGTAAGAAAAATAAAACAGTAATGGCTATATTGATATCAGACAAAAAATATTCAGAGCAATGAAAATTACTAATGAAAGAGAGGGTCATTGTATAATGAAAAATGGGTCAATCCACAAAAACATATCAATCCTAAATGCACGTACACAAAAGAGCTGAAAAATACATGCAACAAAATTGATAGAAATGAAAAAAAATAGACAAATCTACACTTAACCTTGGAGACATCACCACCCTTCTGTAAATAATTGAGGAAGCAATTAGACAAAGAAAAAAAAAAACATCAACATTAAAGTCAACCTCAACAACAGCATTAACCAGCAGGACCTCGGTAGCATTTAAAGCATATTCTACCTTCCCTGTGTCAACTTCTCCACTCTCACTTGGGATTCCTGGGATCTCCTTTCAAATAGATGACCTTAGTCCAAGTCTGGTCTTAGAGTCAGTGCCGGAGGAATTCAACCAAACCACCACTACCCAGCATCTCGTCTAGAGTACAGACTCATTTCTTAAGGTTTAAACTCAGATGTTTATTTGATCCCAGGAAATGCAGAGGAAGAGTGGGGAAGGGAAGGGAGAAAAATCAGGTAAGAGGCGCCTTCATGCGTAGGTGTCTGCTGTGGGCACCTGGAACTCTGTCTTGCTGAGGTACTTCTAGGGAGCCCCAGCCTCTCCCTACCAGGTTTTGAGGAGGCAGGGCCACTGTTCATTGGCCCTTCCCATCACTGTTCATGGTCACTCCTCTTTGTACTGAACAAGACCTGTGCAAGAGAACGCCAGGCCTCAAAGAGGAGCGTCTTCACCTGTTTTGCTGGAGACTGGGGTAAGGAGGTTGAGGTTGCCTTAAAATTCTTCAAAGTCCAGCATAAGTGGTGCCCACCATGAGACGTCTGATTAACAGCTGGGAGCCAGATGGCAGGTCATGGCTAGCATCTGCTCTGGGTGGACCCCAGATACCCACTGCAGGCCACATTTGCATAGAAGCATCTACTGATGATCTCAGAGGCACAGTCTTGGGGCCCATCCTCTCACAACGAATGCAGCAGGGTCAAGGCAGATAGAGAAGAGATATCAGCTCCCCTTCATGAGATGCAGAGACTGAGGACAGAGATTTGATGTAACTTGCCTTAAAACACCCAGTTTTTTTTTTTTTTTTTTTTTTTTTTTTTTGCCAAAGCAAGACATTTCATGACCTCCATTTTTTTTTTTTTTAGATTTGTCCTAGAGGCTGGGATTCAGAAAACATTTTTTTTTAATGCACATATTAATGAACCAGTGCGTCCTGCTCCCAAGGGACAGTCATCAAAAGGAATTTCAAAATGGTCTACTTACTCACTCCTGGTGAGAGTCCATGAGGAATAGCCAGAATTTGTGTGCCATCCAGCCGTTTCCTGGAGTTGAAATTTGTCAGTATGAGGCAGAAAGACGCTGAAGGGTTCGTTCCTTTAGACATATGAATCTCCCTAAGCAAGACAATCAAATATCCACGAAGCTCCATGGGGGGGGCAACCCAAGGCCTGGGAACAGTAAGTGTTGGCACCAGAGCCCACACACAGGCCAATGTGAGGTAGCCCCTGGGGTTCTGGGCACTGAGGCTCCGGCAGCCAAATTGCAGGAGCCTGTGAATTTGGAGGAATTGCTCTTGGTCTTTGCAGTCTGCTGGGTAAACCCAGGAAGGATGTAGAAGTCGTGATTTGGACTCTTTTGATATTGTCCTCATTACAGTTGGAATAGGAGGTGTCCCCAAAAACTCATGCTTGAGACAGTGCAAGAATGTGCAGAGGTGAAGTGAATGGATAATGAGAATAGTAACCTAATCAGTGGGTCAATGCATTTGGTGGATTATTAATTTGAATGGACTGGTGGGCAGTAATGGTAGGTGGGGTGTGGCTGGAGGAAGCAGGTCACTGGGGACGTGCCCTTGGGGCTTATGTTTTCCATGGCTCCTTTCACTCAAGCTCTCTCTGCTCCTGACTCATGGACTGAGTAGCTTTCCTTTGCCCACAACCTTCCTCCATGATGTTCTGCTTACCTTAGGCCCAGAGCAATGGAGTCTGCCAACCAAGGACTGCACCTCTGAAACCAGGAGCCAAAGTAATCTTTCCCTCCTCTAAGTTGTTCTTGTCAGGTGTATTGGTCACAGCAGCACAAAACTGTCTAAACCAGTCTTTCTGCCACAGTCCCTGCTGGGGGGTAACTGTTATTATGTGACTCTATGCTGTGGCTTATCTGATTAGATCAAGGGGGATCAGGGGACTTGGCTGAGTGAATCAAAGTCTCTTCGGAGCATACAAACTAAGGCACACAAAAACTATCGTCACATGGTGGTGATTGGTATAGAATCAGTTCAGAGCTGGGACTTTGCGGTTATTAAAAAAAAAAAAGACATGAGAGTCAGGAAGGATTCTTTCTACCTCAAGTGACAGAAAATTAAAAACAAATTAATTCACACACAAAAGAATTTACTGATTCAGGCAACGAAAATTCAGGATAATGTAGCCTCGGGCATCACATGATGTAGGGACTCAAATGATATCGTATCGTTTGTTTGTCTTCGTGGCTGAGTTCTGACCCGAATGCCCAAGTAATTCCCAAATAGGATTTACCTTGGTAGCTGCAAGATGAGTCTGGCATTGCCTGAACCTACAGGCCTCATCCTGAAACGTCATGGTAAAGAGGGGAGGGAACTCAGGACCTCAGGAAGTCCATCCAAAATGCCCCAGACAAAGGCTCACTGTATCTTATTGGCTCTGATTTGACCATGAGCCCAACCCTGAACCAATTGCTGTGACCGGAGGAAAGCTAATGAGCTGATTGGCTAAGTCCTGGACAGGAGTCGCATCCCTCGTGTTGGTCAACAAGACGCTAACCAAATCAGGAACCGACCCAGGGGGACCAGGCTCTCTAGAGAAGCAGAATCGACAGAAGATGTATGATTTTCACAGGGGGTTTATCAGATTGGCTTTCACAGATAGAGCCTGGACAGTCCCACAGTGGCTATCTACAGGCTGGAGGGATGGAGGGACAGCTACTGCTCAGCCCAAGTGGCTGCAGTTTCAGAGGGACAATGACACGTAGCCCCAGTCTGAGGCTGAAGGCCTGGCGGCTCCCCGGAGAATGCCTGCTGGGAATCCATGTTGGAAGAGGGGCGAGCTGGAGTCGGGTGTCCACAGGTGGTGGTGGCAGCCATAAAGGACCAGCTCAAGGAGAAAGGATTCTTGGTTCACTGTAGCTCCTCCTCCTTCTGCTTTTTGTTCCATCTGAGCCCCCAGCCTATTGGGCAGTGCTGCCCGCCTTCCCCACCTCAGATGGCTGTTCCAGGTGCCAGTCATCCCCAGAAACACCCTCAGGGACACACCTAGATGGCTCGTAATCCTAGGTGCTTTCTGGCCATCTCTCGAGCCCATCAAACCAACCATCCAGATGAACCATCACAGGAGAGAAAAGATCCCTGACCATGTAGAAGAAGAATGAATGGCTGTTGTGGAGTCCAGGGGGCCAGGACTAAGTAGAGGGCTGGTGGACCCAGAGAGGGAAATGGCCAAAACAGGGACAGAAGGCTGTGACCAGGCAGGGAGAGACCGAGAAGAACAGAAGGAGGGAAGAGAGGCAGGAAGGAGCAGGACAGAGGCTCTCTTCATTCCGTGCTGTCTTCATCCCATTCTGCTTTGGCTCATTTGGGCTGCAGTAACAAAATACTATTGGCTGCATCGCTTATAAATGGCAGATATTTATCTCTCATGAAACTGAGAAATCCAAAGTGGAAGCCCTGGCACATTTGGTGTCTGACACAGGCCTGCTTCCTGGTTCCAAGATGGCGGCCTTTCTGCTGTGTCCTCGCACGGGGGAAGAGACAAGAAGCTCTCCAGTTCTGTAAGGGCACTGATTCCATTGATGATGGCCCCACCCTCAAAACTGCATCATCCCATTTACATATTCCAAAGCTCCCACCTCCTAATGCCATCACACTGATGGTCAAGTATCAATACATACATTTTAGGGCCCACAACTCCATTCAGGCATATTCCCATTCCCGGAACTCCCATATGCAATCGCCTTTGCATCCTGCAAATTCATCTTCTTTTTTTTTTTTTTTCCTCCGGGTGGATATTTTTCTGTTTTCTGCTTTGGTGCTAGGGAGGGAACCCAGGACCTCAGGCATGCCAAGCATACTGTCTACCACCCAGCTACAATTCCAGCCCCTTAACAAGGAATTTTTTTTTTTTTAATTTCTTAAGCATCACCAGAGCCACACTCGAGCCTGAAAAATCTTCTGTCCTCCTGGCCGCTAGGACAGACGGCTGGATTGCTGCTACATGGAATCGAATTCTGTGTCTAGATGCACTTTAATAGATGAATCATGAGCTCCAACGATTTCAGCATTAATTTCTCCAACTGCAATTGTCTCCCCAGTTACTAAGCACTGTTAGTCCTAATTAACCAGTTTGCAGGCAATTTTTCAACCTATCAAGGAGTGAAATAAAATAATGAGCTTGGCTGAGGAAGACTGGAGAGATAGGAGTGCACTGGGGAACTAGGATTCCATTACCAATTCTACTCAGGGTTGAACTGTGCAGGGTTTTTTTTTTTTTCTTTTTCTTTTGCCAGTTTCTTCCTAATCATACCTTGAAGTCAGGAGAATCCTGTCAGGATATTAAGATGAAAGATGCCTCGATGTTTCCCTTATAAATGAGCTCGATTTAATTCATGATTACACCCAGTTAATTTGGGTGCCTTAATGATCCCATTCATGGGGAAAGGAGATCAGATGAATGAGTTATGCCCAGCTCCTCCGATGACATTTCTAAGGCGTTTGCCTATTGGAAAACAAAATTTGAAAAACCCTTATTCCTCTGTGTTCTAATGGGTGCCTAGAATTTTTTTTTTTTTTTGACATTTGTTAAAAAACATGGATGACTTTGAAGTCAACAGGAAGTGGGAGAGGACATAAAGGGGAGCCAACTTGTTAAAATGGCAAGCATCCTAAGTCCTCCATGAGGTGGCCTGGTCTCTCTACCCTCCTCTCCTCGTCAGCCCTCACCCTGACTCCTCATCCCGGGTGCTGGGGAAGCACTCCTGAGCCGCCCCATACTCCTGGCCTCTAGGGGGCGCTGCTTCCCCAGGGTGGCTTGGCTCAAGTCTGGGCCCACTTGTCTGCTCCCGGGTTCCCTGTAGCTAAGTAGAGACAGGTTAACATTTCCACAAAGAGCATTGCTCTAAAGGTGTGAGAGGATGAAGAAATAAATCAGGAAAATGTTTAAAATGTTGGTGTTTCCTGGCCACCCAACCCTGGATCTTTCTGCTCCCCTTCTCCATGAGGCCAGAGGTATGCGTCTTCCATGTTGGGGGCACCATCTGAAGGATGCTTTGCCTCATCCCTGGGAAAAAATCTCTCCTTTCCATGAATTCAAACCTCTCCCCAAGTTCAACACACTCTCACTGGGTCTACAGCAGTGTCTCAAGGTGGAGGCTCCCAGAAGCAGCCACAGGGCCTGGGAACTTGTCAGAAACGCACATTTTCAAGCCCCCCCCCCCCCCCCCGCCGCCCCCAGACTACTGAGTGAGAAGCTCCGGCTGCACCCAGCTCTCTGTGTTTTGGCAAGCCCTCCCAGAGTTTCTGATGCACACGAAAGTTTGAGAACCATTGGTCCAAAGAGCCCAGTCCATTTGGTAGAAACAGTACCAAGAGCTGTCCTATAAAGGTGGTAGCAGACTGCCATCATCATAGTTCTCAGAGACCTAGAAGCAGGGACCACACGATCAGGGACCCTGCAGGAAGGTATCAGAAAGAACTCTTGGGGCTCGGTTGCGAACAGAACTAACTCCTGGGTCCCTGGTCAAATTTTCTGGCTTGTACTTGCATCGGTCTCTGTGGTTCATGGCCGATCTCAAAGTAGAGCAATGGAAGAATTTGAATTTTATGGCTTATATAGTGAATCAAATTACTATTAATTAATTATCTACTTTAAAAAATTGGAATAGAGAATTGGGATTTCTAGCGCCTTTGGAAAAAACCAAGATGAGCTGATAACCCTCACATGGTCTGAACTACCTGGAGCTAAGTGATAATTTGACTCCCCAGACGAAGCCTGTGTTCTCTTGATTTGCAACAGTCCCCACTACTCCCTATTGTATCCCCAAACTGAGGCTGATTGTTGGTTGCTGTTTATCTTCCATCTTGTCCTGTTGGAACAGATGTTGACCCAAGAGAATCAAGGGGTTTCCAGAAAAATGCTACAGGATTAATTTCTCTGTGGAATTGAAGTATAAGTGTCAATGTTTAATTTGAAAACTAAACGTGCCTTTCATCGAAAGGATAAAGCTTAAGATGGTAACTAAATCTGCACCACCCCTGAATCATTTTTTAAATTGTATCTTGTTGGTTCACACTTACATGTGAGACCCCTGGGTGACTACTTTCTGTGTCTTTGTTAGGTCTCAGGGTCTTGTAGTTTTCCTTCCTGGTTCTGTTAGTACATTATACTTACAGACTCAAGTGGTGTGTACCAGATTCTGAGAAGCACACCCAGATAAGCCTTTCTGCCAGGTCCATCAGTAACGTGGAGTGGAGGCAAGATGTTGGCCAGGGTCTAGCAGGACAGGTTAGCTCAGTGCTAGGTTCTGCCTTCACAGGAGTGTCCCTGAGAGCATGGTAGACCCTGGCACTCAGCAGGTGTTCAAACCAGTGGAAGGTCCAAAATAGCAGGTGGTTAGAGGTAGGGAAACAGTTCCACAACATCAGAACAAAGTCATATGGTTAGAAATAATTCTGAGTATCTACTGTTGTAAAACAAACCACCCTCAAATTTCATGCATTTGTTGGGATGTTCCTCTCTTTTGTTTCTGAATGAGCAGAAGTTGAATCTGCTGGAGAGCACCTTGACTGGAAGAAGCAAGATGGTCCAGTCATATGTCTGGGAGTTGGTGCCAACTGAGGCCGCCATCTTGGTTCTCGGTGTGGCTTCTTACTCTCCAGTGGGTTTGACCCAGCTTCCTCCTACAGTGGTCTCAGTGCAGTGTTCAAGGAAGCGAGCCCTAGAACTTGAGCACTCACTCACCACCCCTCTGTATGTGGCATGGTTGCACATGTCCTACTGGCCCAAGTCAGTCACAAAGCCAAGCCCAGAGAGAACGAGGAGGAAAGCACAGGGAATGGATACCGGGGTGCAGAACGCATTGGAGTCTTTGTACAGAAGCAAACCACCTGGGGGAATGGAGTAGTGACCAGTCCTTTTCTTCTCAGTGAGACCCACCCACCAAACAAAGCACTGCAGTGGACACTCAAGTAGGATGACCAGTAAAAATACTCATCTGTGTCTTGAATATTGTTAGGTCCAGGGGAAGAGGGAAGGAAGGAAGGAAGGAAGGAAGGAAGGGAGGGAGGGAGGGAGGGAGGGAGGGAGGGAGGGAGGGAAAGAAAGGAGGGAGGGAAGAACGAAATTGACCTGAACTCTGGGATGGGGCATAGGACTTGTTTTCTGTAGCTCACAGGGAATGTGAGTGTCAGGAGCTCATCTGAACCTCCAATTCAGCCTCACTATTAGTACAGTCCTTGACTGTCGCCCCACGCACCTCTGTGTTACACTAACTCATTTCTGCAGGGTATCTCAGTGTTATTATGATTATTATTTTTAATGAGAAAGAAAATATTGAGCTGGACCACTGAAGAGTGTTTATGAATGTACTTGTGTGTGAATAAAAATGGATCCATGAAACTCATTTCTTAAAGGAAAAGAGGAGTCACACTGAGATCTGCCCGTATGTGACAAAGGTATCTGAGATGAGACCATCGTCTTGCCTGGGAGGTTATGTGCTATTTTATCTCCATTTGACTGATCACTTTAGTGTATTTGTGAGTGCCTGTGTGTATGTGTGTGTGTGTGAGAGAGAGAGAGAGAGAGAGAGAGAGAGAGAGATGCAGTGCCCAGCACATCTCTCCTGCAGGGGCTTCCCTGGTAGGATCTCTATGGGAGTGTGCTTCACCCACTTGTAGGGTCAGATCAGAAGAAGTACAAAAGGTAAAGCCCCTGGGACGGACTCTCCACCTGGGATTTGGTGGATGGATCACCCTAGTTTTTCAGCCTTCCTTGGGGCAATTCTGAAGCACGTTCCATGCAGAGTCTCAGAGGATCCCAACAAGACTGCAGCCCGGCAGCCATGAGAACTCCCTCAGGGCACACTCTCTGTGGGCTTCTCTGACTCCTCACTTCTCCACCCTCTCCTCAGGTTTCCTGAGATCAGCTCTCAAATAAGTTACCTGAACTCCGGACCTTGACTCAGCATCTGCTCCTGGGGGAACCAGCCTGCGCTGGCAGATGTGAGTGTGGGTGGGATCATCTGTGTGTTGGGAGAGAGAGTGCACCTGTGCAGATGGAGGAAGGTAGTGTGGGGTGTGTGTGTGTGTGTGTGTGTGTGAGGGGGCGGAGGGAGAGGAAGGAAGAGGGGGAGGAGGAGAAGTCGGAAGTTGAGGGAAAAGAGGAAGGAAAAGGAGAAGAGGAAGGGAGGGAGGCAGGGGCGGGCAGGAGAGGAAAAGGAGAAGAAAAATGTGATCCTCACACACATTAATCTTGACACCCAGCTCCCTCCCTACCCCCTGCCCAGACTAGCAGAGCTCCCGAGCCATTTTTACGGTAGTGATGTTTTAGATCCATATCTTCTT
Organism: Spermophilus citellus; assembly: GCF_964194105.1. NCBI lineage: Eukaryota > Metazoa > Chordata > Mammalia > Rodentia > Sciuridae > Spermophilus > Spermophilus citellus. The sequence goes on along the minus strand of NC_138187.1, from coordinate 19,191,056 downwards.
ATTTCTCTGGTCTTGTATGCCTAACTTGGCATTGCTATACAAACTGACAGTGAATAAAAATCAATGGCTAATAGATTAATAGACTTATTTCTGAGTTCTCTGTTCTGTTCTCTTGGTCCATGTGTCTGTTTTTATGCCAATATATGCCAATATGATGCTATTTTGTTTACTATAACTTTGCAGTATATTCTGAAGTCAGCCTTGTGATGCCTCTAGCTGTTCCTCCTCCTCCTCCTCCTCCTTCTGCTCCTCCTCCTCCTCCTCCTCCTCTTCTAAGTATTGCTCTGACTGTTCAGGTCTTTTGTGGTTTCATACCATTTTTAGGATTTTTTTTTCTGGTTCTGTGAAGAATGTTCTTGGTATTTTAACTGACATTGTGTTCAATGTGTAGATCACATTGGATAGCATGGACATTTTAACACTATTAATTCTTCCAATCCATGAACATGGAATATCTTTGTGTGTGTGTGTGTGTGTGTGTGTGTGTGTGTGTGTGGTTTTAGATTTTTTCATTAATGTTTTATAATTTCAATGCGGAGATCTTTCACCTCTTTAATTTAGATTCATTCCTAGGTATTTTTGTGGTTGTTACTATTGTAAGTGGAACTGGTTCTTAAATTTCTGTGTTAGATGATACACTACTAATGTATAAAAAGACAACAAAAAAGAGCTGTTTGGGTGTGGGGGAGGGAAGAATAAAAATTTATTGGATTAGACAAAAGGGAAGGAAAATAAGTAGGAGATGGGAATAGGAAAGACAGTGGAATGAAGGGGGCATCACTTTCCCATGTTCATACGTGAATTCACGACCAGGGTGACTCCACACCATGTATGACCACAAGAATGGAATCCCAATTAGAATAAGTTATACTCCGTGTATGTAAAATAACACGTCCAAACACACCTCGTTGTCATGTGTATCTAAAAAGAACAAATAAAGATAGAACAAAAAACAACAACAAAAAGAAATGGACTCAATCCACCTGTCCGTCAACAGATGAATGGATAAAGAAGTGGGGAATACACGCATAGTGCTATTCCACCATAGGAAAAAAGATGGAATCTTGTCATTTTGGATGACAAGGTTGAACCTGGGGGACATAACGTGAAGATTGACAAGCAATCTCACACATTTGTGGAATCTAATCATGTTGGTGTCATAGAAGCACCAAGAAGAACAGTGTCTAGGGAGAGTCGGAGGGGAAGGTCTCCAGGTGCAAAGTAACAATAGGAGGGATACATTCTGGTGACCCAGGGCACAGTAGGGCAACAAGAGCTAATAATGGATCTTATATTAAAAAATAGCTAGAGGAGAGGATTTTGAGTATTTCACCACGAAGATATGATCAATGTTGGAGGTGCTCAATATGCTAATGACCCTCATTTGCTTACGGTACCATGTGTCTACATAGGGACACATTACATTGTACCCCATAAATCCGTACAATTATTATGGACCATATAAATACTAAATAAAAAATTTCAATGAATAAATAAAAGACAGATGGCATGGATGAATGAATGAGGGTGGGCAGAATAAAAATAAGTAGAATTTGACAATATTTAGATGCTCTGGAAGGGAAAGCCATGGTAAATTTGTCAGGGGGGCTCTGTCCTCATCACCAGAGCGCTGGGCCTGATGCACTGGGACCAGGGGGTGACAGAAAGGGACCTGGGGGTGTTGACCCGAGTAGAAAAGCTACTGAACTTAGGTTGTAAGAAATGTTCTCACCCTTTAGAAGTAACTTCTGCAGATGCTGAGGGAGCCCCCCCTCCCTGGGCAGTCCCCAACCTCACTCCCCATTTTATTAAGCGATTCAATTCTCTTCCTTAAACTTAGCAGAATAAACTGATAATTAAGCAATTAAGCATCAAAGCCAGCCTCTGACAGCCCTGGCACGTGTTCAGAAAATGAGCGAAGACTTTACAATGGAGATCAAGGTCAATTAATCTGAATCTTCCTTTCAGAGGATGTTCAGGGTCCTGGGACTCTGGAACTCCAGGTGCTCCGGTGCAGGTGTCTGGAGGGGTCTGGGTGTGGTGGGAGGAAGCTCTAGCCAGGCCCTGGCCTCCCTGGGGTTTGGCTTCCTCGACTCAGCATCATTTCTCCCTCAGGGCTGGTGTGGAGATGAACTTCACAGTCTGGGATCTGAGCAGCCCTGGAGGGCCCTGGCTGTGCCCCAGAGCATGACGCTTCTTCCTGTCATGCCAGTGGTCCTCCCAGTATTAAGACAAAAGATGCTTAAATTGGTAAATCACCTACATCATCATTTAAGAAATCTGAAATAGGCACCTCCTTGTTAAAAAAAAAAAAAAATCATTCCAGGCACTTTCCTAAGAACTGAGAGTATAGCAGGGCATGAAACAACTCCTGGTCACATGGAGTTTATTTTCTAGTTGAAAGAGACAGATCATAAACAGATAAATAAGCACAGCCTTTGGACTGTCAGGTGGTAATTTGTATAACACACAAAAATAGAATGGAGGAGGGAGATAAGTGACATGGGGGCCGACGTTTAATGGGGAGGTAAGGAAAGAGAGCTGAGAAGCAGACACCGCAACGTGAAGGAAATGAATCTCACCAAGATCCTCAACCCCACCTGCATTCTCCAGAAGAGTCTCTTCCATTCTCTGGACATCCTGCCAACTGGTCTCTCTTCTGTCTGCCTTCACACACCAGCCAGGTGGCTTTCACCCATTCAGACCTGTCCATATCACTCCCTGCTTAAAATCCAAGATGGCACCACACATCAGTGGTAAGAACACGCAGGTTGACTGGCACCAGGAATGAGAAGTGGGGCAACTGAGTGGTGTGGGGGCCCAGCCAAACAGGAGAACAGGGGCTGGGTCCCAAGGGACAACCCATCCACAGTTCCACTCAAGAGCTGTGAAGAAATATGGGCTCAGTAGTGCCAGATTTAGGATTTTGAAAATGAGAACTGAAATAGTTACATGAAATCTTCTCACTTTAAAACATTGGCAGTCAGTTAAAAGAATTCTAAACACTAATGGGCTAAACAAAACCTGTGGATGGGCTGAATCTGGGGTCCCTGGGGCCATCCATTTGCAAACTCTGGTGGGGGAATAAAAACGTAGTCACTTGAGCAAAGCATTTCAACATCTGCACAGACTTAGCCTCCAAGATTCATCGGCCTCCACTGCTGACCTCCCCAAGAACTGTGTTTTAGCTACAGTAAATTACTGCTTCCCAGATCCACTACTGTTGAGTCTCTGGGTTATTTTTCCCAGATGGATGGAAAACTCCTACTCACACTACAAGACCCAGCTCAAAGACACTTTCTTTGTGAATCCTTCCTGTACCTTTCATGCAAAGATGATTTCTCCTTCTTCAGAAATGTCGCAGGACAAGACTCAACGTGTTTGCCATGGGCACTAACACTGTCTGGGGTAAGTCTTTAACACGTCTGCCTCCCCACCCATTTGTGACGCTCTGGAAGCTGGAAGAGTGATTTGCACTTCTTTTTTCTAAAGGCCCTCTGAGGGCATCCAAGGTAAGGTGTTCAGTAAATGGAAGGAAGAGTAACACATCACGGAGATTAGGAGTTCAGGCTCGGGACACATCACTGAGATCTCAGCTCAACCATTTTACCTAACTGCACCCGAGTTTGCTCTTCTGTAAAATGGGTCTCTCTCTCTCTCTCTCTCTCTCTCTCTCTCTCTCTTTCTGGGGAAAGCTATTATTTAATCCACTACAGAAAACTTTATTGCCTGGGCTTTGGAGGAAGCTACTTCTGTTGGTCCAGATGGTTGAAATTATATCTGGAAAGATTCTGCCACACTCTGTTCTCACTGGTCACTGTTCACCTTGGATTCTTGGCATAGGACCTGTATCGGGGCTCCTGAGACTCCTGGGGGTGAGGAGAGGGTCCAACCCCAGAGTCCTGACACAGAGAACCCGAGAACCCACCACAAGACCCTTGGAGGAAAGTACTTTAGTATTGATCGATGGGGATCAATGCTCTTTTTTTTTTCCCCCCCATGAGAACTGTGTGCTCTAAGAGAAGGAGGAGGCTGGGCATGGGTCACTTGTGATGGCTGTGACTGGAAGCCACCCTCCTGGGAAATACATTTACCGGCAAACACGAGCTGTCTTCAATGTCACAAAAGTCACATGACGTTGTGCAATGAACAGACTCCAAGAAGCTCAGCACCTCAATCTCACTGAGTACTGGGGGCCGCGGGTGGAGCTCAGTGATAGAATGTTTGCCTAGCATGCACGAGCCCTGGGTTCCATCCCCAGTCCTGCAAACAAACAAACAAATAAACAAATAAATAAAACACCAACACCAACAATAACAAAAAAATCCAAAGCAGCATTGAGTTCTAGATCCTGCAACTTCTTTGAGAAGGTGCATGGCAGAATGGCTGAGAACTTGGCTTGACATCAGAATATCAGCTCTGCCATGATGGTCTTGGGCCAGTGACTGACTGACCCTCTTCCAGTCCCAGCCTGCTCGTGTGTAGTATCATAAGTAATATCAGTGCTTATTGGGCAGAAATTTGGGCATAATGAAGATAGCATCTCAGTGTGGTGTTCTTAGCACAGTACCTGGCTCGTGGACATACCCAATATGTTTTAGCTTTTAATCATTTTTTAATTTCTTTTCCATTTCTTCTGAAGGACTTTTCCTTCTACAGCAGACATCCCTGCCCCGTTGGGCTAAAATTCAGAGCACAGCTGAGCTCCAGTAAGTCTCAGTATGTTGGTGTTAGGCAAAGAATTCCTCTGCTCTCTGGTTTTCTTTCCCCTATTTACCCAGGAAAAGTGTCTTTATATAACAATGCTAGCATTGATCTGAGTTCCTCAGCTTTTAAAGTAATGAGTATATTTTTAAATCTGTACCTGCTCATTATAAGTCATTCAAACAGTGCTAACGTTTGGAAGAAGGAAATAGAATAAAATCACCTCAGAAATCTTAGATCTTAAAAATAACCATTGTCAACACAAAGGGTGTATCATTCTGGATAGTTCTCTAACCCACCTACAGAAAGACAGACAGAAAGAGGTCGTAGAGCAAACAGAATTGCTGTAATTTCCTATTTAATAAAAGTGATTAAGTGACATTTTCTGAACTTCAGGGAAGAAGTAGCAGTGGATGTAGGACTAAAGGATTTGCTACAATGTAACTCTTTACCAAAAAATGCATCACTCCTCCTAAAGAGCCTTTGAAGGTTAAGAAAAGAAACATCATCAGAGGTAAGAGTTAATATTTTTATTTGAGTTCACATTTTCGTCGTGGATCTGTGAACGACCCCCGCTCCGAGGGAAGAAATAAGCATTAGTGTTCCTGTATGGCACGGATCGCCTCTGACCCTCTTGACTTGTTAATTGTGTTTTTACTTCGTTGTCATTATCGTGTCTGGAATTCATCCTTAAATGGACTCTCACTATTCACAAGGCTTTTTAACAAAGTTCCTCCTTCTCTGGGTCTTTGTTTTGTCTTAACTGAAAAGATGTTTTATTATTATATCGTTGTTTGAGATGAGCGCAGGGGTGCTATTATCTCTGATTGGTTTCGTCTTGGGCAAGCACCCGGTTGCCTGCATGCTCAATGGCACCATAGAATGTTCTAGAATTATTGTACTTTCTTTCAGATCGGGGCGAATATGGCTTTGTTCTCTTCTTGGTGTCAAATGCTACCCTGACTTTTTGTACATTTTTTGTTTGTTTGTTTTCTTTAGATTTGTTGTTTATAGGATAAAATCTTATTACATATATGTATGTATTTATTTATGTAGTTTGGTACTGGGCTTGAACTCAGGAGCACTCAACCACTGAGCCCCATCCCCAGCCTTATTTTGTATTTTATTTAGAGACAGGGTCTCCCTGAGTTGCTTAGCGCCTCACTATGGCTGAGGCTGGCTTTGAACTCGCAATCCTCCTGCCTCAGCCTCCTCAGCATCCAGGATTGCAGGCATGTACCACTATGCCCGGCTTCTATATCTTTAAAATGACATATAAAAATTTTGGTGGGATTGCTTTCTCTTACCAGTTCTTTCGAGAATAGAACATAAGCTTTCATTCTGTAGATGCAGCTTTTCCTTCTGATTTTGGGAAATTTGTCTTATAGTGTTACTGTCCTAAAATTTTCCTTTTCTATTTTTTGGGCTCTGTACTATGGCACATCCATTATCTTAACACTGGATATCTTTGCCCTCCCTCTTTGCCCAATACCTGACTCTAAATGCTTTAATCTCATAGTCTTGTTTTTCTATTTTAACTGAACAGATGTCAAGATTTTCTTCATCATTGGGAAACCCACTTCTAACTCTATCGTAGTCTTCGGTGAGTCTAAGCCCGAGCACTGATCGCCCAGCTCAGGATGACTTCTCGTGGCCACACCACTTTGGAGCATGGTGCCATGTGAGGTGTGGGAAGCCCGGTCCTTGCTGGACAGGCCTATCATGGGGGCACCATCTTGAACCCACCCTCAGCAATGGCGATGCATGGCAGGGCACTGCTCTTTAACGAGGGACCTTCTGTCTCTGTAACCAGACCTGTGTGGGATCTGATTTCTTCTCTGTCTGCTCATGTTTTTCTTTTGGCTTTGTGACTTAACAATGATCCAAATGCCTGAGGAACTCGGTTCAAAGCACAGAACAAAACATTTCCATCTTAACATCTTGCTTCATCCCAGGTAGACTCTCCAGGGCTGCTCTGGACCCAGAGTATATTTTACCTCCTACCTTCTTTCCTGAACTCCACACCAGTGAGGCATCTCCTGTGTGACCCCAAGGCTAGGTCCTGAGGGCAGCGAGACCAGGCAGGGAAGACCTTGTTCACCCAGGCTGACCACACATGGGCTATAAATCAACCTTGCTGTTGTGGACTTAATGTTCGGTTTAATATGCTGCACCTTAAAATCTGAGTTTCTTTCTGATTTCTTGATTTCTTTCTTTCTTTCTGTACTGGGGATTGAATCCAGAGGTGCTTAACCACTGAACCATATCCCCAGCCCTTTTTTAAAAAAAAAAAATTATTAGAGACAGTCTTTCTTTCTTACCTGTCACTCTGCTCTCTGGATTGGCCACTCATAACTCTTATAGAATCACTGTTAAGAAATTGTTAATGCCAGGTGTAATGGCACACACTCGTAATTTCAGCAGCTCAGGAGGCTGAGGCAGGAGGATCATGAATTCAGAGCCAGCCTCAGCAGTAGCAAGGCACTAAGCAACTCAGTGAGACCCTGTCTCTAAATAAAATACAAAATAGGGCTGGGGATGTGGCTCAGTGTTCGAGTGCCCCTGAGTTCAATCCCTGATACCCCCCTCAAAAAAAGAGAGACTATTAATTACCTTATCCCCACTCAGAATTTTTCCACCCTGGATTTTATACTTGACCCATGTGGCTTCTCTGGCCAAACTGTGCTTCTTGGGCAGGCATGAGGCAAGTGGAGGATTTAAGGGTTTTTGATCATTTTTCTTGTCCCTGGAAGTCCCATGAAACCCATGAGAAGGTCATGCATTGAGTAGTTAATGTTCCAATGGTCTTAAGGATATGGAGCAGACCTGGACCCAACTCGACCTAGAAGCAAACCCCCGACAACCTGCATCCTGACAGTCATTTGAGCCACGGTTGATCTTCAAATCTTGGAAGCATGAGAATCAATGATGCGACTGTAAAGCATTGAGTTTTGAGATGGTTTGTTACACAGCTGTATCGTGCCAGCCGCAGACTGATACACTGGACTAGGATGTTGCCTCTGTACCTGGTCCCATGGGCCACCTATGTAGACAACCACCTGTGGATTTCTTCTCCAAGTCCCAATCTCAGATTCCACCCCTCCCCACGGACACACAGCCAGTGTCCCATCCTGCCACGGAACTCACCCATCTAACGCAGAACTCAGATCATCATATGCTCAGTGACCAAAAATGAGACCACAAACCAACCTGCAGAAGAATTCAAACACTCCACAACAGAAGTACGAGCTCCAAGATGGATAAAGAAAGTCTCTCTAAGTGCAACTTGAGGTACTAAACCTCCGGGGGAAAGAAAGGGAATGAGACTTCAGTCTTGAAGGCTGCTTATGTAATATTCTCATGCCTTTTGTAGGTAGAGGTATAATTATTTCATTATGTTTTCCTGTGAAGTGTGAAAACTCTCTTTACCAATCCTCTTAAATTAGTTAAATATAATATTCAGCGAGACAGGAGACAGAGCAATGTTAATTGAAAGTGAAGAGGTGTTTATAGGTTGATACCACGCAGCCAACTGTGACTAAAATTAATGTTTGGGGGGGGGTTCCTGCAAATGCCTGATACCCTCGAGTTTATTCTATATTTCCAATAGCACCTCCCGGCACTCGGTGTGACTCCAGGTGTCACAATTCCAGCATGCTTTGGGGAAGTTTTTCTTGAACTGGGTCAGAGAATTTGCAACTTTAATCACACTTCCATTTGTAAACTTTCGCCTGGTGAGGTGCTGAGGTCAATGGGGGATTTCACAAACAGTCCTCTGGGTGAATCACTGATGGGAATGGTCCCCGAGTCTGTCTCAGGACATGCCACACCGTCAGTCAAAGCTGGGAGCTCTATCATGTACCCCAAGCCATCGTTGGATTCTTTTGGATTGTAGTTACATAGAAACTACGGGGCATTAAGACCCAGAGGCTGGCAGAAGGTTTAGTTCTGCCTTTTTTTCTTTATCTTATTCACTGTTAAGAAATTCCCACGTGGTGGTGCACGCCTGTCACCCCAGTGGCTTGGGAGGCTGAGGCAGGAGGATCACGAGTTCAAGGCCAGCCTCAGCAAAAGCGAGGTGCTAGGCAACCCCTGTGAGACCCTGTCTCTAAATAAAATATAAAATAGGGCTCAGTGGTCAAGTGCCCCTGAGTTCAATCCCCCTGGCAAAAAAAAAAAGAAAGAAAGAAATTCCCAGTATGGTTGCTCCTTGGAAGTTGGTTCTTTAACCGTGTGGTCCGTCCTAAGTTCCATTGCTTATTGAGTTGATAGAATAAAAGTCAGGAGAGAAACCCAGCATCCCCAGCTGAGCCTGTGCAGCTGTGCATTTCTAGTTTAGTCGACCATCTCAGCAGGAGTGAGCAGGACTAATTTGACCCCTTCCTTTACGTTGCTCAGGGCATCCAGTCACGTTTTAATTTATTTCAAATACATAGGTACAAGACATGGAGGCAGGATTTTCCCCCTTTCCTTTGTTAGATAGGCAGCCTGTATTTTGGAAGACGTATCAACATGGTGAGCTTGTGAAGGATACATGGTGATCGCAATTGTTAGACAACACATCCTCTGATTCTAGCCAAAACCAAGGGCCAGGCAGCTTCCTGTACCACTGGTAAATGTCTAGTTCTCTGTGTCCAACTGACCTTAATGATGTTCTTCTTGGGCTTTCCTGATCAGGGCCACAGTTGGGAGGAGGAGGAACACTCCAGTCCTCAACCAGCATCCAGGGCCTTCATCATCTGACCCTTCCACCATTTATTTTCCAGAAGGAAGACAGCGATCCCCAGTGGTAACCTGGGATCCTAAGCCCATGGGAGGTGTTTTTCCAAAAGACACCGTGACCACATCTCTAGTTTTCTCGGGTTCTGTGGTTGAATCAACACTGTGCTGCCCCGAATATGCCCATGCTCACGTGGGTTAACAACGCACTGGACTTCAGGCCCTCTCTTTGGCCAGACTTCTATTTTTGAACCTTTTTTGGAGTGGGGTACCAGGGATTGAACTCAGGGCACTCAACACTGAGCCCCATCCCCAGCCTTATTTTGGATTTTATTTAGAGATGGGATCTCACTGAGTTGCTTAGGGCCTTGCTATGGCTGAGGCTGGCTTTGAACTCGTGATCCTCCTGCCTCAGCCTCCCAAGCCTCTGGGATGACAGGCATGCGCCACTTCATCTGACTTATTTATTGAAACTTTTTTACACCTCAAGGTCAGAAATCTCCTCCTCTCTCTACATTTAATTTATTGAGGAACTTAGTTGTTCATGAAGTGATATCTCTCTGCAGAAGCCTCCATTAATCGCCCAATCTAAAATACATTCCACCTTGCCACTTTTGATCCCTATTTTATTTTATTATTAATTTTCTAAATATAGGCATATCATCATTATTGATTTCTTTATTTTCTTGTTTGGCCATTACTAGATGCAAAATCCATTACTAATGCAAAATCCGTGAAGTCCACTTCCTTTCTATTTTACTCCCTGTTGTCTCCCTAGGACCCTGAGCAATGCCTGCACATAGTAGGTGCTCAGTAAAATTCCATAAAAAATAATGCATGCATAATTTAATCTCCCCTCCTCCCACCTGTTTCCAAATTATCTCTTCTGCAAAGAGAGCCATCCTTTTCTTGGGTGTCTGTCAGTCAAACATTTTGGATTCCCTCCCTTCCCATGGTTTCTAACGTTTCCATTTCAGTCCTACTCTTCTAGAAGATCTAAATTTGTCAATGCTACATGTCAAACTGTGCACCCAGAGCAAGACATACATATTTCAGCAGTGGCCTGGGAAGAGGCAGTAGATATTGCCTGAGAGAGTCTTAATGAGGAGACGAGATAGGAGAAGTGAGTTTCAACAGGAAGGGAGCTGGGAGCAAGGGAGGGGACCTGTAGGAGGACCTTGGGACGGAGCTAGCTATGGAGAAGGCCTGGTAGACGCCCGCTGAGTGTCTAGCCCTGGGTTGGTGCAGCCGGATATCTACAAGTAGCCAAGAGGGAGTGAAGGTTAGACTTTCACAGAGGACTCTGTCTGGCTGCAGAAACCCCCTCTTGACCATTAATTTTTTTTAAAAAAAACTTCTCATTGAGAGAAAAGCCTAAGGACTCTTAAAAATGCGTAGCTGTCCCCACAGCCTTGTGAATACTTTCCCTTCAGTCTCCAAAGGAGTTTCCCTTGATTTAACAGCCTGGGGTGGGGGGGTGGAGACGGCCCAGCAAGCTCCTCCTTCAGGATAGATCCAGTGCCTCCACCCACACGTCCCCAGGAGAGGATGGGCCATGTCGTGACGCCTACTGTCCTTTATGCCTCTCAGGCAAGTTCTCGAGGTCCTCGGGGACAGAAATTGTGCTCCACACAGAATCCCACCTGCTTCTTGTCCTTGTGTATTGAGAGAATGGCCGGGAGTCAGGGATCTCCCAGAGCCACCTGGCCTCATCTTCTAAGCCACCTAAAGCCACAGGGGAGCTAGGCCACTTCCAGTGTGGAGGCTGGTGTCCTTCCCCGGCTGTCCCTCCTGGTCCAGGGCACCTCATCTTTGGCTGAGGACGGGGAGGACTTTTGAAGTTTTTCTCGAATCATCTCTAGGCTCCGAGGTGACAGCCCGTGTTCCTAGCCACGGCTCTTACTGCCTGCATCTGAACCTAGATGTGAGTTTTGGGGTGGATTAGAAGGATCCGAAGGCGGTAACCCCCAGGGTAATGAGAGCCCCGAGGGCGGGGAACTTGAGACCCTGAAACGAAAGGGTGAATGTAAGAAGCTGATAGATTTTAAAAATTTTAAATTTCACGCCACCCCCTGGGAGGACGATCACGGCAATCATCCTGGTCAACGGAGGGTAAGAAGGCTACCTGGACTTCAGGAACACTGGGTGCCAGCCGCTTGTGTCTGCCTGCCTGCCTGTCTGTCTGTCTGTCTGTGCGACTGGGCCTTGGAGACAGGCCCTGAGGGTCCCACCCAGTCCCTTCAGCCTGTAACTCTCTACCCGCCATCAGATGCATCTACACACAACTTCCCAGATCACATGGGCCACCTGGCCTAGAGTGGGCCCCCTCTTCTCCAGACACACTTGTGCTGTTAGGGGACTCTGGTGCATTTGATGCTCACTC